>NC_140988.1:389591587-389807311 GCF_052327205.1 Somniosus microcephalus | reverse complement strand
CCCTCACTCTCTCCCCCTCCCTCCTTCCCTCACTCTCCTCCCTCCTTCCCTCACTCTCTCCCCCTCCCTCACTCTCTCCCCTCCCTCACTCTCTCCCCTCCCTCACTCTTCCCCTCCTCACTCTCTCCTCACTCTCCCTCACTCTCTCACTCTCTCCCCTCCCTCCTTCCTCACTCTCTCCCCCTCCCTCCTTCCCTCACTCTCTCCCCCTCCCTCCTTCCCTCACTCTCTCCCCCTCCCTCCTTCCCTCACTCTCTCCCCCTCCCTCCTTCCCTCACTCTCTCCCCCTCCCTCCTTCCCTCACTCTCTCCCCCTCCCTCCTTCCCTCACTCTCTCCCCCTCCCTCGCTCCCTCCCTCCCACACCCTCCCTCCTTCCCTCACTCTCTCCCCCTCCCTCCTTCCCTCACTCTCTCCCCCTCCCTCCTTCCCGCTCAGCACCGTACCTGGAGATGTCCCAAACACACGAGTTCACGATGAGGACGTCTGGCTGCAATCCCGCTTGGAAATCGGACAGGATACTCTCCAGGTAGCTGGAGTAGACCCGGGTGATGAAGTAGAAGCGCAGCAGGTGAGAGGGGCTGCGGAACTGGCGAGCTTCCCGATAGTCCGTGCCATTACTCAGCTTCCCGCCTTCCACCAGCAGATCTCCCGCAAAGCTCCGCTCGCCCTTCAAACAACACAGTCTGAGCCGTTAGATACACACCCGGGGGCCCGACACACGCCCGGGGGCTCGACACCGCCTGACCTGCACCCCGGACCCCACCACAACCCACTGCCTGTACCGTTCCCCGGACCCCAGCCGCGCCGCCTGTACCGTTCCCCGGACCCCAGCCCCGCTGCCTGTACCGCTCCCGGACCCCAGCCCCGCCGCCTGTACCGTTCCCCGGGCCCCAGCCCCGCCGCCTGTACCGTTCCCCAGCCCCGCCGCCTGTACCGTTCCCCGGACCCCAGCCCCGTCGCCTGTACCGTTCCCCGGACCCCAGCCCCGCCGCCTGTACCGTTCCCCCGGACCCCAGCCCCGCCGCCTGTACCGTTCCCCAGACCCCAGCCCCACCGCCTGTACCGTTCCCCAGACCCCAGCCCCACCGCCTGTACCGTTCCCCGGACCCCAGCCCCACCGCCTGTACCGTTCCCCGGACCCCAGCCCCACCGCCTGTACCGTTCCCCAGACCCCAGCCCCACCGCCTGTACCGTTCCCCAGACCCCAGCCCCACCGCCTGTACCGTTCCCCGGACCCCAGCCCCACCGCCTGTACCGTTCCCCGGACCCCAGCCCCACCGCCTGTACCGTTCCCCAGACCCCAGCCCCACCGCCTGTACCGTTTCCCCGGACCCCAGCCCACCGCCTGTACCGTTCCCCGGACCCCAGCCCCCACCGCCTGTACCGTTCCCCGGACCCGCCGCCTGTACCAGGCCCCGGAACCCCCGCTGCCTTCTATATACAGTGTAACTCTCTACCTTGCTGTGGAGTTGAGCATTCGTCAAGTAGTTATCTGTCTGCAGAAACACCACTAGATCCTTGTAAACCGTGCGCTGTACTGCAAAGATCCAGAACATATGCGTTACTGATCAGCGGACAGATAAAGAGGGAGAGTCGGGGTCCGGGGCAGCGGCGCACATAGAAATAACAACACGCAAACAGGCGATACGGCCCATCCAGTCCGTGCTGGGGTTTACCCTCCATGTGAGCGAATAGTCCTAATCACATTTACCCGACCTGTTCCTGCATCACTTCCTCCCCCGGACAATCTAAACTGGAATGTTGACAGTTTCTGTCTCAGCCACTCACCCTGGGAGTGAATCCACAGCCTCACAACTCTGTGGGGAGCGGGTTCTCCGGCTCAGTTCTAAATCTCTTACATTTAATCTCGTGTCTCTGGCCTCTCGTTCTAGGCAGTGTCAGTTTCCACGTGTATGTGGACCTGGAAGGCGGCAGAACTTAAACAGAGCAGGACCTGCGGACCAAATCCGGCAAATTCCAAAACAACAGCATAAAAACAAGGAGTGACGTCGTATGGCTGCACGCAGGCGATTGGTGGGCGAGTATTAGCATTTTCTTCTCTCTAACAACTACAGAAACGAATTACTATAATTATAAATAATCGTTTGAATAAGGACCTTAACTAAGAGAGGGAGAGAAGCGGCCGGAGTTAAAGGTAAAGCCAACTTTTAAGACTCTTGGTCTTAAGCTATTTCTGTTAAGTTAGTTAATAGCCGAATAAATAGAGGCATGGCAGAGCACCTCAGTCCTGTGCCATGTGGGGACTCCAGGAGGCTTCCCCTGTCCTGGGTAACCACGTGTGCAGGAAGTGCCATCGGCTGCAGGAGCTCAAGCTCCGGGTTTTGGAACTTGAGCAGTAGTTGGCGTCACTGCGGTGCATCCGTGAGACTGAGGGCTACGTGGTCACCCCACAGCGTAAGAGTGTGAGGCAGCGAGGGAATGGGTGACCACCAGACAGAAGGGGAGGGCGGGTGGTGCAGGACGTCCCCCGGGCGGGTGGTGCAGGAAGTCCCCCGGGCGGGTGGTGCAGGGAGTCCCCCGGGCGGGTGGTGCAGGGAGTCCCCCGGGCGGGTGGTGCAGGGAGTCCCCCGGGCGGGTGGTGCAGGGAGTCCCCCGGGCGGGTGGTGCAGGAAGTCCCCCGGGCGGGTGGTGCAGGGAGTCCCCCTGGGCGGGTGGTGCAGGGAGTCCCCCGGGCGGGTGGTGCAGGAAGTCCCCCGGGCGGGTGGTGCAGGGAGTCCCCCGGGCGGGTGGTGCAGGGAGTCCCCCGGGCGGGTGGTGCAGGGAGTCCCCCGGGCGGGTGGTGCAGGGAGTCCCCCGGGCGGGTGGTGCAGGGAGTCCCCCGGGCGGGTGGTGCAGGGAGTCCCCCTGGGCGGGTGGTGCAGGGAGTCCCCCCGGGCGGGTGTGGTGCAGGAAGTCCCCCGGGCGGGTGGTGCAGGAAGCCCCCCGGGCGGGTGGTGCAGGGAGTCCCCCGGGCGGGTGGTGCAGGGAGTCCCCCGGGCGGGTGGTGCAGGGAGTCCCCCGGGCGGGTGGTGCAGGGAGTCCCCCGGGCGGGTGGTGCAGGAAGTCCCCTGGGCGGGTGGTGCAGGGAGTCCCCCGGGCGGGTGGTGCAGGGAGTCCCCCGGGCGGGTGGTGCAGGAAGTCCCCCGGGCGGGTGGTGCAGGAAGTCCCCCGGGCGGGTGGTGCAGGAAGTCCCCCGGGCGGGTGGTGCAGGAAGTCCCCCGGGCGGGTGGTGCAGGAAGTCCCCCGGGCGGGTGGTGCAGGGGACCCCCGGGTGCATCTCGCTCTCCAACCAGTATCCAGTACTGAATACTGGTGACGGCGATGGTTCCGCTGGGGAGTACAGCCAGAGCCAAGTCCACGGCACCTCCTTCTTCTTAGGCAGTCCCTTGGAACCGAGGATGACTTGCTTCCACATTAAAAATGAGTTCTCAGGTGACTGATGAGTCCAATGCGGGACCTACAGTCTCTGTCACAGGTGGGGCAGACGGTGGTTGAAGGGGTGGGTGGGTGGGGTTCCTGGGTTGACGTGCGCTCCTTGCGCTGCCTGCGCTTGGCTTCCGCTTGCTCCCGGCAAAGATACTCGAGGTGTTCGGCACCTTCCCGGATGCTTCTCCTCCACTTTGTGCGGTCTTGGGCCAAGGATTCCCAGGTGTCGGTGGGGATGTTGCACTTTTTCAAGGAGGCTTTGAGGGTGTCCTTGAAGCATTTCCTCTGCCCACCTGGGGCTCTCTTGCCGTGCCGGAGCTCCGAGTAGAGCGCTTGTTTTAGGAGTCTCGCATCGGGCATGCGGACGATGTGACCTGTCCATCGGAGCTGATCGAGCGTGGTCAAAGCTTCGATGCTGGGGATGTTGGCCTGAGCGAGAACACTGACGTTGGTGCGCCGATCCTGCCAATGGATCTGCAGGATCTTGCGGAGGCAGCGTTGGTGGTACCTCTCCAGTGCTTTGAGGTGCCTGCTGTACATGGTCCATGTCTCTGAGGCATACAGGAGGGCGGGTAGACCATGAGCTTAGTGCCGGGTTTGAGGTCCTGGTCTTCAAACACTCTCTTCCGAAGGCTGCACTGGTACACTGAAGGCAGTGTTGGACTTAGTCATCGACATCTGCCCTTGTTGACGGTAGGCTCCCGAGGTATGGAAAGTGGCCCACGTTGTTCAAGGCCTCGTTGTGGATTTGATAATCGGGGGGCAGTACTGTGTGGCAGGGACAGGTTGGTAGAGGACGTGTGTCTTACAGATGTTTAGTGTACGGCCCACACTCACTGGAAGGAGACACGCCGCGGGACACACTCACTGGAAGGAGACACGCCGCGGGACACACTCACTGGAAGGAGACGCCGCGGGACACACTCACTGGAAGGAGACACGCCGCGGGACACACTCACTGGAAGGAGACACGCCGCGGGACACACTCACTGGAAGGAGACACGCCGCGGGACACACTCACTGGAAGGAGACGCCGCGGGACACACTCACTGGAAGGAGACACACCGCGGGACACACTCACTGGAAGGAGACACGCCGCGGGACACACTCACTGGAAGGAGACACACCGCGGGACACACTCACTGGAAGGAGACACGCCGCGGGACACACTCACTGGAAGGAGACACGCCGCGGGACACACTCACTGGAAGGAGACACGCCGCGGGACACACTCACTGGAAGGAGACACACCGCGGGACACACTCACTGGAAGGAGACACGCCGCGGGACACACTCACTGGAAGGAGACACGCCGCGGGACACACTCACTGGAAGGAGACACCGCGGGGCACACTCACTGGAAGGAGACACGCCGCGGGACACACTCACTGGAAGGAGACACCGCGGGACACACTCACTGGAAGGAGACACGCCGCGGGACACACTCACTGGAAGGAGACACCGCGGGACACACTCACTGGAAGGAGACACGCCGCGGGACACACTCGCTGGAAGGAGACACCGCGGGACACACTCACTGGAAGGAGACACGCCGCGGGACACACTCACTGGAAGGAGACACCGCGGGACACACTCACTGGAAGGAGACACCGCGGGACACACTCACTGGAAGGAGACACGCCGCGGGACACTCTCACTGGAAGGAGACACGCCGCGGGACACACTCACTGGAAGGAGACACGCCGCGGGACACACTCACTGGAAGGAGACACCGCGGGACACACTCACTGGAAGGAGACACGCCGCGGGACACACTCACTGGAAGGAGACACGCCGCGGGACACACTCACTGGAAGGAGACACGCCGCGGGACACACTCACTGGAAGGAGACGCCGCGGGGCACACTCACTGGAAGGAGACGCCGCGGGACACACTCACTGGAAGGAGACGCCGCGGGACACACTCACTGGAAGGAGACACGCCGCGGGACACACTCACTGGAAGGAGACACGCCGCGGGACACACTCACTGGAAGGAGACGCCGCGGGACAC
This sequence comes from Somniosus microcephalus, assembly GCF_052327205.1. Lineage (NCBI taxonomy): Eukaryota > Metazoa > Chordata > Chondrichthyes > Squaliformes > Somniosidae > Somniosus > Somniosus microcephalus. The sequence goes on along the minus strand of NC_140988.1, from coordinate 389,801,870 downwards.
ACTCACTGGAAGGAGACACGCCGCGGGACACACTCACTGGAAGGAGACACGCCGCGGGACACACTCACTGGAAGGAGACGCCGCGGGGCACACTCACTGGAAGGAGACGCCGCGGGACACACTCACTGGAAGGAGACGCCGCGGGACACACTCACTGGAAGGAGACACGCCGCGGGACACACTCACTGGAAGGAGACACGCCGCGGGACACACTCACTGGAAGGAGACACGCCGCGGGACACACTCACTGGAAGGAGACACGCCGCGGGACACACTCACTGGAAAGAGACACCGCGGGACACACTCACTGGAAGGAGACACACCGCGGGACACACTCACTGGAAGGAGACACGCCGCGGGACACTCTCACTGGAAGGAGACACCGCGGGACACACTCACTGGAAGGAGACACGCCGCGGGACACACTCACTGGAAGGAGACACCGCGGGGCACACTCACTGGAAGGAGACACGCCGCGGGACACACTCACTGGAAGGAGACACCGCGGGACACACTCACTGGAAGGAGACACGCCGCGGGACACACTCACTGGAAGGAGACGCCGCGGGACACACTCACTGGAAGGAGACACCGTGGGACACACTCACTGGAAGCAGACACCGCGGGACACACTCACTGGAAGGAGACGCCGCGGGACACACTCACTGGAAGGAGACACCGCGGGACACACTCACTGGAAGGAGACACCACGGGACACACTCACTGGAAGGAGACACGCCGCGGGACACACTCACTGGAAGGAGACACGCCGCGGGACACACTCACTGGAAGGAGACACCGCGGGACACACTCACTGGAAGGAGACACCGCGGGACACACTCACTGGAAGGAGACACGCCGCGGGACACACTCACTGGAAGGAGACACCGCAGGGCACACTCAATGGAAGGAGACACGCCGCGGGACACACTCACCGGAAGGAGACACCACGGGACACACTCACCGGAAGGAGACACCACGGGACACACTCACCGGAAGGAGACACCACGGGACACACTCACCGGAAGGAGACACCACGGGACACACTCACCGGAAGGAGACACCACGGGACACACTCACTGGAAGGAGACACCGCGGGGCACACTCACTGGAAGGAGACACACTATAAGGGGACCGGGCCCAGGGGCGAGGGCGAGGCCCAGCAACGAGGTCGCGGCCCAGGAGTGGTGCAGCATGGACCAGCAGCGGGGTCGGGAGGACCACACTGCAGCCCATGAATCCCAGGCAGAGAGGACCTGACCAAGACCTTGCTCTGTCAAGCCCGTGTGGTAGCTGGTGTGCAATGGCCACCCCACATTAAAAGAATTCACGCACAGGCATCTCCACCCTTTAAAATGAAGCTTGGGACCTGGAACGTCAGGACCCTCATGGACAACCCCAACAGTGACAGACCGGAACGCCGTACTGCTACAGAGACTAGATCCCGCATTGGACTCATCAGTCAGCTGAGAACTCATTTTTAGTGTGGAAGCAAGTCATCCTCGGTTCCAAGGGACTGCCTAAGAAGGCGGCGGCTCATGCTCTTGTACACTTCGGTGAAGGTGTCGACGATGGTTTGGAGTTCGACCTCCGAATGTGCGCAGACGCATACTGTAATTCGACGACAGAGGATGGGACGACCTTGGATCTGGACTGGAGGCGACGGAGGTTAAACAGTTTCCCGTTTGTTCTGTAGATTAGCTCCACTCCAGCGGGGAGCTTACTGAGGGTGAGATGGAGCATTGCAGCAAGGAAGATCGAGAACCAGTGGATGTGGTGTATTTGGACTTTCAGAAGGCTTTCCATAAGGTCCCACATAAGAGATTAGCGTGCAAAATTAAGGCACATGGGATTGGGGGTAAGGTACTGACTTGGATAGAAAACTGGTTGGCAGACAGGAAGCAAAGAGTTGGCATAACGGGTCTTTTTCCGAGTGGAAGGCAGTGACTAGTGGGGTACCGCAGGGATCGGTGCTCAGGAAAGAAAGGAGGTGGGGTGGCAGTATTGATTAAGGAGGATATTACAGTGCTGGAGAGAGAGGATGTCCTGGAGGGGTCAAGGACAGAATCTATTTGGTTAGAGTTGAGAAACAATAGAGGTGCCATTACACTACTGGGTGTATTCTGTAGACCGCCAACTAGTGGGAAAGATACTGAGGAGCAAATCTGCAGGGAAATTAGAGAGAGATGCAGGAACTATAGAGTAGTGATAATGGGGGACTTCAACTATCCTAATATAGACTGGGATAGTAATAGTGTTGTAAGATAGAACTTACCTGCTTGTTTTTTTATGTGTAATAATGATTTTAAATAGATGATAAAAGTAACTGCAATGTGTGTAAGCTTAGCTAACACCGTACAAGGCCGAGAAGTAAAGCATGATGGTAAAATTAAGCCAACATTATGTTAACTGCGAGAATAGTGCTGATCTAGTGTTTAAGTTACAAAGTAAGATAGAGGGTATTCAACATCTAACATCCCTGATCGCTGAAGTTGCAGACCAGGCTAGGTAACGAGTTGTGCAAAAGGCAAAAGACATCTGCAGCAACTCGTGGGAAGTTTGTTTGTGTAAAAGTTCTCAGGGAAAGAATAACTCATTCAACAAGAGGGAGGAAAGGATGATAACGGGATAAACCACAGACTGTACTGTTGAAGGTCAAGGGATGATCGTATTAACAAGAATGGGGAGACAGCCCTGGCAGCTGCAAGCTGCAACGTATATTGAGAGGGAAAAAGATAGAACAAAGCAGCAATTGAACACTGGAGGCAGTACGAAAACCTAGCGGAGGAGGAAGAAAGGCGGCGGTCAACAGAACACAGCAAAAGAAAGACTGCAGTCGCTTGGAGGCTTTCCGCCGAGTGTTCACTGTCGACTAGCATCTTGTTAAATATTACTTCTTTGTACTGAATGTAAATACAAATCTGCTGAGCTTATAAACAATATACCTGTGCCCAGAGTGGTTTGTTGGAGCCACGAACGAGTTTCTTATGTCAGATTAAATTGACAGATTTACAGTGTAAAGGGCAGAGAGGGGGAAGAATTTCTGAAGTGTGTTCAGGAGAACTTTCTTGATCAGTACATTTCCGGCCCAATGAGGAAGGAGGCATTGCTGGATCTGGTTCTGGGGAATGAGGTGGGTCAAGTGGAGCAAGTGTCAGTAGGTGAACATTTAGGGAACAGTGATCAGAGTATCATAAGGTTTAGACTAGCTATGGAAAAGGACAGGGAGCAATCTGGAGTAAAAATACTTAATTGGAGGAAGGCCAATTTCAGTGGGTTGAGATGGGATCAGGCCCAGGTAAATTGGAATCAAAGATTGGCAGGCAAAACTGTAATCCAACAATGGGCTGCCTTTAAAGAGGAGATGGTTCGGGTATAGTCGAGGTACATTCCCACGAGGGAAAGGTAGGGCAACCAAAGCCAGAGCTCCCTGGATGACGAAAGAGATAGAGAGTAAGTAAGATGAAACAGAAAAAAAGGACGTATGACAGATATCAGGTTGAGAATCCTGTAATCATGGGGGACTTTAATCTACAAATCGACTGGGCAAACCAAGTTAGCAGTAATAGTGTGGAGGACGAATTCATGGAATGTATGCAAGATAGTTTTCTAGATCAGTATGTTGAGGAACCAACTAGGGAACAAGCTATTTTAGATCTAGTATTCACAGAATCACAGAATCTACAGTGCAGATAGAGGCCATTTCGGCCCATCAAGCCTGCACCGACACATATCCCACCCTATCCCCGTAACCCCACGTATTTAATCCCCTAACACTAAGGGTCAATTTATCATAGCCAAATCAACCTAACCCGCACATCTTTGGACTGTGGGAGGAAACCGGAGCACCCGGAGGAAACCCATGCAGGCACAGGGAGAATGTGCAAACTCCACACAGACAGTCGCCCGAGGCCAGATTTGAACCCGGGTCCCTGGCGCTGTGAGGCAACAGTGCTAACCACTATGCCACCGTGCAATGAGAAAGGGTTAATTAATATCCTTGTAGTACAGGGACCTTTAGGGAAGAGTGACCATAATATGATAGAATTTTATATTGAGTTTGAAAGTGATTTAGTTAAATCCGAAACTAGGGTCTTAAATCTCGACAAAGCAAATTACAGGAAACTTTGGTTTATCCGGAGGTTGTATGTCCGGAAACCTCGATCTAACGGCAGAAATCAGCAGTCGTTTTGTTAGGTTTTTTTCCTTTTTTTTTCTTCTCCTAGCATTTTTTTTTTTTTTTTTTTTAAAACAGTCAGTCTCTGGAAAGCCTCTCTGAAGCTGTTGCTAAGCTACAGAGACGCTTCCAAGGTACCGGCCGACTGTTTACAAGCTGTTGCTAAGCAACAGTGTTTGTTGTCAGATACGGAGATGAAAACCTCCATATCCTTCAACATTAGCGCTGGTCTGTCCGGAAGTTTTCATAGATCGGCATCACGCCGGTGCCGGATATCGCGAAGTTTCCTGTACGTAGGTGTGAGGGGCGAGTTGGCTAAGGCAGATTGGGAAACTACATTAAAAGGTATGACAGTAGACAAGCAATGGCTAGCATTTAAAGAATTAATACATAATTTACAACAAATATACATTCCTTTAAGGCACAAAAACCCCACAGGGAAAGTGGTCCAACCGTGGCTAACAGGAGAAATTAAAGATAGTATTCGATCAAAGGAAGAGGCTTATAATGTTGCCAAAACGAGTAGTAAGCCTGAGGATTGGGAGGATTTTAGAATTCAGCAAAGGAGGACCAAGAAATTGTTAAAGAAAGGGAAAATAGAATGAGAGTAAACTAGCGAGAGACATAAAAACAGACTGTAAAAGCTTCTATAGATATGTAAAAAGGAAAAGATTAGCGGAAGTAAATGTGGGTCCCTTACAGGCTGAGACAGGAGAAATTATAATGGGGAATAAGGAAATGGCAGAGAAATTAAACAAATACTTTGTGTCTGTCTTCACGGAAGACCACCCAAAAAACGTCCCGGAAATAGTGGAGAACCAAGGGTCTAGCGAGAATGAGGAACTGAAAGAAATTAGTGTAGTTAAAAAAAACAATACTAGAGAAATTAATGGGACTGAAAGCCGATAAATCCCCTGGACCTGATGGCCTACATCCTAGGGTTTTGAAAGAGGTGGCCATAGAGATAGTGGATGCATTGGTTGTCATTTTCCAAAACTCCATAGGTTCTAGAACGGTTCCCGCGGATTGGAAGGTAGCAAATGTAACCTCACTATTTAAGAAAGGAGGGAGAGAGAAAACGGGGAACTACAGACCAGTTAGCCTGACATCAGTAGCAGGGAAAATGCTAGAATCTATTATTAAGGACGTGGTAACAGGGCACTTAGAAAATAATAATAGGATTGGGCAGAGTCAACACGGATTTATGAAAGGGAAATCATGTTTGATGAATCTGTTGGAGTTTTTTGAGATTGTAACTAGCAGAATAGATGAGGGGGAACCAGTGGATGTGGTGTATTTGGGATTTTCAGAAGACATTCGATAAGATGCCGCACAAGAGGTTATTAAACAAAATTAGGGCTCATGGGATTGGGGGTAATATACTAGCATGGATTGAGGATTGGTTAACGGACAGAAAACAGAGAGTAGGAATAAATGGGTCATTTTCGGGTTGGCAGGCTGTAACTAGTGGGGTACCGCAAGGATCAGTGCTTGGGCCTCAGCTATTCACAATCTACATCAATGATTTGGATGAGGGGATCAAATGTAATATATCCAAGTTTGCTGATGATACAAAGCTGGGTGGGAATGGAAGTTGTGAGGAGGACGCAAGGAGGCTTCAAGGGGATGTAGACAGGCTAAGTGGAGTTGAGGCAGAAGATCAGCCATAAGAACATAACAAATAGGAGCAGGAGGAGGCCATTCGGCCCCTCGATCCTGCTCCGCCATTCAATAAGATCATGCCTGATCTGATCTTGGCCTCAACTCCACTTCCCTGCCCGTTCCCCATAACCCTCGACTCCCTTACCGTTCAAAAATCTGTCTATCCCCGCTTTGAATATATACAATGACCCAGCCTCCACAGCTCTCCGGGGTAGAGAATTCCAAAGAATCACGACCCTCAGTGAAGAAATTCCTCCTCATCTCCGTCTTAAATGGGCGACCCCTTATTCTGAGACTGTGCCCCGTCGTCCTAGATTCCCTGACGATGGGAAACATCCTCCCTGCATCTATTACGATAGCAAAATACTGCAGATGTTGGAAATCCGAAATAACAACAGAAAAAGCTGGAAAAACTCAGGTCAGGCAACATCCGTGGAGAGAAATTTGAGTTGACGTTTCTCCCTGCATCTATCCTGTCAATCTCCCTCAGAACCTTACATGTTTCAATAAGATCCCCTCTCATTCTTCTAAACTCCAATGAGTATAGGCCCAACCTGCTCAACTTTTCTTCATAAGTCAACCCCATCTCAGGAATTAACCGAGTGAATCGTCTCTGAACTGCCTCCAATGCAAGTATATCCTTCCTTAAATAAGGAGACCAAAACTGTACGCAGTGCTCCAGGTGTGGTCTCACCAACGCCCTGTACAGTTGTAGCAAGACTTCCCTGCTTTTATACTTCATCCCCCTTGCAATAAAGGCCAACATTCTATTTGCCTTCCTAATTACTTGCTGTACCTGCTGCTAACTTTTTGTGTTTCATGTACGAGGACTCCCAGATCTCTCTGTACCGTAACATTCTGTAGTCTCTCTACATTTAAATATTTTGGTTTTCTATTCTTCCTACCAAAGTGGATAACCTCACGTTTTCCCACATTATACTCCATCTGCCAATTTTTTGCCCACTCACTTAGCCTGTCTATATCCCTTTGCAGATTGTTTGTGTCCTCCTCACAACTTGCTAACCCACCCATCTTTGTATCATCAGCAAACTTGGCTACATTACACTCGGTCCCTTCATCCAAGTCATTAAAGTAGATTGTAAATAGTTGAGGCCCCAACACCGATCCCTGTGGCACCCCACTAGTTACAGTTTAGAGTACAAAAGCAAGGAAGTTCTGATGAACCTTTATAAAACACTGGTTCGGCCTCAACTGGAGTATTGTGTCCAATTCTGGGCACCGCACTTTAGGAAAGATGTGAAGGCCTTGAAGAGGGTGCAGAAAAGATTTACTGGAATGGTTCCAGGGACGAGGGACTTCAGTTAGGTGGATATGGGGAGAAGGCAGGGACCGGGTACTGAATTTGGATGATCAGCCATGATCTCATTGAATGGCGGAGCAGGCTCCAGGGGCTGAATGGCCTACTCCTATCTTCTATGTTTCTATGATAGGCTGGAGAGCTGGTGTAGCTCTCCTTGGAACAGAGAAGGTTGAGAGGAGATTTGATAGAGGTGTTCAAAATCATGATGGGACTAGACAGAGTAGATAGAGAGAAACTGTTCCCATTGGCAGAAGTGTCAAGAACCAAAGGACACAGATTTATGGTGACTAGCAAAAGATCCAAATGCGACATGAGGCAAAACTTTTTTACACAGCGAGTGGTTAGGATCTGGAAGGCACTGCCTGAAAGGGTGGTGGAGGCAGATTCAATCGTGGCTTTCAAAATGGAATTGGTTAAGTACCTGAAGGAAAAAAATTTGCAGGGCTACAGGGAAAGGGCGGGAGAGCGGGACTAGCTGAAGGGCTCTTGCAGAGAGCGGCATGGGGTCGATGGGCTGAATGGCCTCCTCCTGTGCTGTAACTGTTCTATGACACCCAGCTCTACCTCACCACCATTTCCCTCGAGCCCTCCACTGTCTCGAAATTGTCCGACATCCAGGACTGGATGAGCAGAAATTTCCTCCAACTAAATATTGGGAAGACCGAAGCCACTGTCTTCGGTCCCCGCCACAAACTCCATTCCCGAGTCACCGACTCCATCCCTCTCCCTAACATCTGTCTGAGGCTGAACCACACTGTTCGCAACCTCAATGTCGTATTTGACCCTAAAATGAGCTGCTGACCACTTATCTGTCTATTTCCACCTCCGGAACATCGCCCGTCTCCGCCCCTGCCTCAGCTCATCTGCTGCCGAAACCCTCATCCCTGCCCTTGTTACCTCTGAACTTGACTATTCTAACACACTGCTGGCTGGCCTCCCACGTTCTACCCTACTTAAACACTCCAAAACTCGGCTGCCCGTGTCCTAATTTGCACCAAGTCCTGTTCGCCCATCACCCCTGTGCTCGCTGACCTACATTTGATCCAGGTTAAGCAACGTCTCGATTTTAAAATTTTCATCCTTGTTTTCAAATCTCTCCCTGGCCTTGCACCTCCCTATCCCTGTAATCTCCTCTAGACTCACAACAGCCCCCCACACCCCCGGAGGTATCTGGCCTCTTGAACATCCCTGATTTTAATCACTCCACCATCGGCAGCCGTGCCTTCAGCTGCCTGGGCCCTAAGCTCTGGATTTCCCTGCCTAAACCTCTCCGCCTCGCTCTCCTCCTTTAAGATGCTCCTTAAAATCTACCTCTTTGACCCAGCTTTTGGCCATCTGCCCTAATATCTCATGAGGCTCGGTGTCAAATGTTGTTCTAACGCTCCGGTGAAGCACCTTGGGACATTTTACTACATTAAAGGTGCTATAGAAATCCAAGTTGTTGTTGTTCTAGACCCTCAACTGCTGGAATAGTCTGCTTCTATCCCCCGTCCCGGCCTTTCATCATTTAAACACTTCTCTCCCATCGCCCCATAATCTGCCTTATTCCAATGGGGGGAAAGCCATTTCTTTGGATTCCCTCATACCAGGCAGCACCCCAGTGACTCTGTTTCGTCCCCTCTCGAAAGCCCCAATATCCTCCTATAGTCTGGAGAACAATGCTGCACACAGTCTCTAACGGAGGGCTTAAGGTTTTATATAAGCTCTTGGTTTGTATATTCTATACCTCTTGCTAGAAAAACTAGAATCCCATGAGAAATAACAACAGAAAATGCTGGAAAAACTCAGCAAGTCAGGCAACATCTGTGGAGAGAAATTTGAGTTGACGTTTCGGGTTTGACCCTTCTTCAAAACTGGAGAGAAAAGGAACTAGATCGAAGGCAGGGCTGCGATCGGACAAAAGATCTAGTTCCTTTTCTCTCCAGTTTTGAAGAAGGGTCAAACCCGAAACGTCAACTCAAATTTCTCTCCACGGATGTTGCCTGACTTGCTGAGTTTTTCCAGCATTTTCTGTTGTTATTTCGGATTTCCAACATCTGCAGTATTTTGCTATCGTACTAGAATCCCATGAGCTTTATTTATAATCTCCTCACCCTGAGGTGCTGCCTTTAATGTCCTGTGAACCTGTCGCCCCAAATCCCTCTGCTCCCCACAGCCCTGAGCTCCTCTATTCACGGTCATTACTGCTGCTGCTTTCACCAAAATGCACCATCTCACACTTCCTCACATCTTCGCCCATTCTCTCATCTTATCAATATCCCTTTGGTCTTCTAAAGAATTTACTATATAGTGTCAGCCCGGTCTCAGTGGGTCGCACTCAAGTCTCGGAGTCAGAAGGTTGTGGGTTCAAGTCCCACTCCCGAGACTGGAGCACACAATCCAGGCTGACACTCCACTGCACCGTCGGAGGTGCCGTCTTTCAGAAAAGATGTTAAACCGAGGCCCCGTCTGCTCTCTCAGGTGGACGTAAAAGAGCCCTGGGCACTATGTCGAAGAGGAGCAGGGGAGTTCTCCCCGGAGTCCTGGGCCAATATTTATCCCTCAACCAAAATCACTAAAACAGATAATCTGGTCATTATCACATTGCTGTTTCTGGGAGCTTGCTGTGCACAAATTGGCTGCCGCGTTTCATAAGAACATAAGAAATAGGAGCAGGAGTCGGCCATTTGGCCCTTCAAGCCTGCTCCACCATTCAATGAGATCATGGCTGATCTTCTGCCTCAACTCCATTCACCAGCCCAATCGCCATATCCCTTGATGCCCTTACTAGTCAGAAATCTATCCACTTCTGTTTTGAATATACCCAATGACTGAGCCTCCACAGCCCTCTGGGGTAGAGAATTCCAAAGATTCACCACCCTCTGTGTGAAGAAATTTCTTCTCAGCTCAGTCCTGAATGGCCGACCCTTTATCCTGAGGCTGTGGCCCCTGGTTCTAGACTCCCCAGCTAAGGGAAACATTCTCCCAGCATCCACCCTATCAAGCCCTGTAATAATTTTGTATGCTTCAATGGGATCCCCTCTCATTCTTCTGAATTCAAGAGAATACAGGCCTAGTTTACTCAATCACTTCTCATACGACAGTCCCATCATCCCAGGAATCAATCTCGTGAACCTTCATTGCACTCCCTCTGTGGCAAGTATATCCTTCCTTAGGTAAGGAGGCAAATATTGTACACAGTACTCCAGGTGTGGTCTCACCAAGGCCCTATATAATTGGAGTAAGACTTCTTTACTCCTGTACTCAAATCCTCTTGTAATGAAGGCCAGTTTACCATTTGCCTTCCTAATGGCTTGCTGCACCTGCACATTCACTTTCAGTGACTCATGTACAAGGACACCCAGGTCCCTTTGAGCATCTGCATTCCCCAAGCTTTCACCATTTAGGAAATACTCTGCCTTTCTGTTTTTTCTACCAAAGTGGATAACTTCACATTTATCCACATTATATTCCATCTGCCATGTTCTCACCCACTCACTGAGCCTGTCGAGATCCCCTTGAAGCCTCTTCACATCCTCTTCACAACTGACACTGACACCTAGCTTCGTATCATCAGCAAACTTGGAAATGTTACATTTCGTCCCCTCATCCAAATCATTGATATAGATTGTGAATAGCTGGGGCCCAAGCACCGATCCTTGCGGTACCCCACTAGTCACAGCCTGCCATCCTGAAAAAGACCCGTTTATCCCTACTCTTTGTTTTCTGTCTGTTAACCAATTCTCAATCCATGCTAGTATATTACCCCCAATTCCATGTGCCCTAATTTTGTTCACCAACCTCTTGTGTGGGACCTTATCGAAGGCCTTCTGAAAATCTAAATACACCACATCTACCGGTTTCCCTTTGTCTACTCCACTAGTTACATACTCAAAGAACTCCAATAGGTTTGTCAAACCGGATTTCCCTTTCCTAAATCCATGTTGACTCTGCCCAATCTTACTATTAGTTTCTAAGTGCCCAGTTATTGCATCCTTTATAATAGATTCCAGCATTTTCCCAACTACTGATGTGAGGCTAACAAGTCTGTAGTTCCCCGTTTTCTCTCTCCCTCCTTTCTTAAATAGTGGGGTTACATTTGCTATCCTCCAATCTGCAGGAACTGTTCCAGAATCTATAGAATTTTGGAAGATGACAACCAATGCGTCCACTATCCCAATGGCCACCTCCTTCAAAACCCGAGGATGTAGGTCATCCGGTCCTTGGGATTTGTCAACTTTTAGTCCCATTAATTTTGCTAGTACTGTTTTTTTACTAATAATAATTTCTTTAAGTTCCTCATTCTCGCCACACCCTTGGTTTTCTCGTATTTCTGGGAGGTTTTTTGTGTCTTCCTCCATGAAGACAGAAACAAAGTATTTATTTAATTCCTCCTCCATTTCCTCATTCCCCATTATAAATTCTCCCGTCTCTGACTGTAAAGGACCTACATTTACCTTCGCCAGTCTTTTCCTTTTCACATACCTATAGAAGCTTTTACAATCCGTTTTTATATTTTTCGCTAGTTTGTGCTCATATTCCATTTTCCCTTTCTTTATCAATTTCTTGGTCCCCCTTTGCTGATTTCTAACAAGATCCCAATCCTCGGGCTGACCGCTTTTTCTGGCAACTTTATAAGCTTCCTCCTTTGACTTCATACTAGCTTTAATTTCTTTTGTTAGTCATGGTTGGATCATTTTTTCTTTTGGGTTTTTATGCCCTAGAGGAATATATGTTTGTTGCAAATTATGCATCATTTCCTCGAATGTTAGCCATTGTATGTCCACCTTCATACCTTTTAGTGTAGTCTCCCAATCTACCATGGCCAACTTGTCCCTCATACCCTTGTAGTTTCCTCTGTTTAGATTGAAGACCTTAGTTTCAGATTGGACTACATCACTCTCAAACTTAATGTAAAATTCAATCATATTATGGTCACTTGTCCCTAAAGGCCCCTTTACCACAAGATTATTGATTAGCCCTTTCTCATTACACAGTACCAGTTCCAGAATAGCCTGTTCCCTGGTTGGTTCCTCCACATACTGATCCAGGAAACCATCTCGCATGCATTCCAAGAATTCGTCCTCCACACTAGTGATAATTTGATTTGCCCAGTCAATATGTAGATTAAAGTCCCCCCTGATTACTGTATTGCCCTTGTTACATGCACTTCTAATCTCTTGAATGATACTGTGCCCTACATTACCATTACTGTTTGGTGGCCTATACACAACTCCCACCAATGTTTTCTGCCCTTTGCTGTTTCTTAGCTCCTCCCACTGATTCCAGTTCTACATCACGATCTTTTATCTCTATCGTACCAATCTACATTACAACAGTGACTACACTCCAAAAGTACTTCATTGGCTGTAAAGCGCTTTGGGACATCGAAACGGTGAAAGGCTCTGTATAAACAAACGTTTTCTCTCTAAAAACAGCCTCTAAACCTCAACCAAGTGCGATCCAGGTTAGATGTGCTGTGAGTTGTTGCTGTATGTCCCACATCCAACACAACACAAACCCACTCCAACAAAACCTTGCGCAGTTGATACTTACTGGAGTCTCCCAGAACCACCACAAACTTATTGTGGAGCAGCATCCGGGCCTCAGTCAGCGTCAGGCCCGCCATCGCTGGAGCAAAGCGATTGGAACACCTGCACAACACAAACCCGTGTCCAACATCACAATTAACAGCCACAGCAGAGAAATACATGGCAGCCAGTTCCCCCCACACACACGGGCCCGGAGTATACACTTGCTGCCTGCTCACAACAGCAGGTTAAAATCAGGAAAGGTGTGGGACATTGGCGGGTAGGCCTCCCGGCCACTTTAACTGCTTACTCGGTCTCCGCACATCCACGGGTTGGAGATTTGGAAAACAGCAAATTAATTTTTTTTTAATTCACTTTCTTTCGGTCTCTTTTCCCTCTGTCTTAATCCCATTTTGCTTTCCCTCTCTATTCTCCTTCTGTACATGATTTAAATCTAGTTTAGACTTCCGGGTTTAGTTTCTGTGTGTCTCAGTGAGGTTTCTTCATGGACAGGAAAGATCGATTTCCCTGAGCAGAGAGGTCAATAACCAGGGGGCACAGATTGAAAGTAATTGGTCGGAGGTTTATAGGAGATTTGAGGAGAGGGTGGTTGGGGTCTGGAACTCAGTGCCTGACAGGGCGGAAGAGGCAGAAACCCTCACCACAATTAAAAGGTACTTGAATATGCACTTTAAATGTCGGAACCTATAGGCTACAGACCAAGAGCTGGATCGTGGGATTAGTGACAGTCACTCACTGTTATTGGGGTATTTCACACAGTCACTCACTGTTATTGGGTATTTTACACACAGTCACTCACTGTGATTGGGGTATTTTACACACAGTCACTCACTGTTATTGGGGTATTTTACACACAGTCACTCACTGTTATTGGGGTATTTTACACAGTCACTCACTGTTATTGGGGTATTTTACACACAGTCACTCACTGTGATTGGGGTATTTTACACACAGTCACTCACTGTGATTGGGGTATTTTACACACAGTCACTCACTGTTATTGGGGTATTTCACACACAGTCACTCACTGTTATTGGGGTATTTTACACACAGTCACTCACTGTTATTGGGGTATTTCACTCACTGTTATTGGGGTATTTCACACACAGTCACTCACTGTTATTGGGGTATTTCACACAGTCACTCACTGTTATTGGGGTATTTTACACACAGTCACTCACTGTTATTGGGGTATTTCACTCACTGTTATTGGGGTATTTCACACACAGTCACTCACTGTTATTGGGGTATTTTACACAGTCACTCACTGTTATTGGGTATTTTACACACAGTCACTCACTGTTATTGGGGTATTTTACACACAGTCACTCACTGTTATTGGGGTATTTTACACACAGTCACTCACTGTTATTGGGTATTTTACACACAGTCACTCACTGTTATTGGGTATTTTACACAGTCACTCAGTTATTGGGTATTTTACACACTCACTGTTATTGGGGTATTTTACACACAGTCACTCACTGTTATTGGGGTATTTTACACACAGTCACTCACTGTTATTGGGGTATTTCACTCACTGTTATTGGGGTATTTCACACACAGTCACTCACTGTTATTGGGGTATTTTACACACAGTCACTCACTGTTGTTGGGGTATTTTACACACAGTCACTCACTGTTGTTGGGGTATTTTACACAGTCACTCACTGTTATTGGGTATTTTACACACAGTCACTCACTGTTATTGGGGTATTTTACACACAGTCACTCACTGTTATTGGGGTATTTTACACACACACACTCACTGTTATTGGGGTATTTTACACACAGTCACTCACTGTTATTGGGGTATTTTACACACAGTCACTCACTGTTATTGGGTATTTTACACAGTCACTCAGTTATTGGGTATTTTACACACTCACTGTTATTGGGGTATTTTACACAGTCACTCACTGTTATTGGGGTATTTTACACACAGTCACTCACTGTTATTGGGGTATTTTACACACACACTCACTGTTATTGGGGTATTTTACACAGTCACTCACTGTTATTGGGTATTTTACACAGTCACTCACTGTTATTGGGGTATTTTACACACAGTCACTCACTGTTATTGGGGTATTTCACTCACTGTTATTGGGGTATTTCACACACAGTCACTCACTGTTATTGGGGTATTTTACACACAGTCACTCACTGTTGTTGGGGTATTTTACACAGTCACTCAGTTATTGGGTATTTTACACACTCACTGTTATTGGGGTATTTTACACACAGTCACTCACTGTTATTGGGGTATTTTACACACAGTCACTCACTGTTATTGGGTATTTTACACAGTCACTCAGTTATTGGGTATTTTACACACTCACTGTTATTGGGGTATTTTACACACAGTCACTCACTGTTATTGGGGTATTTTACACACAGTCACTCACTGTTATTGGGGTATTTTACACACACACACTCACTGTTATTGGGGTATTTTACACAGTCACTGTTATTGGGTATTTTACACAGTCACTCACTGTTATTGGGTATTTTACACACAGTCACTCACTGTTATTGGGGTATTTTACACACAGTCACTCACTGTTATTGGGGTATTTTACACACAGTCACTCACTGTTATTGGGGTATTTTACACACACACACTCACTGTTATTGGGGTATTTTACACAGTCACTGTTATTGGGTATTTTACACAGTCACTCACTGTTATTGGGGTATTTTACACACAGTCACTCACTGTTATTGGGGTATTTTACACACAGTCACTCACTGTTATTGGGGTATTTTACACACAGTCACTCACTGTTATTGGGGTATTTTACACACAGTCACTCACTGTTATTGGGTATTTTACACAGTCACTCAGTTATTGGGTATTTTACACACTGTTATTGGGGTATTTTACACACAGTCACTCACTGTTATTGGGGTATTTTACACACAGTCACTCACTGTTATTGGGGTATTTTACACACAGTCACTCACTGTTATTGGGTATTTTACACACAGTCACTCACTGTTATTGGGGTATTTTACAGTCACTCACTGTTATTGGGGTATTTTACACAGTCACTCACTGTTATTGGGGTATTTTACACACAGTCACTCACTGTTATTGGGGTATTTTACACACAGTCACTTACTGTTATTGGGGTATTTTACACAGTCACTCACTGTTATTGGGTATTTTACACACAGTCACTCACTGTTATTGGGTATTTTAGTCAGTTATTTTATTCCCGCCCGAACACTCACCCGTGACTCGACGCTGAAACCACGCCCCCCGAGACATCGTCACTAAACCCCGCCCCCGAGACATCGTCACTAAACCCCGCCCCCGGACATCGTCACTAAACCCCGCCCCCAGACATCGTCACTAAACCCCGCCCCCCGAGACATCGTCACTAAACCCCGCCCCCGAGACCTCGTCACCAAACCCCGCTCCGAGAAACTAAACCCCGCCCCCCTAGAAACTAAATCCCGCCCCTAGCAACTAAACCCCGCCCCCTAGAAACTAAACCCCGCCCCCTAGAAACTAGATGTAAGAAATCACACACCAGGTTATAGTCCAACAGTTTTATTTGAAATCACAAGCTTTCGGAGCACAGCTCCTTCGTCAGGTGAAGTGGAGAGATGCATAAAGACACAGCTTATATACTTTGACTATATAAGCTGTGTTTTTATGCATCTCTCCACTTCACCTGATGAAGGAGCAGCGCTCCGAAAGCTTGTGATTTCAAATAAAGCTGTTGGACTATAACCTGGTGTTGTGTGATTTCTTACATTTGTCCACCCCAGTCCAACACCGGCACCTCCACACCTAGAAACTAAACCCCGCCCCCTAGAAACTAAACTCCGCCCCTAGAAACCAAACCCCGCCCCCCGAGACATCGTCACTAAACCCCGTACCTAGAAACCAAACCCCGCCCCTAGAAACCAAACCCCACCCCCCGAGACATCGTCACTAAACCCCGTACCTAGAAACCAAACCCCGCCCCTAGAAACCAAACCCCACCCCCCGAGACATCGTCACTGAACCCCGCTCCTAGAAACCAAACACCGCCCCTAGAAACTAAACCCCACCCCTAGGAACTAAACCCCGCCCCTAGAAACAAAACCCCGCCCCCTAAAAACTAAACTCCGCCCCTAGAAATCAACTCCGCCCCCTAGAAACTAAACCCGCCCCTAGAAACTAAACCCCGCCCCTAGCAACCAAACCCCGCCCCTAGAAACCAAACCCCGCCCCTAGAAACTAAACCCCGCCCCTAGCAACTAAACCCCACCCCTAGAAACCAAACCCCGCCCCTAGAAACCAAACCCCGCCCCTAGAAACTAAACCCCGCCCCTAGCAACTAAACCCACCCCTAGAAACTAAAACCCCGCCCCTCAGGGCCCACTCTCCACCCCACCCCCCGGCCCAAACTCTCCCTCCCCCGGGCCCACTCCCCCCCCGGCCCCACTCTCCCTCCCCCCAGGTACACACAGACAGGCGTAGACAATGAAATTGAAGAGAGTCACAACAAGCAAAACTTTATTTTATTAGAAAAGTCACATTGTATAAAGAGGTGATTTGTCAGTTGTTAAACACACCGAACACGATGAAATGGGGTTTAGCAGTTACGCTGTCACCTGGCTGGAGCAGTGCCAGGGTCACAGTGAGTGTGAGCGGGGCTGGGCTCCTAGTGTGAGTGTGAGCGGGGCTGGGGTCACAGAGAGTGTGAGTGTGAGTGGGGCCGGGCTCCTAGTGTGAGTGAGAGCGGGGCTGGGGGTCACAGTGTGAGTGTGAGTGGGGCCGGGGTCATAGTGTGAGTGTGAGCGGGGCTGGGGTCAGAGTGGGAGCTGCGACTGAGCTGGGAACGAGCTGGGAGCGAGCAGGGAGCTGGGACCGAGCACCGAGCTGGGACAGGGCTGGAAGCTGGGACTGAGCTGAGAGCGAGCAGGGAGCTGAGACCGAGCTGGGAGCTGGGACTGAGCTGGGTGCTGGGACTGTGCTGGGAGCTGGGACTGAGCTGGGAGCAAGCTGGGACTGAGCTGGGAGCGAACAGGGAGCTGGGACTGAGCTGGGAGCGAGCTGGGACTGAGCTGGGAGCGAACAGGGAGCTGGGACTGAGCTGGGACTGAGCTGGGAGCTGGGACTGAGCTGGGTGGGAGCTGGGACTGAGCTGGGAGCGAGCTGGGACAGAGCTGGGAGCGAGCTGAGACTGAGCTGGGAGCGAGCTGGGACTGAGTTGGGACTGAGCTGGGAGCTGGGACTGAGCTGGGAGCTGGGACTGAGCTGGGAGTGAGCTGGGAGCTGGGAGCGAGCTGGGAGCTGGGACTGAGCTGGGAGGTTCAGTAGGAACTACCCCAGAAAATTATTGGCACCAGTGAGATGGGAATAAATTAGATCACAGTGATGTGTTGGACAAGGCAAATAACCACAGAATAATAATGTAAACTTCAACACGACAGAGGCAGCAACACACAACCTCAAACTCACAGAGCCAGCCGGACAGCAGACTGCCTGAGGGCACCAGGGGCAGTGAGCCTACAGCAGGGAGAATCAGAGGGAAGTTGGAGGTACAGCAGGGCACTGAGGGGCAGTTGGGGCCGAGGGAGGGGTCGAGGGGCGGATGGGGTCGAGGGCGCAGACTGATGGCAGTGTTGGTCAGTAAATGTACGCTCCAGCCTGTGAACAAACCACATTGGGACAGTGAGTGAACCCTGGGGCGATGCGAGGACAGGCAGTCTGCAGTCAGACCCGCTCTTCTCCAGCCGTCCTGGTTCACTTGTTCCCCGAAGAATCCTGAAGCTCAGCGATGTGTTGTCAGGAAGCAGCCAATCCAACAGACCTGAATCCCCAGGTGAGGCTCCAGCCTCGGAGTTCCCTGTCCCAGGGATCTCATTGTGAAGGTGAGCGGGGCCAGGGGTCACAGTGCGAGTGTGAGCAGGGCCAGGGGTCACAGTGCAAGTGTGAGCAGGGCCAGGGGTCACAGTGTGAGCAGGGCGGGGGTCACAGTGCAAGTGAGAGTGGGGCCAGGGGTCACAGTGCGAGTGTGAGCAGGGCGGGGGTCACAGTGTGAGTGTGAGCAAGGCCACGGGTCACAGTGCGAGTGTGAGCGGGGCCAGGGGTCACAGTGCGAGTGTGAGCGGGGCCAGGGGTCACAGTGCGAGTGTGAGCAGGGCCAGGGGTCACAGTGCGAGTGTGAGCAGGGTGGGGGTCACAGTGCAAGTGTGAGTGGGGCCGGGGGAATCACAGTACGAGTGTGAGCGGGGCCAGGGGTCACAGTGCAAGTGTGAGCGGGGCCAGGGGTCACAGTGTGAGCAGGGTGGGGGTCACAGTGCAAGTGTGAGTGGGGCCAGGGGTCACAGTGCGAGTGTTAGCGGGGCCAGGGGTCACAGTGCGAGTGTTAGCGGGGCCAGGGGTCACAGTGCGAGTGTGAGCGGGGCCAGGGGTCACAGTGCGAGTGTGAGCGGGGCCAGGGGTCACAGTGCGAGTGTGAGTGGGGCCAGGGGTCACAGTACAAGTGTGAGCAGGGCGGGGGTCACAGTGCGAGTGTGAGCAAGGCCAGGGGTCACAGTGCGAGTGTGAGTGGGGCCAGGGTCACAGTGCGAGTGTGAGCGGGGCCAGGGGTCACAGTGCGCGTGTGAGCGGGGCCAGGGGTCACAGTGCGAGTGTGAGCAGGGCGGGGGTCACAGTGCAAGTGTGAGTGGGGCCGGGGGAATCACAGTGCGAGCGTGAGCGGGGCCAGGGGTCACAGTGCAAGTGTGAGCGGGGCCAGGGGTCACAGTGTGAGCAGGGTGGGGGTCACAGTGCAAGTGTGAGCGGGGCCAGGGGTCACAGTGAGCAGGGTGGGGGTCACAGTGCAAGTGTGAGCGGGGCCAGGGGTCACAGTGAGCAGGGCGGGGGTCACAGTGCAAGTGTGAGCGAGGCCAGGGGTCACAGTGCGAGTGTGAGCAGGACGGGGGTCACAGTGCAAGTGTGAGCGGGGCCAGGGGTCACAGTGTGAGTGTGAGCAGGGCGGGGGTCACAGTGCAAGTGTGAGTGGGGCCAGGGGTCACAGTGCGAGTGTGAGCGGGGCCACAGTGCGGGTGTGAGCAGGGCCGGGGTCACAGTGCGAGCATTGCCCGATGACCTGCTGGCACTGTGTCCTGGCTAACTTGCAGACAGAGAGTTAAAACCACTGGGCAGGAGGTGAGGTTGAGGTGCTGTGACGTGCAGTGGCTGCACCAGCCAGGACAGTTTGTGAATGAGGGAGGTGCCAGGCACAGAGGCTCGCTCGTTCCATCTCCTGAGATTCACAGCCAGTCACCTTCCCTGTCCCTGCTACTCAATGTTTTCTCACCAGGACTGCAGCAGCTGGTGGTCTGAAAGAAGAATTAAGAATATAAGAAATAGGAGCAGGAGTCGGCCAGTCGGCCCCTCGAGCCTGCTCTACCATTCAATATGATCATGGCTGATCCTCTATCTCAATACCATATTCCCACTCTCTCCCCATACCCCTTGATGCCTTTTGTGTCTAGAAATCTATCGATCTCCTTCTTAAATATATTCAGTGACTTGGCCTCCACAGCCTTCTGTGGTAGAGAATTCCACAGCTTCACCACCCTCTGAGTGAAGAAATTTCTCCTCATCTCAGTCCTAAATGTCCTACCCCATAACCTGAGACTGTGACCCCTCGTTCTAGACCCCCCAGCCAGGGGAAACATCCTCCCTGCATCCAGTCTGTCTAGCCCTGTCAGAATTTTATACGATTCAATGAGATCCCCTCTCATTCTTCTAAACTCGAGTGAATACAAGCCTAGTCGACCCAATCTCTCCTCATACGACAGTCCTGCCATCCCGGGAATCAGTCTGGTGAACCTTCGCTGCACTCCCTCTATGGCAAGTATATCCTTTCTTAGGTAAGGAGACCAAAACTGCACACAGTACTCCAGGTGTGGTCTCACCAAGGCCCTGTATAACTGTAGTAAGACATCCTTGCTCCTGTACTCAAATCCTCTTGCAATGAAGGCCAACATACCATTTGCCTTCCTCACTGCTTGCTGCACCTACATGTTTGCTTTCAGTGACTGGTGTACAAAGACACCCAGGTCCCTTTGTACATCAGCATTTCCCAATCTGTCACCATTTAGATAATACTCTGCCTTTCTGTTTTTCCTACCGAAGTGGTAACTTCACATTTATCCACGTTATACTGCATCTGCCATGTATTTGCCCACTCACTCAACTTGTCCAAATCGTCTTGAAGCCTCTTTGCATCCTCCTCACAACTCACAATCCCACCTAGTTTCAGGTCGTCAGCAAACTTGGAAATATTACATTTGGTTCACTCATCCAAATCATTGACAGACACTGGTGAACTGGAGAATCGGCGGAGCGGCGGGTTTAAAAGCGCGGCTGAGACTCAGGTAGGCCTCAGAGCGGCGAGAGCGGCGGACCTGGGGGAGAATCGGCGGAGCGTCGGTGTTAAAAGAGCGCCAGAGACCAGGTAGGCCTCGGAGCATACTAATCTCCAATCTCCGAACTCAGAGGGAGGGAGAGAAGTAAAAAGTAATCGAAGTGTGACGTCACCAGAAAGCAGGTAAGTGATTGGTTGGTGAGTATTTCTCTCTTTTTAAACTTTAACTCTATGGTTTATAGTTTTTAAGGTCTCTGTGGTGTAGCGGGGACTGTTGGTAAACCAGGGCCCTTAAGTATACCATTTAGCAGTAGTGTAATTGGTGGGATTGATTTGATTTAATTTAATTTCAATGAATTAAAGGGTAAGTCATGGCAGGAGAGCCCGGCCCCGTGGCATGCTCCTCCTGCACTATTTGGGAACTCAGGGACACGTCCTGTGTCCCTGACAACTATGTGTGCAGGAAGTGTGTCCAGTTGCAGCTACTGGCAGACCGCATTGCGGAGCTGGAGCTGCGATTGGATACATACTGGACCATTCGCGATGCTGAGGAAGTCGTGGATAACACGTTTAAGCAGTTGGTCACACCACAGGCAAAGGCTGGACAGGCAGAAAGGGAAGGGGTGACCAACAGACAGAGTACTAGGCGCAGGCAGGTAGTGCAGGGGTCCCCTGTGGACATCCCCCTCTCAAACAGATACACCACTTTGAGTGCTGTTGCGGGGGATGGCTTATCAGAGGAAGGCAGCAGCAGCCAACTTCCTGGCACCAGGGGTGGCTCTGCTGCACAGGACGGGAGGGAAAAGAGGGGTAGAGCTATAGTAATAGGGGATTCTATTGTAAGGGGAATAGACAGGCGTTTCTGCGGCCGCAAACAAGACTCCAGGATGGTGTGTTGCCTCCCTGGTGCAAGGGTCAAGGATGTCTCAGAGCGGCTGCAGAGCATTCTGGAGGGGGAGGGTGAACAGCCAGTTGTCGTGGTGCATATAGGTATCAACGATATAGGTAAAAAACGGGATGAGGGCCTAAAAGCTGAATATAGGGAGTTAGGAGGTAAATTAAAAAATAGGACCTCAAAGTTAGTAATCTCAGGATTGCTACCAGTGCCACGTGCTAGTCAGAGTAGAAATAGAAGGATATTTCAGCTAAATACGTGGCTAGAGGATTGGTGCGAGGGGGAGGGATTCAAATTCCTGGGACATTGGAACCGGTTCTGAGGGAGGTGGGACCAGAACAAACCGGACGGTTTGCACCCGGGCAGGGCTGGGACCGATGTCCTAGGGGGAGTGTTTGCTAGTGCTGTTGGGGAGGGTTTAAACTAAAATGGCAGGGGGTTGGGAACCTGAGCAGGGGGACAGAGGAAAGGGAAACAAGGATAAAAGCAAAAGATAGGAAGGAGAAAAACAAAAGTGGCAGTCAGCGAAATCAACGGTTTAAAACAAACATGACCACAGTAAATAATAATTCTAATAGGTCTAAGAGCGTTAAAAAAACAAGCCTGAAGGCTTTGTGTCTTAATGCGAGGAGCATTCGTAATAAGGTGGATGAATTAGCTGCGCAAATAGAGGTAAACGAATATGATTTGATTGGGATTACGGAAACATGGCTCCAGGGTGGTCAAGGCTAGGAACTCAACATCCAGGGGTATTCAATATTCAGGAAAGATAGGCAAAAAGGAAAAGGAGGCGGGGTAGCATTGCTGGTTAAAGAAGGTATTAACACAATTGTAAGGAAGGATATTAGCTCTGATGATGTGGAATCTGTATGGGTAGAACTGAGAAATACCAAGGGGCAGAAAACGTTAGTGGGAGTGGTATATAGACCTCCAAACAGTAATGCGGAGGTTGGGGATGGCATTAAAAGGGAAATTAGAGACGCGTGCAATAAGGGCACAGCAGTCATCATGGGTGATTTTAATCTACATATAGATTGGGCTAACCAAATTAGTAACAATACTGTGGAGAAGGAATTCCTGGAGTGTTTACGGGATGGTTTCCTGGACCAACATGTCGAGGAACCAACCAGAGATCAGGCCATCTTAGACTGGGTATTATGTAACGAGAAAGGATTAATTAGCAATCTTGTTGTACGAGGTCCCTTGGGTCGGAGCGATCATAATATGATCGAATTCTTCATTAAGATGGAGAATGAAGTCGTTGACTCAGAGACTAGGGTCCTAAATTTAAATAAAGGAAACTACGATGGTCTGAGGCGCGTGTTGGGTAGGATTGATTGGGGAATGTCACTCAAAGGGCTGACAGTGGATAGGCAATGGCAAACATTCAAAGACCGCATGGATGAACTACAGAATTTGTTCATCCCAGTTTGGCATAAAAATAAAACAAAAAAGGTGACTCAACCATGGCTAACAAGGGAAATTAGGGATAACATAAGATCCAAGGAGAGGACATATAAATTGGCCAGAAAAAACAGTAAACCTGAGGATTGGGAGCAGTTTAGGATTCAACAAAGGAGGACAAAGGGATTAATTAAGAAGGGGAAAATTGAATATGAGAGTAAGCTTGCAGGGAACATAAAAACTGACTGTAAAAGCTTTTATAGATATGTGAAGAGAAAAAGATTGGTGAAGTCAAGCGTAGGTCCCTTGCAGTCAGAATCAGGGGAATTTATAATGGGGAACAAAGAAATGACAGACCAATTAAATACATATTTTGGTTCTGTCTTCACAAAGGAGGACACAAATAACCTCCCAGAGATGTCGGGTAACATAGGGTCTGATGAAAGGGAGGAACTGAAAGAAATCAATATTTGTAGGGAAATGGTGTTAGGGAAATTGATGGAATTGAAAGCCGATAAATCCCCAGGGCCTGATAATCTACATCCTAGGGTACTTAAGGAAGTAGCCCTAGAAATAGTAGATACATTGCTGATCATCTTCCAACATTCGATAGACTCTGGAACAGTATCCATGGATTGGAGGGTAGCTAATGTTACCCCACTATTCAAAAAAGGTGGTAGAGAGAAAACGGGGAATTACAGACCGGTAAGCCTGACATCGGTAGTGGGGAAAATGCTAGAGTCCATTATAAAACATGTAATAG
Source organism: Somniosus microcephalus (assembly GCF_052327205.1). NCBI lineage: Eukaryota > Metazoa > Chordata > Chondrichthyes > Squaliformes > Somniosidae > Somniosus > Somniosus microcephalus. The sequence continues at coordinate 389,777,754 of NC_140988.1, read as the reverse complement.
CAGAGCACAGTGACAGGATCGGACAAAGTCAACATGGATTTACAAAAGGTAAATCGTGCTCGACTAATCTACTGGAATTTTTTGAGGATGTAACTGGTAAAATAGATAAGGGAGAACCAGTGGATGTGGTGTATTTGGACTTTCAGAAGGCTTTTGATAAGGTCGTGCATAAGAGATTAGCGTGTAAATTTAAGGCACATGGGATTGGGGGCAAGGTGTTGACTTGGATAGAGAACTGGTTGGCAGACAGAAAGCAAAGAGTTGGAATAAACGGGTCTTTTTCCGAGTGGCAGGCAGTGACTAGTGGGGTACCGCAGGGATCGGTCCTTGGACCCCAGCTATTCACAATATATATTAATGATCTAGACAAGGGAACTAGATGTAATATCTCCAAATTTGCAGACGACACAAAGCTGGGTGGGCGTGTGTGCTCTGAGGAGGATGCCGAGAAACTCCAGGATGATTTGGACAGGTTGGGTGATTGGGCAGAAGCATGGCAGATGCAATATAACGTGGATAAATGCGAGGTTATCCACTTTGGTAGCAAAAACAGGAAGGCAGATTATTATCTGAATGGCAATAGATTGGGAGAAGGGGAAGTGCAACGAGACCTGGGTGTTATTGTGCACCAGTCGCTGATGGTAAGCATGCAGGTGCAGCAGGCGGTTAAGAAGGCAAATGGTATGTTGGCCTTCGTAGCGAGAGGGTTTGAGTACAGGAACAAGGATGTCTTGCTGCAGTTGTACAGGGCCTTGGTGAGACCACATCTTGAGTATTGTGTGCAGTTTTGGTCGCCTTATCTGAGGAAGGATGTTCTTGCCATGGAAGGAGTTCAGCGAAGATTCACCAGGCTGATATTTGGGATGGCAGGAATGACGTATGAGGAGGGATTGGGACGATTGGGCTTCTACTCGCTGGAGTTTAGAAGAATGCGAGGGGATCTCACTGAAACTTATAAAATTCTGACAGGACTGGACAGACTAGATGTAGGAAGGATGTTCCTGATGGTCGGGGAGTCCAGAACCAGGGGTCACAGTCTAAGGATAAGGGGTAGGCCATTTAGGACAGAAATGAGGAGGAATTTCTTCACCCAGAGAGTGGTGAACCTGTGGAATTCTCTACCGCAGAAGGCAGTAGAGGCCAATTCATTAAATATATTCAAGAAGGAGCTGGATATATTTCTTAAGGCTAAAGGGATCAAGGGATATGGGAAGAAAGCAGGGACCGGGTACTGAAATTGGATGATCAGCCATGATCGCATTGAATGGCAGAGCCGGCTCGAGGGGCCGAATGGCCTACTCCTGCTCCTATCTTCTATGTTTCTATATATTGTGAATAGCTGGGGCCCAAGCACTTATCCCTGCGGTACCCCACTAGTCACCGCCTGCCAGCCCGAAAAAGACTCTCTGTTTCCTGACTGTTTTCCAATTTTCAATCCAAGCCAGTATATTACCCCCAATCCCATGTGCTTTAATTTTGCACACTAATCTCTTATGTGGGACTTTATCAAAGGCCTTCTGAAAATCCAAATACACCACATCCCCTGGTTCTCCCTTATATATTCTACCAGTTACATCCTCAAAAAACTCCAGTAGGTTTGTCAAACACGATTTCCCTTTCATAAATCCATGTTGACTTTGTCTAATCCCGTTGATATTTTCTAAGTGTCCTGTTATCACATCCTTTATAATAGACTCTAGCATTTTCCCTATGTGGCTTGAGCAGTGGTGCAAGGGAGAGGGATTTAAATTCTTGAGGCATTGGAACCAGTTCTTGGGGAGGAGTGACCTGTACCAAGGGGACGGTCTACACCTGAGCTGTGAGGGAGCCGATGTCCTCGGGGTAATATTTTCTAGGGCGGTTCGGGAGGATTTAAACTAAATTGGCAGGGGGATGGGAACCTAGATAGTGGAAAAGAGGGAAGTCATATGAAGTCAGAAATAGATGGTAGAAAGGTGAGAAGCAATAAGCAAAGGAGAGAAACACAAAGGGCCAAACTAATTCATAATGAGAGTGTGAAAAAAGCAAGCCTGAAGGCTTTGTATCTTAATGCTAGAAGCATTAGGAACAAGGTGGATGAATTAGTTGTGGAAATAGAGGTAAACAAGTATGATTTGATTGGGATTACAGAAACGTGGCTGCAGGGTGGGCAAGGCTGGGAACTTAACATCCAGGGATATACAATATTTAGGAAGGATCGGCAAAAAGGTAGGGGAGGTGGGGTAGCATTGCTGGTAAAGGAGGGGATTAATGCAATGGAAAGGAAGGATATTAACTCGGATGAAACGGAATCTGTATGGGTAGAAATGAGAAATAGCAAGGGGAGGAAAACGTTAGTGGGTGTGATATATAGGCCTCCAAATAGTAATATGGAGGTGAGGGAAGGCATAAAAAGGGAAATTAGAGAAGCGTGCGATAAGAGCACAGCTGTCATCATGGGTGACTTTAATTTACATATTGATTGGACTACCCAAATTAGTAAAAATTCTGAGGAGGAGGAATTCCTGGAATGTTTTCGGGACGGTTATCTGGACCAATATGTCGAGGAGCCGACTCGAGATCAGGCCATTTTAGACTGGGTATTGTGCAATGAGAAGGGACTTATCAACAATCTTCTTGTACGAGGCCCCTTGGGTCAGAGCGATCATAATATGATCGAGCTCTCAGTCGAGATGGAGAGTGAGGAAACTGAATCAGAGACTAAGGTCCAGAACTTAAATAAAGGGAATTACGAGGGTATGAGACGGGAATTGGGTAAGATTGATTGGGTGGTGTTTCTGGGGGGATTGACAGTGGATAGACAATGGCAAGCATTCAAAGATAGAATGGAAGAATTCCAGAACATGTTTATACCGGTTTGGCATAAAAATAAACCTAAAAAGGTGGCTCAACCGTGGATAACGAGGGAAATTAGGGACAGCATAAAATCAAAAAAAAGGGCATATCAACTGGCAAAAAAAAGCACCAGACCGGAAGATTGGGGGCAGTACAGGATACAGCAAAAGAGGACAAAGGGATTAATCAGGAAGGGGAAAATAGAATACGAAAGTAAACTTGCAGCAAACATAAAGACAGACTGCAAAAGCTTTTATCGGTATATCAGGAGGAAAAGACTGGTAAAATCCCAAGTCGGTCCCTTGCAGTCCGATTCGGGAGAATATATAATGGAGAATAAGGAAATGGCAGACCAATTAAACTCATACTTTGGTTCTGTATTCACAAAGGAGGACACAAATAACCTCCCAGGAATATCGGCAAACATAGGGACTAATGAGAGGGAGGAGCTGACAGAAATTAGTATCTCTAGGGATATGGTGTTGGGTAAGTTGAGGGGACTGAAGGCCGACAAATCCCCGGGGCCTGATAAACTACATCCTAGGGTACTTAAGGAGGTGGCCCTGGAGATAGCAGATGCTCTAAGGATCATCTTCCGGAACTCCATTGACTCGGGAACAGTACCCGTGGATTGGAGGGTAGCTAATGTTACCCCAATATTTAAAAAGGGGGGTAGAGAGAAAGCAGGGAATTATAGACCAGTAAGCCTTACATCGGTTGTGGGCAAAATGCTAGAGTCCATTATTAAGGATAAAATAGCGGAGCACTTGACAAATGGGGAAAGGATCGGACAGAGTCAACATGGATTTACAAAGGGTAAATCGTGTTTGACTAATCTGCTGGAATTTTTTGAGGAAGTAACTGGTAAAATAGATGGGGGAGAGCCAGTGGATGTGGTGTACCTTGACTTCCAGAAAGCCTTCGATAAGGTTCCACACAAAAGATTATCATGCAAAATTAAGGCTCATGGGATTGGGGGCAAAGTATTAACGTGGATAGAGAACTGGCTGGCGGATAGAAAACAGAGAGTTGGAATAAATGGCTCGTTTTCGGAGTGGCAGGCAGTGACCAGCGGGGTGCCGCAAGGATCTGTCCTGGGACCCCAGCTGTTCACAATATATATAAATGATCTGGATCAGGGAATTGGATGCAATATTTCCAAATTCGCTGACGACACTAAACTAGGAGGAGGGGTGGGCTCTGATGAGGATGTCAGGAGGCTACAGTGCGATTTGGACAGGTTGGGAGAATGGGCGGATACGTGGCAGATGCACTATAATGTGGATAAATGCGAGGTTATCCACTTTGGGGGTAAAAACAGGAGGGTAGATTATTATCTAAATGGCAATAGATTGGGAGATGGGGAAGTGCAGAGGGACCTGGGTGTTCTTGTGCACCAGTCACTGAAGGAGAGCATGCAGGTGCAACAGGCGATTAAGAAGGCAAATGGTATGTTGGCCTTCATATCAAGGGGGTTCGAGTATAGGAATAGGGATACCTTACTACAGCTGTACAAGGTGCTGGTGAGACCGCATCTGGAGTATTGTGTACAGTTTTGGTCGCCCCATCTGCGGAAGGATGTTCTTGCCATGGAAAGAGTGCAGCGGCGATTCACCAGGCTGATACCTGGAATGGCGGGAATGACCTACGAGGAGAGATTGAATAGTTTGGGCTTGTACTCACTGGAGTTTAGAAGATTGAGAGGGGATCTCATCGAAACATATAAAATTATGGCAGGCCTGGACAGGCTGAATTCAGAGAGAATGTTTCCAATGGCAGGGGAGCACAGAACCAGGGGCCACAGTCTAAAAATAGCGGGCAAATCATTTAAAACAGAGATGAGGAAGAATTTCTTCACTCAAAGAGTGGTGAGCCTGTGGAATTCCCTGCCACAGAGGGCTGTGAAGGCTAATTCAATAAATATTTTCAAGAGAGAATTGGATATATTTCTGAAGGCTAAGGGGATTAAGGGTTACGGAGAAAAGGCGGGGACGGGGTACTGAACTGGTAAGATCAGCTAAGATCTCAGATGAAGATCAGCCATGATCTCATTGAATGGCGGAGCAGGCTCGAAGGGCCGAATGGCCTACTCCTGTTCCTATCTCTATGTTTCTATGTTTCTACTACTGATGTTAGGCTAACCGGTCTGTAGTTCCCTGTTTTCTCTCTCCCTCCTTTTTTAAATAGTGGGGTTACATTTGCCACGCTCCAATCTGCAGGAACTGTTCCATAATCTATAGAATTTTGGAAGATGACAACCAATGCATCCACTATTTCCATGGCTACCTCTTTTAGTACTCTGGGATGCAGATTATCAGGCCCTGGGGATTTATCAGCTTTCAGTCCCATTAATTTCTCCAGCACTATTTTTTTACTAATACTAATTTCCTTTAATTCCTCCTTCTCACTAGACCCTTGGTTCACTAGCATTTCTGGGAAGTTATTTGTGTCCTCTTCCGTGAAGGCAGAACCAAAGTATTTGTTTAATTGCCACGCCATTTCCTTGTTCCCCATTATAAATTCTCCTGTTTCTGACTGTAAGGGACCTATACTTCTCTTCACTAATGTTTTTCTTTTTACATACTTGTAGAAGCTTTTACAATCCGCTTTTATGTTCCTTGCAAGTTTACTCTCATACTCTATTTTTCCCCTCTTAATCAATCTCTTGGTCCTTTTTTGCTGAACTCTAAACTGCTTCTAATCCTCAGGCTTGCTACTTTTTCTGGCAACTTTATATGACTTATCTTTGGATCTAATACTATCCTTAATTTCTTTTGTTAGCCATGGTTGGGCCGCTTTTCCTTTTGTGTTTTTGCGCCAGAAAGGTATGTATAACTGTTGCAATTCATGCATTCGTTCCTTAAATGTTAGCCATTGCCTATCCACCGCCATGCCTTTTAATGAAGCTCCCCAATCTGTCATAGCCAACAAAGTTTCCTTTGTTTAGATTTAGGACCCTAGTTTCGGATTGGACTTCTTCACTTTCCATTTTAATGAAGAATTCTATCATGTTCTGGTCACGCTTCCCTAAACGACCCGCACAACAAGATGATTAATTAACCCCTTCTCATTGCACAATACCCAATCTAGGATAGCCTGTTCCCTAGTTGGCTCCTCAATGTACTGGTCTAAAAATCCATCTCGTACACACTCCAGGAATTCATCCTCCACAGTATTATTGCTAATTTGGTTTGGCCAGTCTATATGTAGATTAAAGTCACCCATGATTACTGCAGTACCCTTGTTACATGCGCCTCTAATTTCCTGTTTGATGCCATCCCCTACATTACCACTACTGTTTGGAGGCCTATAGACAACTCCCACCAATGTTTTCTGCCCCTTGGTGCTTCTTAGCTCCACCCAGACTGATTCTACATCTTGATTTCCTGAGCCAATATCCTTTCTCACTATTGCTCTGATTTCATCCTTTACTAACAACGCCAGCCCACCTTGTTTTCATTTTCACCTGTCCTTCCTAAATATCGAATATCCTTGGATATTCAGCTCCCAGCCTTAGAGTCATAGAGTTTTACAGCGCAGAAAGAGGCCCTTCGGCCCATCGTGTCTGCGCCGTCCATCAATCCCTGTTCAGTCTAATCCCATTTTCCAGCATTTGGTCCATAGCCTTGTATGCAATGGCATTTCAAGTGCCCATCCAAATGCTTCTTGAATGTTGTGAGGGTTCCTGCCTCTACCACCCTTTCAGGCAGTGAGTTCCAGCTTCCAACCACCCTCTGGGTGAAAAAGTTCCTCCTCAAATCCCCCCTAAATCTCCTGCCCCTTACCCTGGATCTATGCCCCCTTGTTATTGACCCCCCTACTAAGGGGAAAAGTTCCTCTTTATCTACCCTATCTATGCCCCTCATCATTTTGTGGTCACCGTGCAGCCATGTCTCCGTAATCACAATTATATCGTATCCGTTTACATCTATTTGTGCTGTTAATTTGTCTACCTTATTACGAATGCTTCGTTCATTCAGATACAGTGCCTTTAGATTTGACTTTTTAACATTTTTAGACATCTTAACATTTTTTTGTACTATGGCCCTATTTGTCTTATTACCACTTTTTCTTACCCGGACCCTATTTGTTAGTGCACTCTTTGTTTGTACGCTCTGTCCCTTCCTGACACAATCTGGTTATCCTTACCCCAATCACTTTCCTGCACTGCTTCCTTGTCTTTTCTCTTTAGCATTCTAGATGTCTCTCCACCGGGACCCTCCCGCCCCCCACCTTATTTAGTTTAAAGCCCTATCTACCTCCCTAGTTACTCGATTTGCTAGAACTCTGGTCCCAGCATGGTTCAAGTGTAGTCCGTCGCAACGGAACAGCTCTCTCTTCCCCCAGTACTGGTGCCAGTGCCCCACGAATCGAAACCCACTTCTCCCACACCAATCTTTGAGCCACGCATTCATCACCCTGATCCTACTGACCCTGTGCCGCTCGTGGCTCTGGTAATAATCCAGAGATTATGACCTTTGTGCTTCTGCTTTTTAATTTAATCCCTAGCTGCTCAAACATAGAAACATAGAAGATAGGAGCAGGAGTAGGCCATTCGGCCCCTCGAGCCTGCTCCGCCATTCAATGAGATCATGGCTGATCATCCAAACTCAGTACCCTGTCCCTGCCTTCTCCCCATACCCCTTGATCCCTTTAGCCTTGAGAAATATATCTAACCCCTTCTTGAATATATTTAATAAGTTGGCCTCAACTGCCTTCTGTGGTAGAGAATTCTACAGGTTCACCACTCTCTGGGTGAAGAAATTCCTCCTCATCTCAGTCCTAAATGGCTTACCCCTTGTCCTTAGACTGTGACCCCTGGTTCTGGACTCTCCGACCATCGGGAACATCCTTCCTGCATCTAGTCTGTTTAGTCCTGTTAGAATTTTATAAGTTTCAATGAGATCCCCTCTCATTCTTCTAAACTCTAGCGAGTATAAGCCCAATCGACCCAATCTCTCCTCATACGTCATTCCTGCCATCCCAGGTATCAGTCTGGTGAATCTTCGCTGCACTCCCTCCATGGCAAGAACAACCTTCCTCAGATAAGGCGACCAAAGCTGCACTCAATACTCAAGGTGTGGTCTCACCAAGGCCATGTACAACTGCAGCAAGACATCCTTGTTCCTGTACTCGAATCCTCTCGCTACAAAGGCCAACATACCATTTGCCTTCTTAACCGCCTGCTGCACCTGCATGCTTACCTTCAGCGACTGGTGCACAAGGACACCCAGGTCTCGTTGCACTTCCCCTTTTCCCAATCTATTGCCGTTCAGATAATAATCTGTCTTCCTGTTTTTGCCACCAAAGTGGATAACCTCGCATTTATCCACATTATACTGCATCTGCCATGCATCTGCCCAATCACCCAACCTGTCCAAATCATCCTGGAGTTTCTCGGCATCCTCCTCACAGCCCACATGCCCACCCAGCTTTGTGTCGTCTGCAAACTTGGAGATATTACATCTAGTTCCCTCGTCTAGATCATTAATATATATTGTGAACAGCTGGGGTCCTAGCACCGATCCCTGCGGTACCCCACTAGTCACTGCCTGCCACTCGGAAAAAGACCCGTTTATTCCAACTCTTTGCTTCCTGTCTGCCAACCAGTTCTCTATCCAAGTCAGTAACTTACCCCCAATCCCATGTGCTTTAACTTTGCACGCCAATCTCTTATGCGGGACCTTATTGAAAGCCTTCTGAAAGTCCAAATACACCACATCCACTGGTTCTCCCTTATCTATTTTACCAGTTACATCCTCAAAAAATTCCAGTAGATTAGTCAAGCACGATTTACCTTTTGTAAATCCATGTTGACTTTGTCCGATCCTGTCACTGTTTTCCAAGTGCTCTGCTATTACATCTTTTATAATGGACTCTAGCATTTTCCCCACTACCGATGTCAGGCTTACCGGTCTATAATTCCCCGTTTTTTCTCTACCACCTTTTTTAAATAGTGGGTTTACATTAGCTACCCTCCAATCCATGGGAACTGTTCCAGAGTCTATCGAGTTCTGGAAGATGACTCTTAAATGACTGACCCCTTATCCTGAGACGATGCCCCCTGGTTCTAGACTCTCCAGCCAGGGGGAAACAACCTCTCAGCATCTACCCTGTCAATCCCCCTCAGAATCTTGTATGTTTCAATGAGATCACCTCTCATTCTTCTAAACTCCAGGGAGTATCGGCCCATTCTACACAATCTCTCATCATAGGACAGCCCTCTCATCCCAAGAATCAATCTAGTGAACCTCCGTTGCACCGCCTCCAAGGCAAGTATATCCTTCCTTTAACATTCGTCCTCTGTTTAACCATTCTGAGATTAGGACAATTAAGCCAGAAGCCCACCCATCACAGATTATCTACCATCACCTACAAGAACTCTTCAACCAACCAGTCTGTGACTATCATCATCCCATTGGATCCTGTTAACCAATCAAAGCAAAGCTAACATAACCGCATGGGAATCTGTTAACTGGTGCAGTCATGTGCTGGATTAGTGCGCTATAACCAGTACACTAGTATAACTAGTACTATAACCAGTACACTAGTATAACTAGTACACTAGCACAACTAGTACCATGACCAGTACACTAGCACAACTAGTACCATGACCTGTACACTAGTACAACTAGTACTATGACCAGTGCACTAGTACAACTAGTACCATGACCAGTACACTAGCACAACTAGTACCATGACCAGTACACTAGCACAACTAGTACCATGACCAGTACACTAGCACAACTAGTACCATGACCTGTACACTAGTACAACTAGTACTATGACCAGTGCACAAGTACAACTAGTACCATGCCTAGTACACCACTGGACCAGTTTCAGAGCTCGTGCTCGGCGAGTTGGAAAATTGAATCAGTTAATGTGATTAGTTGACTAGTACCAGATCACCAAGGGCCATGGAAAGTGCCGGAATGTTACTAAAGCCCTGGCTGGTTTATTCAGGGCCTTCACGCAACCCTGGCCCACACTATGTGGCTGGCGGTCACTGACTGACTGCATTGCCCAGTGATGACCATTTCTGTGTGATCACAAAGGTACAGGAGGTGGGGCGGGAGCACGGTTCTGCCTCCCACTCCGGGAATGCCACTGTTACATGGTCGGCAAGGAATGGTAGCGAGCTGTCCGTACCCAGGCTAAGAGGCAAAGCGGCTCCCATCAGAACTAAGACTAAAGCTGTGTGTCTTTTTCACTGGGGACCCCCTCAGGTGGAGCGAGTGACTTATTCCACATTACAAGGGCGAACTGGGCAATAAAACATCGCCTGGCCAGCATCAGCCACATCCCACAGAATATCGACCATCATCATATCAGAACCCGTCCGCCCGCCAGTCAGTGCCGGTCAGTCAGTGCCCGCCCGCCAGTCAGTGCCGGTCAGTCGGTGCCGGTCAGTCAGTGCCTGCCCGCCCACCAGTCAGTGCCGGTCAGTCGGTGCCCGTCAGTCGGTGCCGGTCAGTCGGTGCCGGTCAGTCGGTGCCGGTCAGTCGGTGCCTGTCAGTCGGTGCCCGTCAGTCGGTGCCGGTCAGTCAGTGCCAGTCAGTCAGTGCCAGTCAGTCAGTGCCGGTCAGTCAGTGCCCGAGTGCCCGTCAGTCGGTGCCGGTCAGTCAGTGCCGGTCAGTCGGTACCGGTCAGTCGGTGCCGGTCAGTCGGTGCCCGTCAGTCGGTGCCCGTCAGTCGGTGCCGGTCAGTCAGTGCCAGTCAGTCAGTGCCAGTCAGTCAGTGCCGGTCAGTCAATGCCCGAGTGCCCGTCAGTCGGTGCCGGTCAGTCAGTGCCCGTCAGTCGGTGCCGGTCAGTCGGTGCCGGTCAGTCGGTGCCAGTCAGTCGGTGCCCGTCAGTCGGTGCCCGTCAGTCGGTGCCGGTCAGTCGGTGCCCGTCAGTCAGTGCCGGTCAGTCAGTGCCGGTCAGTCAGTGCCGGTCAGTCAGGGCCGGTCAGTCAGTGCCCGTCAGTCAGTGCCGGTCAGTCCGTGCCGGTCAGTCAGTGCCGGTCAGTCAGTGCCCGTGCGCCGGTCAGTCAGTGCCCGTCAGTCAGTGCCGGTCAGTCAGTGCCCGTGCGCCGGTCAGTCAGTGTCCGTGCGCCGGTCAGTCAGTGCCGGTTGGTCAGTGCCCATCCGCCGGTCAGTCAGTGCCCGTCGGTCGGTCAGTGCCCGTCCTGCAGCGACCACTCCTCTATTCAGAATGAACAGTTTGTTATTCAGAGAGAGGCATGTTTTGTACATTGTGATACAGACCTGGGCGGTGAGGGCGAGACGCTGACTCCAGCCTTTCCTACAGCTGGTAGCCCAGTGCCAGGGGTCTGCACCAGGAGAGGTTTCTTCACCTTCGAGCTCGCCTTCGCAGCAGACGTGGGATTAAGAGGGAGGGGCCGCTGGGGAGCAATCTGCTGTGGGACATCCTGACACACCCACTGAAACACAGAAATTGCGATGGATTATTCTGTGATTATCGGATGAGCAGAGAGGAAGGTAGGACTGGAGACGACCAATGCTATCTCTCTGGTCAGTGCCAATGTTCAGAACAATGCAAGTCTACAGAACAAAAGAACTGGCAATAGTATAGCGCCATATCATGCCCCTTAGGCAGTCCAAAGTGCTTCACAGACAGGGAGCTACTTGGAGGAGCAGTCACTATACTGTCTCTTCCAACCCTCAGTCACTCCTTTCAGCAAAAGCATCCAGCTTCTTGGCAACGTAGTGAGCAGGATAGTAGCAGACTTCAGGAGGACAGACGGGTGATATGGGCAGACACATGGCAGATGCAGTTTAATGTGGATAAGTGTGAAGTGAAGCACTTTGGGAGAAACAACATGGAGAGGCAGTACAATCTGAATGGGACTATTTTGAGGGGGTGCAAGAGCTGAGGGACCTGGGGGTGCATCTTCACAAATCTTTGAAGGGATTTAAAATTCTGAGAGGTTTTGATAGAGCAAGTAGGGAGAAACGGTTTCCTCTGCCAAGTGGGTCGGGAACCAGAGGTCACAGATTTAAAATAATTGGCAAAAGAACTGGAGGGGCAGTGAGGAGAAATGTCTTCACACAGAGGGTTGTGAAGATCTGGAACGCACTACCTGAAGGGGAGGTGGAATCAGATTCCACAGGAGCTTTCAAAATAAATTGGACATGTCCTTGAAGAGGACTCATTTGCGGGGTTATGGGGAGAAAGCTGGGGTGCGGGACTAATTGGGAGCTCTTTCAAAGAGCCGGATGGCCTCCTTCTGTATCATTCTATGATTCTAAGGACTAGCAATGCAGTTTGTGAAACTATTCAGTAAGTCTGGTACTGTAAGGCAGGCACCAGAAAATCTGCCAGATTGTCATAAAAACCCAACCGGGTCAGTAATATCCTCCAGGGAAGGGAAACCCGCCACCCTTACCCGGTCTGGCCTACACGTGACTCCAGTCCCACACTCTGCAGTGAACTCAATGTCCTCGGCAACTAGGTACGGACAAATGACTGCAGCTTTGCCCATTTCAACCACATCCCAAGAACACAAAAAATAATTGTGCCATTGTCGACTCAGTCGCAGCCACTGCAGATGACCAACTCTGTCCAGCAAACACTTTTCCTTTTACAGCAACCTGCAAAGATTGGTCCTGCACTGGGCAGCAACAGCCTCACCCTGGTGTGCAGTTGAGGCCCACGCTGTTTCTCTTGTTTTGGAAGGATTAGCCTGCCAAGCCCACACTCGGTGCTACATCTGTAGCACCAGAACGCTACCCGGAGAGAGCAAAGGTCATACTCACCGGCAGTGTTTGGGGTCGTGGGTTGAAAGGCAGCGGTTTCCTGGGAGCTCCTAGTTTAGATGGATGGCTCTTTAGTTTCACAGAGACAATTGGAGAGTTCCTCACTGGTGGTGTGGCTGGCCGCGGTGGCTTGAGATTACTGTCGCTGTGCTTGGGTACGGCCAGAGGACGCACAATGTTGACTGGCTGTGAGTGAGCCGGGCGCCCTGGCTTCAGGAGTGGAGCCTGGGCCCGAGCCTGAGCTCGCTGTGTGAAGATACAAAAGATTACAGTTCAGTGTGAGCTGACAGCAATGCTCCTCCAAGGGCACAACCCCCCTCGTCCATTACCTGGTCAACCCAGCACGAGGAGATGAGAATCCATGGATCACCCTGGGCTCGCACAGCTGCAGTGAGACTCCATCTACTTCTTCACTGAACTTATTGTTCTCGGACCTTGGAGTGGACTAGGCCATTCAGCCCATCAACATTGCTGCACCATTTTATTTCCCACTGTAGCTCGATCTTTTTAATTCCAATGCCCTGCCCACTTTCCACATCCATCAAGACTCTTACTTCCCAAGTAATTACCTAACGACCTCCCGTTTAAACACATAGGCCTAGAAATTCGCTGGGCTGCGCCACCAGTTAGCGCCTAAAGAGGGCGCTCAGTGGCTTTAGCGCCACTGGCCGCGCCTCCCATGAAATTTAGCGGGGTGCTAATGGCGGCGTTAGCCTGTAGCGCTGCGCCGCCACCGATGACGTCATCGGTGTGCGCAGCACCCCGCTACTGCCCCGAACGCGATATTGGGTCGCGCCCCCCCCCCCGTAGCGTCAGTCGCAAATCGCGACCGGTTCAGGGGGCCTACCTGTGGTGGTAGTGGCGCAAATTAAAGGGGAGGTGCGGGGCGGCCATTTTATTCGGTGGCCGCCTGCCAGCACCTCCTCGCGCCGCCCTCCCCGGCCTCCTGTCTCCCCCCCCCCCCCCCCCCGGGCAGTGCCGGCTGTGTCCCGAGTGCCCGGCACTTCTCCTCGGTGCTGGGCTCTTTTGCCGGCACTCGCGATCGGTGATCGCGCTGGTGCAGGCCCCTCCCCTTTAAGAAAGGGGAGGGGCCTGCAGTACCGCAGTGCACCGTGCTGCAGCATGTGGCGCTGCGGCACGTTGTGCTGCGATATTCAGCTTCAGCGTCCCAAGAGGGACGCGGGGCGTCTCGAGCAGCGCCTTGTGTCCCTCTTGGGGTGCCCAAACTGAATATCGGGCTGGCGCTCCCGGCTCCTTCCGGGGCGGGACTTCCGGCGCCCAGGCGAGCTTGGCGCCCCAAATGCGGCGCCACCGAATTTTTAGCCCCTAGAATCAGAGAAAGTTCCAGCACGGGAGGAGGCCATTTCAGCCCATCGTGTCCGCGCCGGCCAACAAAGAGCTGTCCAGCCTAATCCCACTTCCCAGCTCTTGGTCCGTAGCCCTGCAGGTTACAGCATCCCAAGTGCACATCCAAGTACTTTTTAAATGTGGTTAGGGTTCCTGCCTCTACCACCCTTTCAGGCAGTGAGTTCCAGACCCCCACAACCCTCTGGGTGAAGAAATTTCCCCTCAAATCCCCTCTAAACCTTCCCCCAATTACTTTAAATCTGTGCCCCTGGTTTTTGACCCCTCTGCTAAGGGAAATAGGTCCTTTCTATCCACTTTATCTATGCCCCTCATAATTTTATACACCTCAATAAGGTCTCCCCTCAGCCTCCTCTGTTCCACACCTTGAGTATTGTGTGCAGTTTTGGTCGCCTTATCTGAGGAAGGATGTTCTTGCCATGGAGGGAGTTCAGCGAAGATTCACCAGACTGATACCTGGGATGGCAGGAATGACGTATGAGGAGAGATTGGGACGATTGGGCTTCTACTCGCTGGAGTTTAGAAGAATGAGAGGGGATCTCATTGAAACTTATAAAATTCTAACAGGACTAGACAGACTAGATGCAGGAAGGATGTTCCCGATGGTCGGGGAGTCCAGAACCAGGGGTCACAGTCTAAGGATAAGGGGTAGGCCATTTAGGACAGAGATGAGGAAGAATTTCTTCACCCAGAGAGTGGTGAACCTGTGGAATTCTCTACCACATAAGGCAGTTGAGGCCAATTCATTAAATATATTCAAGAAGGAGTTAGATATATTTCTTAAGGCTAAAGGGATCAAGGGATATGGGGAGAAAGCAGGGACAGGGTACTGAGTTTGGATGATCAGCCATGATCTCATTAAATAGCGGAGCAGGCTCGAGGGGCCGAATGGCCTACTCCTGCTCCTATCTTCTATGTTTCTATTTTCCAAGGAAAACAGACCCAGCCTATCCAGTCTTTCCTCAGAGCTAAGATTCTCTACTCCCGGCAACATCCTTGTAAATCTCCTCTGTACCCTCTCTAGTGCAATCACATCTTTCCTGTAATGTGCTGACCAGAACTGCACGCAGTACTCTAGCTGAGGCCTAACTAGTGTTTTATACAGTTGAAGCATAACCCCCCTGCTCTTGTATTCTATGCTAATAAAGGCAAGCATTCCGTATGCCTTCTTAACCACCTTATCTACCTGGCCTGCTACCTTCAGGGATCTGTGGACATGCACTCCAAGGTCCCTTTGTTCCTCTACACTACTCAGTGTCCTACCATTTAATGTGTATTCCCTTTCCTTGTTAGCCCTCCCCAAATGCATTACCTCACACTTCTCCGGATTGAATTCCATTTGCCACTGTTCTGCCCACCTGACCAATTTATTGATATCTTCCTGCAGTCTACAGCTTCCTTCTTCAGTATCAACCACACAGCCGATTTTAGTATCATCTGCAAACTTCTTAATCATACCCCCTATATTCAAGTCTAGATCATTGATATATACCACAAAAAGCAAGGGACCTAGTACTGAGCCCTGCGGAACCCCACTGGAAACAGCCTTCCAGTCACAAAAACACCCATCAACTATTACCCTCTGCTTCCTGTCTCCGAGCCAGTTTTGAATCCAGCTTGACACTTTGCCCTGGATCCCATGGGCTTTTAACTTCATGACCAGTCTGCCATGTGGAACCTTATCAAAAGCCTTGCTAAAGTCCATATACACTACATCAAATGCACTACCCTCATCTACCCTCCTTGTTACCTCCTCAAAAAATTCAATCAAGTTTGTCAGACTCGACCTTCCCTTAACAAATCTGTGCTGACTATCCTTGATTAATCCGTGTCTTTCTAAATGAAGGTTTATCCTGTCCTTCAGAATTCTTTCCAATAATTTTCCCACCACCGAGGTTAGGCTGACTGGCCTGTAATTACTCGGTCTATCCTTTTCTCCCTTTTTAAACAAGGGTACCACATTAGCAGTCCTCCAGTCCTCCAGCACCACACCTGAAGCCAGAGAGGATTGAAAAATGATGGTCAGGGCCTCTGCTATTTCCTCTTTTGCTTCGCTTAACAGCCTGGGATACATTTCATCTGGGCCTGGGGATTTATCCACTTTTAAAGCTGCTAAACCCCTTAATACTTCCTCTCTCACTATGTTTATTTCATCTAATATTTCACACTCCTCCCCACCGCTAGCAGTGTCTGCTTCGCCCCTCTCCTTTGTGAAAACAGACGCAAAGTATTCATTAAGAACCCCACCGACGTCTCCCGTCTCCACACACCGATTACCCTCATGGTCTCTAATGGGCCCTACCCTTTCTTTAGTTATCCTGTGCGGCGTTCTTGAGCCCAAATGGCATCCATAGAAACTCGAACAGTCCAAAGGGAGTGATGACAGCCGTTTTCTGGACGTCTTGCGGGTGTACGGGAACTTGGTGGTAGCCACGGACGAGGTCGATCTTGGAGAAGATTGAGTTTCCCGCCAAATGGGCGGAGAAATCCTGTATATGCGGGATCGGGTACCGATCGGGAGTAGTGGCGTCATTAAGGCGTCAGTAGTCCCCGCATGGCCGCCATCCACTGCCCGGCTTCGGGACGATGTGGAGAGGCGAGGACCAGGGACTATTCGACCGGCGAATAATCCCCAGCCATTCCATCGTGGCAAACTCTGCCTTCGCAGCCGCGAGCTTGCCGGGTTCCAGGCGCCGAGCTCACGCGTAGACCGGAGAACCAGTCGTAGTAATGTGGTGTTCGACACCATGCTTAGTGGCCGAGGAGGAGAAAGTGGGCTTGGTCAGCTCCGGGAATTCACCTAATAGGCGAGTGAACTCGTCCGGCGAGGGCAATGCGCAGGAGACAGTGTGCGACGTTGCGGAACTGCAGAAGCAAGGGATGGAGTGGAAGGTGGCCGCGTTAACCAATCGACGATTTCGTACGTCCACCAAGAGGCTGTTGGCACATAAGAAATCCGCGCCGAGGATGGCTTGTGAAACCTTGGCTGTAATAAATTCCCACTGAAACCGTTGCCCGCCGAAGCACACCTGGACCCGTCGTTTGCCAAAGGTACGATTGGCCCCGCCATTAGCTGCCTCGAGGGACAGGCCGTGCCTCCCAGACTGAATATCGAGTGCTGAGGCAGGAAGGATGCTACACTGCGCCCCGGTGTCACATAAAAAGCACCGGCCCGAGAGGGAATCTGTAATGTAGAGGAGCTTCCTGGAATTTCCAATCGCCATCGCGGCCGCCGAACGTCCCTCAGACTCGGTCCTCCTTTTCTGGAGTTGCTGCTGGTGATGATGTTGGTTGTTTTTAGGCGCGAAACTGCAGGGAGGGCGGCAGCCTCTGGCTTTCGCGCTGAAACGGGCGTGGTAAAAGCACAAGCCGGGGGATGGAGGCGTCGGGGCGGCGTTCGCGGGGGAGGGGTGCCTCGTGGCGGCGCAGTTTTGCTGCATGACCGCATAAATCGCATCTGCTTCTGCAGCAAGTGCTGCGCAATCTGTGGCTTCCGATCTGGCGAGGGCAGCCTGAACCTGCTCGGGTAGTTGACTCAGAAATAACTCCCGAAAGAGGAAACATTGTGGTTCGGAGCCAAGGAGCGTGAGCATCTGGCTCATTAACTCAGATGGCTTGGAATCGCCAAGCCCGGGCAAAGCGAGTAGCCGGCGGGCACGCTCCGCCTTCGTGAGCCCGAAGACCTGTATTAACCGCGCTTTAAGAGTATTATACTTGCTGTCAGCCGGGGGGTTTTCGAGCAGGCTGATGATCCGTGAGGCCGTGGAGTTGTCGTGTGCGGAGACCACGTAAAGGTAACGGGTCTGATCCGCAACGATGTTTCGGAGTTCGAATTGTGCTTCTGCTTGTACGAACCAGGAGGCCGCCTGTTGTTCCCAAAACTGTGGGAGCTTCAAAGCCACGGCGTTCGCTTCCATGTTTCGTTGCACTTCGCTTCTTCCGCGAAAATTGTTCACGAAAATTCGGGGTCACCACTGTAGGAATGGCTAGATTCCTAACTAAAGGACTGAGGTCGAGTCAGTCTATCAAACAAACGATGTTTAATACTATTAACACGAAAACACAGGAGAACTACATTACAGGTCTGTACTCTTTGCTGGCTCCACGAGGACTGGCTGGGGCGGCTCCCCAGCCTGACGTCATGACATCATCACGTTTTCCCGCTGCTGGAGGATCACGTGATCAACGTGATGACGTCATCGCGTTTGGTCTCATTCTTAAAGGGGCCGCGCTATGTACATGCAATGATATGAACAAAGATACAGATTCATTCTGTAGCTAATAATTTGTTAAAGATAATTATGTACATTAGATCAGAGTCCCCTGGTGGCTCCGCCACCAGATCGTGTTTGACTAATCTAATTGAATTTTTTGATGAAGTAACAGGAAGGATTGATGAAGGGAATGCAATGGATGTTGTCTACATGGATTTTTGGAAGGCGTTTGACAAAGTACCACACAGAAATCTGGTTAACAAAATTGAGGCTCATGGAATAGGTGGGTCAGTGGCAGCTTGGATAAGGAATTGGCTTAAGGACAGAAAACAGCGAGTTGTGGTAAATGGTTCTTTTTCAGACTGGAGGATGGTAGACAGTGGTGTTCCCCAAGGGTCAGTGCTGGGGCCACTGCTGTTTTTTATATATATATATAAATGACCTGGATATTGGAATACAGAGTAATATTTAAAAATTTGCCAATGACACCAAACTTGGGGGTGTAGCACACAGTGATCATGATATCAATCGACTGCAACAGGACATACAAAGGCTAGCAGAATGGGCAGATGGAATTTAATACAGAGAAGTGTGTGGTGATGCATTTTGGCAGAAGGAACAGGGAGAGGCAATATACACTTCATGGCAAAGTTCTAACGAGTGTGCAGGGACTAAGAGACCTGGGGTTAATGTGCATAGGTCCCTGAAGGTGGCAGGACATATTAGAAACATAGAAAAATAGGAGCAGGAGTAGGCCATTCGGCCCTTCGAGCCTGCTCCGCCATTCAATATGATCATGGCTGATCCTCTATCTCAATACCATATACCCCCTCTCTCCCCATACCCCTTGATGCCTTTTGTGTCTAGAAATCTATCTTTCTCCTTCTTGGATATATTTCTTAAGGCTAAAGGGATCAAGGGATATGGGGAGAAGGCAGGGACCGGGTACTGAATGTGGATGATCAGCCATGATCGCATTGAATGGTGGAGCAGGCTCGAGGGGCCGAATGGCCTACTCCTGCTCCTATCTTCTATGTTTCTATGTTAAATATATTCAGTGACTTGGCCTCCACAGCCTTCTGTGGTAGGGAATTCCACAGGTTCACCACCCTGAGTGAAGAAATTTCTCCTCATCTCAGTCCTAAATGTCCTACCCCGTATCCTGAGACTGTGACCCCTCGTTCTAGACCCCCCAGCCAGGGGAAACATCCTCCCTGCATATCCAGTCTGTCTAGCCCTGTCAGAATTTTATACGTTTCAATGAGATCCCCTCTCATTCTTCTAAACTCTAGTGAATACGGGCCTAGTCGACCCAATCTCTCCTCATACGACAGTCCTGCCATCCCAGGAATCAGTCTGGTGAACCTTCGCTGCACTCCCTCTATGGCAAGTATATCCTTTCTTAGGTAAGGAGACCAAAACTGCACACAGTACTCCAGGTGTGGTCTCACCAAGGCCCTGTATAACTGTAGTAAGACATCCTTGCTCCTGTACTCAAATCCTCTTGCAATGAAGGCCAACATACCATTTGCCTTCCTGACTGCTTGCTGCACCTGCATGTTTGCTTTCAGTGACTGGTGTACAAAGACACCCAGGTCCCTTTGTACATCAACATTTCCCAATCTATCACCATTTAAATAATACTCTGCCTTTCTGTTTTTCCTACCGAAGTGGATAACTTCACATTTATCCACGTTATACTGCATCTGCCATGTATTTTCTCACTCCCTCAACTTGTCTAAATCGCCTTGAAGCCTCTTTGCATCCTCCTCACAACTCACAATCCCACCTAGTTTCGTGTCGTCAGCAAACTTGGAAATATTACATTTGGTTCCCTCATCCAAATCATTGATATATATTGTGAATAGCTGGGGCCCAAACACTGATCCCCGCGGTACCCCACTAGTCACCGCCTGCCACCCTGAAAAAGACCCATTTATTCCTACTCTCTGTTTCCTGTCTGTTAACCAATTTTCAATCCATCCCAGTATATTACCCACAATCCCATGTGCTTTAATGTTGCACACGAACCTCTTATGTGGGACTTTATCAAAGGCCTTCTGAAAATCCAAATGCACCACATCCACTGGTTCTCCCTTATCTATTCTACCAGTTACATCCTCAAAAAACTCCAGGAGGTTTGTCAAACACGATTTCCCTTTCATAAATCCATGTTGACTTTGTCTAATCCTGTTGATATTTTCTAAGTGTCCTGTTATCACATCCTTTATAATAGACTCTAGCATTTTCCCTACTACTGATGTTAGGCTAACCGGTCTGTAGTTCCCTGTTTTCTCTCTCCCTCCTTTTTTAAATAGTGGGGTTACATTTGCCACGCTCCAATCTGCAGGAACTGTTCCATAATCTATAGAATTTTGGAAGATGACAACCAATGCATCCACTATTTCCATGGCTACCTCTTTTAGTACTCTGGGATGCTGATTATCAGGCCCTGGGGATTTATCGGCTTTCAGTCCCATTAATTTCTCCAGCACTATTTTTTTACTAATACTAATTTCCTTTAATTCCTCCTTCTCACTAGACCCTTGGTTCACTAGCATTTCTGGGAAGTTATTTGTGTCCTCTTCCGTAAAGACAGGACCAAAGTATTTGTTTAATTGCTCCGCCATTTCCTTGTTCCCCATTATAAATTCTCCTGTTTCTGACTGTAAGGGACCTACATTTGTCTTCACTAATCTTTTTCTTTTTACATACTTGTAGAAGCTTTTACAATCCGCTTTTATGTTCCTTGCAAGTTTACTCTCATACTCTATTTTTCCCCTCTTAATCAATCGCTTGGTCCTTTTTTGCTGAACTCTAAACTGCTTCTAATCCTCGGGCTTGCTACTTTTTCTGGCAACTTTATATGACTCCTCTTTGGATCTAATACTATCCTTAATTTCTTTTGTTAGCCATGGTTGGGCCGCTTTTCCTTTTGTGTTTTTGCGCCAGAAAGGAATGTATAACTGTTGCAATTCATGCATTCATTCCTTAAATGTTAGCCATTGCCTATCCACCATCAAGCCTTTTAACGAAGCTCCCCAATCTATCATAGTCAACTCCCTCCTCATACCATCGTAGTTTCCTTTGTTTAGATTTAGGACCCTAGTTTCAGATTGGACTTCTTCACTTTCTATCTTAATGAAGAATTCTATCATGTTATGGTCACTCTTCCCTAAAGGACCCTGCACAACAAGATTATTAATTAACCCCTTCTCATTGCACAATACCCAATCTAGGATAGCCTGTTCCCTAGTTGGCTCCTCAACGTACTGGTCTAAAAAACCATCTCGTACACACTCCAGGAATTCATCCTCCACAGTATTATTGCTAATTTGGTTTGGCCAATCTATATGTAGATTAAAGTCACCCATGATTACTGTAGTACCCTTGTTACATGCATCTCTAATTTCCTGTTTGATGCCATCCCCTACATTACCACTACTGTTTGGAGGCCTATAGACAACTCCCACCAATGTTTTCTGCCCATTGGTGCTTCTTAGCTCCACCCAGACTGATTCTACATCTTGATTTTCTGAGCCAATATCCTTTCTCACTATTGCTCTGATTTCATCCTTTACTAACCACGCCACCCCACCTCCTTTTCCTTTTTGCCTGTCCTTCCTAAATATCGAATATTCTTGGATATTCAGCTCCCAGCCTTGGTCACCCTGCAGCCATGTCTCCGTAATCGCAATTATATCGTATCCGTTTACATCTATTTGCGCTGTTACTTCGTCTACCTTATTACGAATGTTTCGTGCATTCAGATACAGTGCCTTTAGATTTGTCTTTTTAACATGTTTAGACATCTTAACATTTTTTGTACTATGGCCCTATTTGTCTTACCATGTTTTCTTACCCGGACCCTATTTGTTAGTGCACTCTTTGTTTGTACACTCTGTCCCTTCCTGACACAATCCGGTTATCCTTACCCCAATCACTTTCCTCCACTGCTTCCTTGTCTTTTCTCTTTAGCATTCTAGATGTCTCTCCACCGGGACCCTCCCGCCCCTTATTTAGTTTAAAGCCCTATCTACCTCCCTAGTTACTCGATTTGCTAGAACTCTGGTCCCAGCATGGTTCAAGTGTAGTCCGTCGCAACGGAACAGCTCTCTCTTCCCCCAGTACTGGTGCCAGTGCCCCACGAATCGAAACCCACTTCTCCCACACCAATCTTTGAGCCACGCATTCATCACCCTGATCCTATTGACCCTATGCCAACTTGCTCATGGCTCCGGTAATAATCCATAGATTATGACCTTTGTGCTCTGCTATTGAGAGAGTGGTTAACAAAGCATGTGGGATCTTGGACTTCAACAGTAGAGAAGTTATGTTGAATCTTTATAAACTGCTGGTTAGGCCACAACTAGAGTATTGCATCCAGTTCTGGTCACCACACTTTAGGAAGGATGTGAAGGTCCTTGAGAGGGTGCAGAGGAAATTTACCAGAATGGTTCCAGGGATGAGGGATTTTAAGTACAAGGTTAGGTTGGAAAAGCTGGGTTGTTCTCCTTGGAGCAAAGGAGGTTGAGGGGTGATTTGATAGAGGTGTACAAGATTATGACGGGTTTGGATAGGCTAGACGGGGAAAGGCTGTTCCCACTAGTTGATGGTACAAGGACTAGGGGACACAGATTTAAGGTTTTGGGCAAGAGATACAGGGGGGATGTGAGGAAAAACTTTTTACGCAGCGAGTGGTGATGACCTGGAACTCGCTGCCGACGGAAGTGGTGGAAGCGGAAACACTCAATGTTTTCAAGGGGAGACTGGATAGGCACTTGAGGGAAATAAACTTGCAGGGCTACGGGGATAGAGCGGGGGAATGGGACTGACTGGATTGCTCTACAGAGAGCCGGCACCGACTCGATGGGCCGAATGGCCTCCTTCTGTGCCGTTATGACTCTAGGACTCTACTGGAACTACGCCATCTTTAGAGGCAAGTTTAGTAGAGTGGTCTGCACTGGGTGATGCACCGGGGACGAGCGGGCTTCAGCAAGGCCAGGGGGAAAGTGTAGCTCGGGAGCCAGCTCCCCGGAGGGCGAGTTCTGCTGCACAGGACTCAGATGAGGACCTCGATGGGGAGGCATTCACAAGAAGGGTGATGGGCATGCACACGGAGATAATAGGTGCAATGGCAAGTGTGCCTGAGAGGCTGTTGGAAATGGTAAGGAGCGTGGAGGAGTCCGCCTCCAACATTGCACAGAGCTCTGCGCACACCATGGAGCCTATTGTTGGCAGTCTGCAGAGGACGGTGGACTCCCTGAGAGACCGTGGGGACCCAGACCTCATGCCGTGTGTCATGGGCGATGTGGCAGCAGCCATTGCAGCACAGGCGGAGGCCACGCAACGTCTTAGTGCTGTAATGCAGTCAATGGTTGCTGCCATCGATTCTCAGACTGCTCACATGCAGTCTCAGCTTCATGCCACGCAAGCTCTGACTGCTGCCATCATGGCTGTGTCCACCACCGTCCACCGGGTATCTCACAGTGTCGCAGCAGGCCCGCAACCTCTGCTCCAGCAGGTTGGTATGGGTGCTGAGGTGCTGCCCCGGGGGAGTGTCAGTGTGTCGGTCGAGCAGGAAGGTGCTGTCCTCTCTCAGGATGACAGCATTTCTGCTCCCACCACTGCCATGCCACCATCGCCCCTGTCACTGCCTGTCATCCAGCCAGGCCAGACTGCTGCCGTCCAGCCTGAGGTGGTGCAGTCTGCAGCCGGGCCTTCCAGGCCCAGAGCTGGTCGAGGGCGTCCTGCAAGGCCATCAGCAGTCTCTGGCGCCGACACTCAGCAGCCTCCCACCCGCCCTGCTGCAGCCACTGGGGAGACACTACGTAGGAGCAGTAGATGAGGAAAAGGCACTGTAAAGAGGGGAAGTAAGGATTTGCACAAGGGTGATTAGTTAATATTGTTGTATATGTGTGTTTTCTGATTGTAGATAAATTTATTAATGTAATTTTGCAGAATTTGTGAGGTCTCTCATTTCAGCTTTGCGCTGTGATACGGCCTGCGACAGGGATGGAATGATGGGGATGTGGTGAGCAATGGGGATCTGGGGTTTAATTTATTGGAACCGCAGTCTGATGAGGCGGTCACAGACCGTCTTTTTGGAAGGCCAATTGAGTGGCTGCCTCCTCCCTCGCTCCTGTTCCTCTCCTCCTCGTCCTCCTCCTCCTCTCCCTCCTCCTCCTGAGGTGGTCCCGCTATCGCTGCTGGCCAGGGCTGGGCCCTCATGATGGCCAAGTTGTGGAGCTTGCAGCAGACCACGATGAAATGGGACACCCGCTCCGGCGAGTACTGGAGGGCTCCTCCCGCGCGGTCAAGGCAGCGGAACCATGGCTTCAGCAGGCCGATGGTCTGCTCGATGATGTTCCTGGTGGCAGCATGGCTCTCACTGTATGAGTGCTGTGCAGGAGTGTTGGGGTTGCGGAGGGGATCCATGAGCCAGGTGGAGAGCGGATAGCCCTTGTCTCCGAGCAGCCAGCCGCGAGCTTGACATGGTGGCTGGAATAGTGCTGGCACACCAGACTGGCGCAGGATGAAGGCATCGTGGCTGCTGCCAGGATAGCGGGCACTGACATTGAGGATGCGCTGTCTGTGGTCACACACCAACTGCACATTAAGTGAGTGGTAGCCTTTGCGGTTACGGAAGATCTCAGGATTGGCATGCGGTGCCCGCAAAACCACGTGGGTGCAGTCAATGGTGCCCTGCACCATGGGGAAGCCCACTATCCGGGCAAAGCCACATGCACACTCGTCCTGCTTCTCTCTGGTGATGGGGAAGGGAATGGAATCCCTTCTACTGGAGAGAGCCTCTGTGACCTCCCGGATGCAGCGATGGACAGTGAACTGTGAGATGTTCGCTATGTCTCCTCCTGCAGACTGGAAGGATCCGCTGGCGAAGAAATTGAGGTTCGACGGTGCCCTTGACGGCCACTGAGAGAGCTGTGGTGGTCCTGATCTGAAGCTCGAGATCTGTCTGACAGAGTTCTGTGACCACCTCCTTGGTGAAGGGGAGCCTTCTAAGACACTGCCCCTAGCTTAATTGGAGGGAGGAGGATTGCTGCCGTAATACCCTGGGAGGGTGAGGCCTCCTGTTGAGAGCCCTGATGGCCCTCCTCCTCCCTCTGGCCACGTTTTCCAATCTTTGTCTCCGCCTCCACTGCCTCTAACGTTGATGCTGGAGGGCGAGGTCGAGGTCGAGCGCCAGGACAGCCCCCAATAACGTAACCAAGTGTAGGACTTCCAAATGTTAGCAGAATCAAACGGACACATTTTTAGCAGGCAGAACACTCCTGAAAGTTACAAACGTTTACCTCACTGAAGACGGCAGTTTCGCCGTCTCAAACTGAGCAGGCAGCAGTGATTGGCGACTCAGAGGAAAGCGGGTGTTGATGCCTTTAAATACGGCTCCGACAGCGGCCGTCCGACTGCATCGCGCCTCCTCTTCCTGCCGTTGTTCAGACCGGGCGCTGAGGCAGGGGGCAAATGTCAATTTTTCATCTGGGCCGTTAACGGGGCGTTCCAAAGTCAGTGACGTCACGATCTGGGAGTCGCTAAAGCCTGGGCGCGAAATGTTAGCGGCAGCGCTAAATCCCGGGTGAATCTCGCGGGCGGCATTGGATTCGCTGCGCCCCACCGCAAACCCATTCATCCCCCACCCCAGGTGCTAACATGCCCTATTTCTCCCCCCTTCGTTCTCATTCTCCCCTCTCTTACTATCCTATGCCCTTGTGCTCCATCTCACCTTGCCTGGCCCCTGTTCCCGCACCAGGAGGCTCTTCATCGGGTAGCTGGGGTTAGCGAGGCCATTCTTTGGCATCTGGCTGTTAGCATCAGTTCTGTAAAAATATTAGAATATGAGACTTTACTAGTGTAGCAGAGGGTGTTACACAACGTCATTAATGCTGACTCGACCATTACACTTAACCATCACCAGTTACCGGGGCACTACTCTTGACTAGTGAAGTCTGAGAGTGTTAGTCACTGGGTTACTAACCATCGCTAGTACTGTCTGTGAGTGTGACACAGAGTGACGCGGGCTCAGTGTGACAGTGTGACGCAGGCTCAGTGTGACGTGGGCTCGGTGTGACAGGGGCTCAGTGTGACACATTGTGACGCGGGCTCAGTGTGACACAGTGTGACGCGACTCAGTGTGACGGGCTCAGTGTGATACAGTGTGACGTGGGCTCGGTGTGACACTGTGATGTGGGCTCAGTGTGACGGGGGCTCACTGTGACGGGGGCTCAGTGTGACACAGTGTGACGTGGGCTCGGTGTGACACAGTGTGTCGTGGGCTCAGTGTGACGGGGGCTCAGTGTGACACAGTGTGTCGTGGGCTCAGTGTGACGTGGCCTCAGTGTGACACAGTGTGACGTGGCCTCAGTGTGACACAGTGTGACGTGGGCTCGGTGTGACGCAGGCTCAGTGTGACACAGTGTGACGCAGGCTCGGTGTGACACAGTGTGACGCGACTCAGTGTGACGGGCTCAGTGTGATACAGTGTGACGTGGGCTCGGTGTGACACTGTGATGTGGGCTCAGTGTGACGGGGGCTCACTGTGACGGGGGCTCAGTGTGACACAGTGTGACGTGGGCTCGGTGTGACACAGTGTGTCGTGGGCTCAGTGTGACGGGGGCTCAGTGTGACACAGTGTGACGTGGGCACAGTGTGACGTGGCCTCTGTGACACAGTGTGACGTGGGCTCGGTGTGACGCAGGCTCAGTGTGACACAGTGTGACGTGGGCTCGGTGTGACGCAGGCTCGGTGTGACACAGTGTGACGTGGGCTCAGTGTGACACAGTGTGACGTGGGCTCA
This sequence comes from Somniosus microcephalus, assembly GCF_052327205.1. NCBI lineage: Eukaryota > Metazoa > Chordata > Chondrichthyes > Squaliformes > Somniosidae > Somniosus > Somniosus microcephalus. The sequence continues at coordinate 389,750,766 of NC_140988.1, read as the reverse complement.
GTGCGACACAGTGTGACGTGGGCTCAGTGTGACACAGTGTGACGTGGGCTCAGTGCGACACAGTGTGACGTGGGCTCGGTGTGACACAGTGTGACGTGGGCTCAGTGTGACACAGTGTGACGTGGGCTCAGTGTGACACAGTGTGACGTGGGCTCAGTGTGACACAGTGTGACGTGGGCTCAGTGTGACACAGTGTGACGTGGGCTCAGTGTGACACAGTGTGACGTGGGCTCAGTGTGACACAGTGTGACGTGGGCTCAGTGTGACACAGTGTGACGTGGGCTCAGTGTGGCACAGTGTGACGTGGGCTCGGTGTGACACAGTGTGACGTGGGCTCAGTGTGACACAGTGTGACGTGGGCTCAGTGTGGCACAGTGTGACGTGGGCTCGGTGTGACACAGTGTGACGTGGGCTCGGTGTGACACAGTGTGACGTGGGCTCGGTGTGACACAGTGTGACGTGGGCTCGGTGTGACACAGTGTGACGTGGGCTCAGTGTGACACAGTGTGATGTGGGCTCAGTGTGACACAGTGTGACGTGGGCTCGGTGTGACACAGTGTGACGTGGGCTCAGTGTGGCACAGTGTGACGTGGGCTCGGTGTGACACAGTGTGACGTGGGCTCAGTGTGACACAGTGTGACGTGGGCTCAGTGTGACACAGTGTGATGTGGGCTCGGTGTGACACTGTGACGTGGGCTCGGTGTGACACAGTGTGACGTGGGCTCAGTGTGACACAGTGTGACGTGGGCTCAGTGTGACACAGTGTGACGTGGGCTCAGTGTGACACAGTGTGACGTGGGCTCAGTGTGGCACAGTGTGACGTGGGCTCGGTGTGACACAGTGTGACGTGGGCTCGGTGTGACACAGTGTGACGTGGGCTCGGTGTGACACAGTGTGACGTGGGCTCGGTGTGACACAGTGTGACGTGGGCTCAGTGTGGCACAGTGTGACGTGGGCTCGGTGTGGCACAGTGTGACGTGGGCTCGGTGTGACACAGTGTGACGTGGGCTCAGTGTGACACAGTGTGACGTGGGCTCAGTGTGGCACAGTGTGACGTGGGCTCAGTGTGACACAGTGTGACGTGGGCACAGTGTGACGTGGCCTCGGTGTGACACAGTGCGACGTGGGCTCAGTGTGACACAGTGTGACGTGGGCTCAGTGTGGCACAGTGTGACGTGGGCACAGTGTGACGTGGGCTCAGTGTGACACAGTGTGACGTGGGCTCAGTGTGGCACAGTGTGACGTGGGCACAGTGTGACGTGGCCTCGGTGTGACACAGTGCGACGTGGGCTCAGTGTGACACAGTGTGACGTGGCCTCGGTGTGACACAGTGCGACGTGGGCTCAGTGTGACACAGTGTGACGTGGCCTCGGTGTGACACGGCCTCGGTGTGACACAGTGTGACGTGGGCTCAGTGTGACACAGTGTGATGTGGGTTCGGTGTGACGTGGGCTCGGTGTGACACAGTGTGACGTGGGCTCGGTGTGACACAGTGTGATGTGGGCTCAGTGTGACGTGGGCTCGGTGTGACACAGTGTGACGTGGGCTCGGTGTGACACAGTGTGACGTGGGCTCGGTGTGACACAGTGTGATGTGGGCTCAGTGTGACGTGGGCTCGGTGTGACACAGTGTGACGTGGGCTCAGTGTGACACAGTGTGACGTGGGCTCGGTGTGACACAGTGTGACGTGGGCTCGGTGTGACACAGTGTGACGTGGGCTCGGTGTGACACAGTGTGACGTGGGCTCGGTGTGACACAGTGTGACGTGGGCTCAGTGTGACACAGTGTGATGTGGGCTCGGTGTGACACAGTGTGACGCGGGCTCAGTGTGACACAGTGTGACGTGGGCTCGGTGTGACACAGTGTGACGTGGGCTCAGTGTGACACAGTGTGACGTGGGCTCAGTGTGACACAGTGTGACGTGGGCTCAGTGTGGCACAGTGTGACGTGGGCTCAGTGTGACACAGTGTGACGTGGGCTCAGTGTGACACAGTGTGACGTGGGCTCGGTGTGACACTGTGACGTGGGCTCGGTGTGACACAGTGTGACGTGGGCTCAGTGTGACACAGTGTGACGTGGGCTTAGTGTGACACAGTGTGATGTGGGCTCGGTGTGACACTGTGACGTGGGCTCGGTGTGACACAGTGTGACGTGGGCTCAGTGTGACACAGTGTGACGTGGGCTCAGTGTGACACTGTGACGTGGGCTCAGTGTGACGTGGGCTCAGTGTGACACAGTGTGATGTGGGCTCGGTGTGACACTGTGACGTGGGCTCGGTGTGACACAGTGTGACGTGGGCTCAGTGTGACACAGTGTGACGTGGGCTCGGTGTGACACAGTGTGACGTGGGCTCGGTGTGACACAGTGTGACGTGGGCTCAGTGTGACACAGTGTGATGTGGGCTCAGTGTGACACAGTGTGACGTGGGCTCGGTGTGACACAGTGTGACGTGGGCTCGGTGTGACACAGTGTGACGTGGGCTCGGTGTGACACAGTGTGACGTGGGCTCAGTGTGACACAGTGTGACGTGGGCTCGGTGTGACACAGTGTGACGTGGGCTCGGTGTGACACAGTGTGACGTGGGCTCGGTGTGACACAGTGTGACGTGGGCTCAGTGTGACACAGTGTGATGTGGGCTCGGTGTGACACAGTGTGACGTGGGCTCAGTGTGGCACAGTGTGACGTGGGCTCGGTGTGGCACAGTGTGACGTGGGCTCGGTGTGGCACAGTGTGACGTGGGCTCGGTGTGACACAGTGTGACGTGGGCTCAGTGTGACACAGTGTGACGTGGGCTCAGTGTGGCACAGTGTGACGTGGGCTCAGTGTGGCACAGTGTGACGTGGGCTCAGTGTGACACAGTGTGACGTGGGCTCAGTGTGGCACAGTGTGACGTGGGCACAGTGTGACGTGGCCTCGGTGTGACACAGTGCGACGTGGGCTCAGTGTGACACAGTGTGACGTGGGCTCAGTGTGGCACAGTGTGACGTGGGCACAGTGTGACGTGGGCTCAGTGTGACACAGTGTGACGTGGGCTCAGTGTGGCACAGTGTGACGTGGGCTCGGTGTGACACAGTGCGACGTGGGCTCAGTGTGACACAGTGTGACGTGGGCACAGTGTGACGTGGGCTCAGTGTGACACAGTGTGACGTGGGCTCGGTGTGACACAGTGTGACGTGGGCTCGGTGTGACACAGTGTGATGTGGGCTCAGTGTGACGTGGGCTCGGTGTGACACAGTGTGACGTGGGCTCGGTGTGACACAGTGTGACGTGGGCTCGGTGTGACACAGTGTGACGTGGGCTCGGTGTGACACAGTGTGACGTGGGCTCGGTGTGACACAGTGTGACGCGGGCTCAGTGTGACACAGTGTGACGCGGGCTCAGTTTGACACAGTGTGATGTGGGCTCAGTGTGACACAGTGTGACGCGGGCTCAGTGTGACACAGTGTGACGCGGGCTCAGTGTGACACAGTGTGACGCGGGCTCAGTGTGACGCAGGCTCAGTTTGACACAGTGTGACATGGGGTCGGTGTGATGTGGGCTTGGTGTGACACAGTGTGACGCGGGTTTGGCGTGACACAGTGTGACGTGGGCTTGGTGTGACACAGAGTGACGTGGGCTCAGTGTGGCACAGTGTGACGTGGGCTCGGTGTGACACAGTGTGACGTGGGCTCAGTGTGACACAGTGTGACGTGGGCTCAGTGTGACACAGTGTGACGTGGGCTCAGTGTGGCACAGTGTGACGTGGGCACAGTGTGACGTGGGCTCAGTGTGGCACAGTGTGACGTGGGCACAGTGTGACGTGGCCTCGGTGTGACACAGTGCGACGTGGGCTCAGTGTGACACAGTGTGACGTGGCCTCGGTGTGACACAGTGTGACGCGGGCTCAGTGTGACGTGGGCTCGGTGTGACACAGTGTGATGTGGGTTCGGTGTGACATAGTGTGACGCGGGCTCAGTGTGACACAGTGTGACGCGGGCTCAGTTTGACACAGTGTGATGTGGGCTCAGTGTGACACAGTGTGACGTGGGCTCAGTGTGACACAGTGTGACGCGGGCTCAGTGTGACACAGTGTGACGCGGGCTCAGTGTGACACAGTGTGCCGCGGGCTCAGTGTGACACAGTGTGCCGCGGGCTCAGTGTGACGCAGGCTCAGTTTGACACAGTGTGACATGGGGTCGGTGTGATGTGGGCTTGGTGTGACACAGTGTGACGCGGGTTTGGCGTGACACAGTGTGACGTGGGCTTGGTGTGACACAGAGTGACGTGGGCTCGGTGTGACACAGTGTGACATGGGCTCGGTGTGACACAGTGTGATGTGGGCTCAGTGTGACACAGAGTGACGTGGGCTCGGTGTGACACAGTGTGACGTGGGCTCGGTGTGACACAGTGTGATGTGGGCTCGGTGTGACACAGTGTGACGTGGGCACAGTGTGACGTGGGCTCGGTGTGACACAGTGTGACGTGGGCACAGTGTGACGCGGGCTCAGTGTGACTTGGGCTCAGTGTGACACAGTGTGACGCGGGCTCAGTGTGACACTGTGTCGCGGGCTCAGTGTGACGCAGGCTCAGTTTGACACAGTGTGACGCGGGTTTGGCGTGACACAGTGTGACGTGGGCTCGGTGTGACACAGTGTGACGTGGGCTCGGTGTGACACAGAGTGACGTGGGCTCGGTGTGACACAGAGTGACGTGGGCTCGGTGTGACACAGTGTGACGTGGGCTCGGTGTGACACAGTGTGATGTGGGCTCAGTGTGACACAGTGTGACGTGGGCACAGTGTGACGTGGGCTCGGTGTGACACAGTGTGACATGGGCTCGGTGTGATACAGTGTGACGCGGGCTCAGTGAGACGTGGGCTCAGTGTGACACAGTGTGACGTGGGCTCAGTGTGACACAGTGTGATGTGGGCTCGGTGTGACACAGTGTGACGTGGGCTCAGTGTGACACAGTGTGACGTGGGCTCAGTGCGACAGAGTGTGACGTGGGCTCGGTGTGACACAGTGTGACGTGGGCTCAGTGTGACACAGTGTGCCGCGGGCTCGGTGTGACACAGTGTGACGTGGGCTCAGTGTGACACAGTGTGACGTGGGCTCGGTGTGACACAGTGTGACGGGGGCTCGGTGTGACACAGTGTGACGTGGGCTCAGTGTGACACAGTGTGACGTGGGCTCAGTGTGACACAGTGTGATGTGGGCTCAGTGTGACACAGTGTGACGTGGGCTCAGTGTGACACAGTGTGATGTGGGCTCAGTGTGACACAGTGTGATGTGGGCTCAGTGTGACACAGTGTGACGTGGGCTCAGTGTGACACAGTGTGACGTGGGCTCAGTGTGACACAGTGTGACGCGGGCTCAGTTTGACACAGTGTGATGTGGGCTCGGTGTGACACAGTGTGCCGCGGGCTCGGTGTGACAGAGTGTGACGCGGGCTCGGTGTGACACAGTGTGACGCGGGCTCGGTGTGACACAGTGTCATTTGGGCTCAGTGTGACACAGTGTGATGTGGGCTCGGTGCGACATAGTGTGACGCGGGCTCGGTGCGACATAGTGTGACGCGGGCTCGGTGTGACACAGTGTGATGTGGGCTCGGTGCGACATAGTGTGACGCGGGCTCGGTGTGACACAGTGTGCCGCGGGCTCAGTGTGACACAGTGTGATGTGGGCTCGGTGCGACATAGTGTGACGCGGGCTCGGTGTGATACAGTGTGCCGCGGGCTCAGTGTGACACAGTGTGATGTGGGCTCGGTGCGACATAGTGTGACGCGGGCTCGGTGTGACACAGTGTGCCGCGGGCTCAGTGTGACACAGTGTGATGTGGGCTCGGTGCGACATAGTGTGACGCGGGCTCGGTGTGACACAGTGTGCCGCGGGCTCAGTGTGACACAGTGTGACGCGGGCTCAGTGTGATGTGGGCTTGGTATGACACAGTGTGACGTGGGCTCGGTGTGACACAGAGTGACGTGGGCTCGGTGTGACACAGAGTGACGTGGGTTCGGTGTGACACAGTGTGACGTGGGCTCGGTGTGACACAGTGTGACGCGGGCTCAGTGTGACACAGGCTCAGTGAGACGTGGGCTCGGTGTGACACAGTGTGACGCGGGCTCAGTGTGACGCGGGCTCAGTGTGACACAGTGTGACGCAGGCAAGGTGAGACGTGGCCTCTGTGTGAGACAGTGTGATGCGGGTTTGGTGTGACGCAGTGTGACGTGGGCACAGTGTGACGTGGGCTCGGTGTGACACAGTGTGACGTGGGCACAGTGTGACGTGGGCTCGGTGTGACACAGGCTCAGTGTGACACAGTGTGATGTGGGCTCAGTGTGACATAGTGTGACGCGGGCTCGGTGTGACACAGTGTGCCGCGGGCTCAGTGTGACACAGTGTGACGCGGGCTCAGTTTGACACAGTGTGATGTGGGCTCGGTGTGACACAGTGTGACGCGGGCTCAGTGTGACACAGTGTGACGCGGGCTCAGTGTGACACAGTGTGACGCGGGCTCAGTGTGACACAGTGTGACGCAGTGTGACGCGGGTTTGGTGTGACACAGTGTGACGTGGGCTCAGTGTGACACAGAGTGACTTGGGCTCGGTGTGACACAGTGTGACGTGGGGTCGGTGTGACACAGTGTGACATGGGGTCGGTGTGACACAGTGTGACGCGGGCTCAGTGTGACTTGGGCTCGGTGTGACACAGTGTGACGTGGGCTCAGTGTGAAACAGGCTCAGTGAGACGTGGGCTCGGTGTGACACAGTGTGACGCGGGCTCAGTGTGACTTGGGCTCAGTGTGACACAGTGTGCCGCGGGCTCAGTGTGACACAGTGTGCCGCGGGCTCAGTGTGACACAGTGTGACGCGGGCTCGGTGTGACACAGTGTGCCGCGGGCTCAGTGTGACACAGTGTGACGCGGGCTCAGTGTGACACAGTGTGACGCGGGCTCAGTGTGACACAGTGTGCCGCGGCCTCAGTGTGACACAGTGTGACGCGGGCTCAGTGTGACGTGGGGTCGGTGCGACACAGTGTGACATGGGGTCGGTGTGACAGTGTGACGTGGGCTCAGTGTGACTTGGGCTCAGTGTGACATGGGCTCGGTGTGACACAGTGTGACGCGGGCTCAGTGTGACACAGTGTGACGCGGGCTCAGTGTGACGCGGGCTCAGTGTGACGCGGGCTCGGTGTGACACAGTGTGACGCGGGCTCAGTGTGACACAGTGTGACGCGGGCTCAGTGTGACACAGTGTGACGCGGGCTCAGTGTGACACAGTGTGACGCGGGTTCGGTGTGACACAGTGTGACGTGGGCTCGGTGTGACACAGTGTGACGTGGGCTCGGTGTGACACAGTGTGACATGGGCTCAGTGTGACTTGGGCTCAGTGTGACACAGTGTGACGTGGGCTCAGTGTGACACAGTGTGACGCGGGCTCAGTTTGACACAGTGTGACGCGGGCTCAGTGTGACACAGTGTGACGCGGGCTCAGTGTGACGTGGGCTTGGTGTGACACAGTGTGACGCGGGTTTGGTGTGACACAGTGTGACGTGGGCTCAGTTTGACACAGTGCGACGTGGGCTCGGTGTGACATAGTGTGACGTGGGGTCGGTGTGACAGTGTGACGTGGGCTCAGTGTGACATGGGCTCGGTGTGACACAGTGTGACGTGGGCTCAGTTTGACACAGTGTGACGTGGGCTCGGTGTGACACAGTGTGACGTGGGCTCGGTGTGACACAGTGTGACTTGGGCTCAGTGTGACACAGTGTGACGTGGGCTCAGTGTGACACAGTGTGACGCGGGCTCAGTGTGACACAGTGTGACGTGGGCTCGGTGTGACACAGTGTGACTTGGGCTCAGTGTGACACAGTGTGACGTGGGCTCAGTGTGACACAGTGTGACGCGGGCTCAGTGTGACACAGTGTGACGCGGGTTTGGTGTGACACAGTGACGTGGGCTCGGTGTGACACAGTGTGACGTGGGCACAGTGTGACGTGGGGTCGGTGTGACAGTGTGACGTGGGCTCGGTGTGACACAGTGTGACGTGGGCACAGTGTGACGTGGGGTCGGTGTGACAGTGTGACGTGGGCACAGTGTGACACAGTGTGACGTGGGCACAGTGTGACGTGGGGTCGGTGTGACAGTGTGACGTGGGCTCAGTGTGACGTGGGCTCGGTGTGACACAGTGTGACGCGGGGTCGGTGTGACAGTGTGACTTGGGCTCAGTGTGACATGGGCTCGGTGTGACACAGTGTGACGCGGGCTCGGTGTGACACAGTGTGACGCGGGCTCAGTTTGACACAGTGTGATGTGGGCTCGGTGTGACACAGTGTGACGCGGGCTTGGTGTGACACAGTGTGACGCGGGCTTGGTGTGACACAGAGTGACGTGGGCTCGGTGTGACTCAGTGTGACGTGGGCTCAGTGTGACTTGGGCTCAGTTTGACACAGTGTGACGCGGGCTCAGTGTGACACAGTGTGACGCGGGCTCAGTGTGACGCGGGTTTGGTGTGACACAGTGTGACGTGGGCTCGGTGTGACTCAGTGTGACGTGGGCTCAGTGTGACTTGGGCTCAGTTTGACACAGTGTGACGCGGGCTCAGTGTGACACAGTGTGACGCGGGCTCAGTGTGACACAGTGTGACGCGGGCTCAGTGTGACTTGGGCTCAGTTTGACACAGTGTGACGCGGGCTCAGTGTGACACAGTGTGACGTGGGCTCAGTGTGACTTGGGCTCAGTTTGACACAGTGTGACGCGGGCTCAGTGTGACACAGTGTGACGCGGGCTCAGTGTGACGCGGGTTTGGTGTGACACAGTGTGACGTGGGCTCGGTGTCACACAGAGTGACGTTGGCTCGGTGTGACACAGTGTGACGCGGGCTCAGTGTGACATGGGCTTGGTGTGACACAGTGTGACGCGGGTTTGGTGTGACACAGTGTGACGTGGGCTCGGTGTCACACACTGTGACGTGGGTTCAGTGTGACACAGTGTGACGTGGGCACAGTGTGACACTGTGACGTGGGGTCAGTGTGACGTGGGCTCAGTGTGACCTGGGCTCAGTGTGACACATTGTGACGCGGGCTCGGTGTGATGCAGTGTGACGTGGGCTTGGTGTGACATAGTGTGACGGGGGCTCAGTGTGACGTGGGCTTGGTGTGACACAGTGTGACGCGGGCTTGGTGTGACACAGAGTGACGTGGGCTCGGTGTGACACAGTGTGACGTGGGTTCGGTGTGACTCAGTGTGACGTGGGCTCGGTGTCACACACTGTGACGTGGGGTCAGTGTGACGTGGGCTCAGTGTGACACAGTGTGACGCGGGCTCAGTGTGACACAGGCTCAGTGAGACGTGGGCTCGGTGTGACACAGTGTGACGCGGGCTCAGTGTGACACAGTGTGACGCGGGCTCAGTGTGACACAGTGTGACGCGGGCTCAGTGTGACACAGGCTCAGTGAGACGTGGGCTCGGTGTGACACAGTGTGACGCGGGCTCAGTGTGACACAGTGTGACGCGGGCTCAGTGTGACACAGTGTGACGCGGGCTCAGTGTGACACAGGCTCAGTGAGACGTGGGCTCGGTGTGACACAGTGTGACGCGGGCTCGGTGTGACACAGTGTGACACGGGCTCAGTGTGACACAGTGTGACGCGGGCTCAGTGTGACACAGAGTGACGCGGGCTCAGTGTGACACGGGCTCAGTGTGACACAGTGTGACGCGGGCTCAGTGTGACACAGTGTGACGCGGGCTCAGTGTGACACAGTGTGACACGGGCTCAGTGTGACACAGTGTGACGCGGGCTCAGTGTGACACAGTGTGACGTGGGCTCAGTGTGACACAGTGTGACACGGGCTCAGTGTGACACAGTGTGACGCGGGCTCAGTGTGACGCAGGCTCAGTGAGATGTGGGCTCGGTGTGACACAGAGTGATGCGGGTTCGGTGTGACACAGTGTGACGTGGGCACAGTGTGACATGGGCACAGTGTGACACAGTGTGACTTGGGCTCAGTGTGATACAGTGTGACGTGGGCACAGTGTGATACAGTGTGACGTGGGCACAGTGTGACGTGGGCGCAATGTGACAGTGTGACGTGGGCTCGGTGTGACACAGTGTGACGGGGGCTCGGTGTGACACTGTGACGCGGGCTCGGTGTGACACAGTGTGACGCGGGCTCGGTGTGACACTGTGACGTGGGCTCGATGTGACACAGTGTGACGTGGGCTCGGTGTGACACAGTGTGACGGGGGGCTCGGCGTGACACAGTGTGACACGGGCTCAGTGTGACGTGGGCTCAGTGTGACACAGTGTGACGTGGGCTCGGTGTGACACAGTGTGACGGGGGGCTCGGCGTGACACAGTGTGACGCGGGCTCGGTGTGACACAGTGTGACGTGGGCTCGGTGTCACACAGTGTGACGGGGGCTCGGTGTGACACAGGCTCAGTGTGACACAGTGTGACAGTGTGACGCGGGCTCGGTGTGACACAGTGTGACGTGGGCTCAGTGTGACAGTGTGACGCGGGCTCAGTGTGACGCGGGCTCGGTGTGACAAAGTGTGACGCGGGATCGGTGTGACACTGACGGGGGCTCGGTGTGACACAGTGTGACGGGGGCTCTGTGTGACACAGTGTGACGTGGGCTCGGTGTGACCTGGGCTCAGTGTGACGTGGGCTCGGTGTGACACAGTGTGACATGGGCTCAGTGTGACACAGTGTGGCGGGGGCTCGGTGTGACACAGTGTGACATGGGCTCAGTGTGACACAGTGTGACGCGGGCTCGGTGTGACACAGTGTGACATGGGCTCAGTGTGACACAGTGTGGCGGGGGCTCGGTGTGACACAGTGTTACGCGGACTCGGTATGACACATTGTGACGCGGGCTCGGTGTGATGCAGTGTGACGTGGGCTTGGTGTGACACAGTGTGACGCAGGCTCAGTGTGACGTGGGCTTGGTGTGACACAGTGTGACGCGGGCTCGGTGTGACACAGAGTGACGTGGGCTCGGTGTGACACAGAGTGACGTGGGCTCGGTGTGACACAGTGTGACGTGGGCTCGGTGTGACACAGTGTGACGCAGGCTCAGTGAGACACAGTGTGACGCAGGCTCAGTGAGACACAGTGTGACGTGGGCTCAGTGTGACACAGTGTGACGTCGGCTCGGTGTGACACAGTGTGACGCGGGCTCAGTGTGACACAGTGTGACGCGGGCTCAGTGTGACAGTGTGACGCGGGCTCAGTGTGACGCGGGCTCGGTGTGACAAAGTGTGACGCGGGATCGGTGTGACACTGACGGGGGCTCGGTGTGACACTGTGATGGGGGCTCGGTGTGAGTGTGACGGGGGCTCAGTGTGACGTGGGCTCGGTGTGACACAGTGTGACGTGGGCTCAGTGTGACACAGTGTGACGTGGGCTCGGTGTGACACAGTGTGACGTGGGCTCGGTGTGACACAGTGTGATGTGGGCACACTGTGACGTGGGCTCAGTGTGACCTGGGCTCAGTGTGACGTGGGCAAAGTGTGACACAGTGTGACGTGGGCTCAGTGTGACACAGTGTGACGGGGGCTCAGTGTGACACAGTGTGACGTGAGATCGGTGTCACACAGAGTGACGCGGGCTCAGTGTGACGCGGGTCGGTGTGACACAGTGTGACACGGGCTCGGTGTGACACAGTGTGACACGGGCTCGGTGTGACACAGTGTGACACGGGCTCGGTGTGACACAGTGTGACGCGGGCTCGGTGTGACACAGTGTGACGCGGACTCGGTATGACACATTGTGACGCGGGCTCGGTGTGACGCAGTGTGACGTGGGCTTGGTGTGACATAGTGTGACGGGGGCTCAGTGTGACTTGGGCTCTGTGACACAGGCTCGGTGTGACACAGTGTGACGGGGGCTCGGTGTGACACAGTGTGACGGGGGCTCGGTGTGACGGGGGCTCAGTGTGATGGGGCTCGGTGTGACACGGGCTCGGTGTAACACTGTGACGTGGGCACACTTTGACGTGGGCACAGTGTGACACTGTGACGTGGGCACAGTGTGACGTGGGCTCGGTGTGACACAGTGTGACTTGGGCTCAGTGTGACATGGGCGCAGTGTGACGGGGGCTCAGTGTGACTTGGGCTTGGTGTGACACTGTGACGTGGGCTCGGTGTGACACAGTGTGACGTGGGCTCAGTGTGACGTGGGCGCAGTGTGACGGGGGCTCAGTGTGACTTGGGCTTGGTGTGACACAGTGTGACGGGGGCTCGGTGTGACGGGGGCTCAGTGTGATGGGGCTCGGTGTGACACGGGCTCGGTGTAACACTGTGACGTGGGCACAGTGTGACACCGTGACGTGGGCTCAGTGTGACTTGGGCTCAGTGTGACGTGGGCGCAGTGTGACGGGGGCTCAGTGTGACTTGGGCTTGGTGTGACACAGTGTGACGGGGGTTCGGTGTGACACAGTGTGACGGGGGCTCGTGTGACACAGTGTGACGGGGGCTCGTGTGACACAGTGTGACGGGGGCTCGGTGTGTCACAGTGTGACGGGGGCTCGGTGTGACACAGTGTGACGGGGGCTCAGTGTGACGGGGGCTCGGTGTGACGGGGGCTCAGTGTGACGGGGGCTCGGTGTGACACAGTGTGATGGGGGCACGGTGTGTCGGGGGCTCAGTGTAATGGGGGCTCAGTGTGACACAGTGTGACGCGGGCTCGGTGTGACACAGTGTGACGGGGGCTCAGTGTGATGGGGCTCGGTGTGACACAGTGTGATGCGGGCTCGGTGTGACGATGGCTTGGGGTGACGTAGGCTCGGTGAATTCAGTTCCTTTTTTACCTGTCCGCCTTGGCTGTTTTTTCCCGGAAATCCTTCCACCTTTGCCCCAGCCCCGCCCTGTGTTTGTAGCAGCAGAAAAGGCTGATCAGGACGGCGGGGATCAGCACGAAGAAGGTGAATAATAGTCCAATCAACAGAGCCGTCTGATCTGTGGGGAGAGCGGAGGTGTGAATCCATGAAATACGCAGTCCTTCCCCTACAACCCAGCAATAGCCACAGGCACCGGGAGTGTCCACCACCAGGAGTGTCCACCACCGGGAGTGTCCACCACCGGGAGCGTCCACCACCGGGAGCGTCCGACACCGGGAGCGTCCGACACCGGGAGCGTCCGACACCGGGAGCCTCCGACACCGGGAGCCTCCGACACCGGGAGCCTCCGACACCGGGAGCCTCCGACACCGGGAGCCTCCGACACCGGGAGCCTACGACACCGGGAGCCTCCGACACCGGGAGCCTCCGACACCGGGAGCCTCCGACACCGGGAGTGTCTACCACCGGGAGTGTCCACCACCGGGAGTGTCCGACACCGGGAGTGTCCACCACCGGGAGTGTCCGACACCGGGAGTGTCCGACACCGGGAGTGTCCACCACCGGGAGTGTCCACCACCGGGAGTGTCCGGCACCGGGAGTGTCCACCATCGGGAGTGTCCGACACCGGGAGTGTCCACCACTGGGATGTCCGGCACCGGGAGTGTCCGGCACCGGGAGTGTCCACCATCGGGAGTGTCCACCGCCGGGAGTGTCCGACACCGGGAGCCTCCGACATCGGGAGCCTCCGACACCGAGAGCGTCCACCACCGGGAGTGTCCACCACCGGGAGTGTCCGACACCAGGACTGTCCGACACCGGGAAAGTCTATCGCGAGTGGTCAGAGGATCGTGAGTGGGACAGAGGATCGCGAGTGGACAGAGTATCGCGAGTGGGACAGAGGATCGCGAGTGGACAGAGGATCGCGAGTGGGACAGAGGATCGAGAGTGGGGCAGAGGATCGAGAGTGGGGCAGAGGATCGAGAGTGGGGCAGAGGATCGAGAGTGGGGCAGAGGATCGAGAGTGGGGCAGAGGATCGAGAGTGGGGCAGAGGATCGAGAGTGGGGCAGAGGATCGAGAGTGGGGCAGAGGATCGAGAGTGGGGCAGAGGATCGAGAGTGGGGCTGAGGATCGAGAGTGGGGCAGAGGATCGAGAGTGGGACAGAGGATCGAGAGTGGGACAGAGGATCGAGAGTGGGGCAGAGGATCGAGAGTGGGGCAGAGGATCGAGAGTGGGGCAGAGGATCGAGAGTGGGACAGAGGATCGAGAGTGGGACAGAGGATCGAGAGTGGGGCAGAGGATCGCGAGTGGGCAGAGGATCGCGAGTGGACAGAGGATCGCGAGTGGGACAGAGGATCGAGAGTGGGACAGAGGATCGCGAGTGGGACAGAGGATCGAGAGTGGGACAGAGGATCGAGAGTGGGACAGAGGATCGCGAGTGGGGCAGAGGATCGAGAGTGGGGCAGAGGATCGCGAGTGGGCAGAGGATCGAGAGTGGGACAGAGGATCGCGAGTGGACAGAGGATCGCGAGTGGGCAGAGGATCGCGAGTGGGCAGAGGATCGCGAGTGGACAGAGGATCGCGAGTGGACAGAGGATCGCGAGTGGACAGAGGATCGCGAGTGGACAGAGGATCGCGAGTGGACAGAGGATCGCGAGTGGACAGAGGATCGCGAGTGGACAGAGGATCGCGAGTGGACAGAGGATCGCGAGTGGACAGAGGATCGCGAGTGGACAGAGGATCGCGAGTGGACAGAGGATCGCGAGTGGACAGAGGATCGCGAGTGGACAGAGGATCGCGAGTGGACAGAGGATCGCGAGTGTACAGAGGATCGCGAGTGTACAGAGGATCGCGAGTGGGACAGAGGATCGCACTGCCCAATAACTCTCCAACCGGCACTACATCACAGCAGCATTGAGGGTCTGACTGTTGTGTGTGAATGTGTCTGGAGGCCTCGGCCAGTCTGCCTGGGCTGTTTTTGCGCCCAGGGTTTGATGCAGCGGGACAGTAGTAGTCCGTTGTATGGCTGTATTGATTACTGTGGAGAAGTGACTCTTACTGTCTCTGTGCACGGGGCCACTGTCGATGCTGCCTCCTAGTCCAGGTTTATCGCAGTAGGGAGGCGCCCAGTGTGGGTCACAATGGCAGTTCCTGTTACTGTTACAAACCTGTTAATAGAGTAAATATGAAGATCTCAAAACTGAGTTCAACCCTGAACTAATCCAACTCCAACCCCAAACCCATCACCCAATCCCAATCCCAAACCCATCACCCAATCCCAATCCCAAACCCATCACCCAATCCCGACCCCATCACCCAATCCCGACCCCATCACTCAATCCCAAACCCATCACCCAATCCCAATCCCAAACCCATCACCCAATCCCAATCCCAAACCCATCACCCAATCCCAATCCCAAACCCATCACCCAATCCCGACCCCATCACCCAATCCCGACCTCATCACTCAATCCCAAACCCATCACCCAATCCCAATCCCATCACCCAATCCCAAACCCATCACCCAATCCCAATCCCAAACCTATCACCCAATCCCAATCCCAATCCCATCACCCAATCCCAATCCCAAACCTATCACCCAATCCCAATCCCAAACCCATCACCCAATCCCAATCCCATCACCCAATCCCAATCCCAAACCTATCACCCAATCCCAATCCCAAACCCATCACCCAATCCCAAACCCATCACCCAATCCCAATCCCAAACCCATCACCCAATCCCGACCCCATCACCCAATCCCGACCTCATCACTCAATCCCAATCCCAAACCTATCACCCAATCCCAATCCCAAACCCATCACCCAATCCCGACCCCATCACCCAATCCCGACCTCATCACTCAATCCCAAACCCATCACCCAATCCCAATCCCATCACCCAATCCCAATCCCAAACCTATCACCCAATCCCAATCCCAAACCCATCTCCCAAACCCATCACCCAATCCCAATCCCAAACCCATCACCCAATCCCGATCCCAAACCCATCATCCAATCCCAATCCCAAACCCATCACCCAATCCCGATCCCAAACCCATCATCCAATCCCGATCCCAAACCCATCACCCAATCCCAAACCCATCACCCAACCTTTGACCTCATCGCCTGACCCCGACCCCCAGGTGATGGGTGAACGGGACTTGGTGCGAGTTAGGACACGGGCAGCCGAGTTTTGGATAACCCCAAGTTTACGTAGGGTAGAAAGTAGGAGGCCAGCCAGGAGTGTGTTAGAATAGTCAAGTCTAGAGGTAACAAAGGCATGGATGAGGGTTTCAGCAGCGGATGAGCTGAGGCGGGGCGGAGACGGGCGATGTTTCGGAGGGGGAAATAGGTGGAGAGCAGCAGCAGGCCTGTTGGAGGAGGGCTGGTAAGTTGGGCTCCATGAACGCTGTCACTGCGTTCCCGCCTGGCAGGCCATGAGAATGGGACCTGGTCCACCAATCACCAGAGGTGTGGAATTGATGGTGGGCTGTGAACTCATGGACTCTGGGTTGCTGGGCCTGTACCACAATCACAAAGTCACCCCCACACACACATTCCCTCGATCGAGGGGGGCGAACTCCCACCACAATTCCCAGTTTGGGGGAAATGCTCCTGGAGTTGCTGGATCACTGATCCGTGAAATAGCCGGAATTCCCCTGGGGTGAGTGTGAGGGGGGGTGAGTCTGTGAGGAGAGTGTGGGAGGGGGAGAGAGTGTGAGGAGGAGGGGCGAGTGTGAGGAGGAGGGGCGAGTGTGAGGAGGAGGGGCGAGTGTGAGGAGGAGGGGCGAGTGTGAGGAGGGGCGAGTGTGAGGAGGGGTGAGTGTGAGGAGGAGGGGCGAGTGTGAGGAGGGGCGAGTGTGAGGAGGGGCGAGTGTGAGGAGGGGCGAGTGTGAGGAGGGGCGAGTGTGAGGAGGGGCGAGTGTGAGGAGGGGCGAGTGTGAGGAGGGGAGAGTGTGGGGAGGGGCGAGTGTGGGGAGGGGCGAGTGTGAGGAGGGGCGAGTGTGAGGAAGAGGAGCGAGTGTGAGGAGAGGTGAGTGTGAGGAGGGGCGAGTGTGAGGAGGGGTGAGTGGTAGGAGGGGCGAGTGTGAGGAGGAGGAGCGAGTGTGAGGAGAGGCGAGTGTGAGGAGGGGCGAGTGTGAGGAGAGGCGAGTGTGAGGAGGGGCGAGTGTGAGGAGGGGCGAGTGTGAGGAGGGGCGAGTGTGAGGAGAGGCGAGTGTGAGGAGGGGCGAGTGTGAGGAGGGGCGAGTGTGAGGAGGAGGGGCGAGTGTGAGGAGGAGGGGCGAGTGTGAGGAGGGGCGAGTGTGAGGAGGGGTGAGTGTGAGGAGGAGGGGCGAGTGTGAGGAGGGGCGAGTGTGAGGAGGGGCGAGTGTGAGGAGGGGCGAGTGGGAGGAGGGGCGAGTGTGAGGAGGGGCGAGTGTGAAGAGGGGCGAGTGTGGGGAGGGGCGAGTGTGAGGAGGGGCGAGTGTGAGGAAGAGGAGCGAGTGTGAGGAGAGGTGAGTGTGAGGAGGGGCGAGTGTGAGGAGGGGTGAGTGGTAGGAGGGGCGAGTGTGAGGAGGAGGAGCGAGTGTGAGGAGAGGCGAGTGTGAGGAGGGGCGAGTGTGAGGAGAGGCGAGTGTGAGGAGGGGCGAGTGTGAGGAGGGGCGAGTGTGAGGAGGGGCGAGTGTGAGGAGAGGCGAGTGTGAGGAGGGGCGAGTGTGAGGAGGGGCGAGTGTGAGGAGGAGCGAGTGTGAAGAGGACCGAGTGTGAGGAGGAGGGGCGAGTGTGAGGACGAGCGAGCGTGAGGGGGAGCGAGCGTGAGGAGGGGCGAAAGTGAGGAGGAGCGAGTGTGAGGAGGGGCGAGTGTGAGGAGGGGCGAGTGTGAGGGGGAGCGAGCGTGAGGGGGAGCGAGCGTGAGGAGGGGCGAGTGTGAGGAGGAGGGGCGAGTGTGAGGAGGGGCGAGTGTGAGGAGGGGCGAGTGTGAGGAGGGGCGAGTGTGAGGAGGGGCGAGTGTGAGGAGGAGGGGCGAGTGTGAGGGGGAGCGAGCGTGAGGGGGAGCGAGCGTGAGGGGGAGCGAGCGTGAGGAGGGGCGAGAGTGAGGAGGAGGGGCGAGTGTGAGGGGGAGCGAGCGTGAGGGGGAGCGAGCGTGAGGGGGAGCGAGTGTGAGGAGGGGCGAGAGTGAGGAGGAGGAGCGAGCGTGAGGAGGAGCGAGCGTGAGGAGGGGCGAGCGTGAGGAGGGGCGAGCGTGAGGAGGGGCGAGCGTGAGGAGGGGCGAGCGTGAGGAGGGGCGAGCGTGAGGAGGGGGGGCGAGTGTGAGGAGGGGAGAATGTGAGGAGGGGCGAGTGTGAGGAGGAGGGGCGAGTGTGAGGAGGAGGGGCGAGTGTGAGGAGGAGGGGCGAGTGTGAGGAGGGGCGAGTGTGAGGAGGGGCGAGTGTGAGGAGGGGCGAGTGTGGGGGGAGCGAGTGTGAAGAGGGACGAGTGTGAGGAGGAGCGAGCGTGAGGAGGAGCGAGCGTGAGGAGGGGCGAGCGTGAGGAGGGGCGAGTGTGAGGAGGAGAGGCGAGTGTGAGGAGGAGGGGTGAGTGTGAGGAGGGGCGAGTGTGAGGAGGAGGGGCGAGTGTGAGGAGGGGCGAGTGTGAGGAGGGGCGAGTGTGAGGAGGGGCGAGTGTGAGCTGCTTACCCCGTGTCCGTGACACTTCTCCACACATTTGGTGACATCGAGGAAGGAGGCGTTCTGACATCGCCTGTCTCTGCAGACCTGGACAGAGAGAGCGTCAAATCACAGCAAGAACTAACGCGGCTCATTAATGTCTCACACTTTACTAGTTTGGAAAATATATCACACCCAGTGCCCGCTCACACCCAGTGCCCGCTCACACCCAGTGCCCGCTCACACCCAGTGCGACTCACACCCAGTGCCCGCTCACACCCAGTGCCCGCTCACATCCAGTGCGACTCACACCCAGTGCCCGCTCACAACCAGTGTCCGCTCACACCCAGTGCCCGCTCACACCCAGTGCCCGCTCACACCCAGTGCCCGCTCACACCCAGTATCCACAGTGAGTGTATATGACAACATTCCAAGAAACTGCCTTAAAACAGGAGCAGGATATGAACTTGGACTTTCCCGTGTAAACAATCTGTAGTGTGGCACTCGCCCTGCACCGTATCTAGTACCAACACCCTTAATATAACCCACCCCATTCTATAACATAACCCCCACACACACGCAATCATCATCAGTTCCCCTCCACCCCCAGGGCTGCACACGTCTGTCAAGCTTGATCCTTACCCTGCCATCCCCACACTTGGTGCCAGTTCTGACCAGGCCGGGATCCGGCAGGTCCTCCTGGCCATTCTCGGTTGAGTACAGGTACGCCCCGCGACACTTCACCTCCCTGCCGTTGAATCGGATGGTCGTATCTATGGAAACGGTATTGCGCTCCTTGGGGTTCTTGGCCGAGCTCTGACACTGAATCTTCCCACACATCGCATCACTGCAGAGACACCAGTGAACATTAGACCCATTGTTAGTTACATCGACAGGGGACAATTCACTGAGGGGATTGGAGATCACATGCAACGCAGCAGCCAATAGCCTATTGCACAGGACGATCCAACACCGCAACCCCTCTACGCCGCAACCCCTCTACGCCGCAACCCCTCTTCGCCGCAACCCCTCTACGCCGCAACCCCTCGACGCCGCAACCCCTCTACAAGATAATCTTTTAATCCACCCTAAACATATTGGGCTGAATTTTAGCCCCCAATCAGCGGGTGGGTTGGGGGAGTGTCAAAGGTTAAAATGCAACAAATCTGGCGGAGGAAGGGAGCTGCCTCGAACTCGCCCACCTCTGGTTATACCGGAGGAGGGATGAGGGGCTGGTGTGGGCTGAAAACCTACAGAAGAGATTTAAAGAGGTCCTGCAGTAACTGCAGGACATTCGGGAAGCCCAGAAGTCCCTCAAAACAGATTCCCCCCACCCCCCCACCCCAAAACCCCACCCCCCATAAAGTTTTTTCTTACGTCACCTTTGTTTCTTCTGTCAATCACCTTGAATCTGTGTCCTCTGGTTCTCGACCCTTCCACCAATGGGAACAGTTTCTCTCTATCTACTCTGTCCAGACCCCTCATGATTTTGAACACCTCTATCAAATCTCCTCTCAATCTTCTCTGCTCCAAGGAGAACAACCCCAGCTTCTCCAGTCTATCCACGTAACTCAAGTCCCTCATCCCTGGAATCATTCTCGTAAATCTTTTCTGTACCCTCTCTAAGGCCTTCACATCCTTCCTGAAGTGCGGTGCCCTGAATTGGACACAATACTCCAGTTGAGGCCGAACCAGTGTTTTATACAGGTTCATCATAATTTCCACGCTTTTGTATTCTATGCCTCTATTCATGAAGCCCAGGATCCCGTAAGCTTTTTTAACTGCTTTCTCAACCTGCCCTGCCACCTTCACACTTTTCTGTGTTAAATTTCATCTGCCACATGTCCGCCCATTTCACCAGCCTGTCTATATCTTCCTGAAGTCTATCACTATCCTCCTCACTGTTCACTATACTTCCAAGTTTAGTGTCAACTGCAAATTTTTAAATTGTGCCCTGTACACCCCAAGTCCAAGTCATTAATATATATCAAGAAAAGCAGTGGTCCTAGAACCAACCCCTGGGGAACACCACTGTGTACCTTCCTCCAGTCTGAAAAACAACCGTTCACCACTACTCTCTGTTTCCTGTCCCTTAGCCAATACCGTATCCATGCTGCCACTGTCCCTTTTATTCCATGGGCTTCAACTTTGCTGGCAAGCCTATTATGTGGCACTTTATCAAACGCCTTTTGGAAATCCATGTACACTACGTCAACCGCATTGCCCTCATCAACCCTCTGTTACCTCATCTAGTTGGTTAAACATGATTTGCCTTTAACAAATCCGTGCTGGCTTTCCTTATTTATTCCACACTTGTCCAAGTGACTGTTAATTTTGTCCCTGATTACTGTTTTTAAAAGCTTCCCCACTACTGAGGTTAAACTGACTGGCCTGTAATTGCTGGGTTTACCTTTACACCCTTTGTTGAACAATGGTGTAACATTTGCAATTCTCCAGTCCTCTGGCACCACCCCTGTATCTAAGGAGGATTGGAATATTATGGGCAGTACCTCCACGATTTCCACCCTCAATTCCCTCAGCATCCTAGGATGCATCCCATCCGCTCCTGGTGATTTGTCAACTTTAAGTAAAGCCAGCCTTTCGAGTACCTCCTCTGTATCAATTTTTATCCCATCCAGTATCTCCACTACCTCCTCTTTCACTATGACTTTGGCAGCATCTTCTTCCTTGGTGAAGACAGATGCAAAGTACTTGTTTAGTACCTCAGCCATACCCTCTGCCTCCATGCGTAGGTCTCCCTTTTCCTCCCTAATTGGCCCCACCCCTCCTCTTACTACCCGTTTACTATTTATAAGCCTATAGAAGAATTTTGGATTCCCTTTTATGTTGGCTGCCATTCTATTCACATACCCTCTCTTTGCCCCTCTTATTTTCTTTTTCACTTCCCCTCTGACCTTTCTATATATAGCCTGAATCTCAGATGTGTTCTCGACCTGACATCTGTCATACGCGTTCTTTTTCTGGTTCATCATATTCTCTATCTCTTTTGTCATCCAGGGAGCCCTGACTTTAGTTGCCCTGCCTTTCCCCTTAGTGGGAATGTACCTCAGCTGTACCTGAACCATCTCTTTAAAGACAGCCCATTGTTCCATTACAGTTTTGCCTGCCAATCTTTGATTCCAGTCTATCCAGGCCAGATCCGTCCTCATCCCACTGAAATGGGAGAGAGTGAGATCTGACAGAGCTTGATGTGGTCCAGTCAGATCTGGCAATGGACGGTTAAATGAGTTGTCCACCAGATACTCTCAAGCCTAGGTCCGTTGGACTGAAGGGAGGGCAGGTGAGGGGTCATACCCAGGGGAACGGCTAGGATGGAAAACACTGACTGTTTTTCCAGGGACAAGGGCAAAGGTAGAAGTGAGGGAGTGATGGAGGCACCCAACATGGGCAGGGGTACCATGGCGAAGTGAGGGAGTGATGGAGGCACCCAACAGAGGCAGGGGTACCATGGCGAAGTGAGGGAGTGATGGAGGCACCCAACAGAGGCAGGGGTACCATGGCGAAGTGAGGGAGTGATGGAGGCTGAGTGAGGGTCTGAGGTTGGTGGTGACCTGTGGGAAGGTTTTTCTTTGGGGTGCAGGAGGCAGTGAGGGTTGATGGGTGACTGAGACATGGATGGTGAGGGATACAAGGCAATGGTCGGAGATTAGAGTGGAACCAGAGAACATTACAATCATTTAGAGCTTTGGTGAGACCACACCTGGAGTATTGTGGACAGTTTTGGTCTCCTTACCTAAGGAAGGATATACTTGCCATAGAGGGAGTGCAACGAAGGTTCACCAGGCGGATTCCTACAGGTGAGATTGAGTAGACTAGACCTATATTCCCTAGAACTTAGAAGAATGAGAGGTGGTCACATTGAATTGTATAAAATTCTTACAGAGCTTGACAGGGTAGATGCAGGGAGGATGTTTCCCCTGGCTGGGGAGTCTAGAACCAGGGGTCACAGTCTCAGAATAAGGGGTCGGCCATTTAAGACTGAGATGAGGAGAAATTTCTTCACTCAAAGGGTGATGAATCTTTGGAATTCTCTACCCCAGAGGGCAGTGGCAGATTGAATTCAATCCGGAGAAGTGTGAGGTAATGCATTTGGGGAGGGCTAACAAGGCAAGGAATACACTGAAAAGTGCAGAAGATCAGAGGGACCTTGGAGTGCATGTCCACAGATCCCTGAAGGTAGCAGAACAGGTAGATAAGGTGGTTAAGAAGGCATACGGAATACTTGCCTTTATTAGCCGAGGCATAGAATATAGAAGCAGGGAGGTTATGCTTGAACTGTATAAAATACTAGTTAGGCCACAGCTAGAATACTGCGTGCAGTTCTGGTCACCACATTACAGGAAGGATGTGATTGCACTAGAGAGGGCGCAGAGGAGATTTACGAGGATGTTGCCAGGACTGGGGAATTTTAGCTATGAGGAAAGATTGGATAGGCTGGGACAGAGGAAACTGAGGGGAGGTTGATTGAGGTGTATAAAATTATGAGGGTCTAGATAGAGTGGGTAGGAAGGACCTATTTCACTTAGCAGATGGGTCAAAAACCAGGGGGCAGAGATTTAAAGTAATTGGTAGAAGGATTAGAGGGGAGTTGAGGAGAATGTTTTTCACCCAGAGGGTGGTGGGGGTCTGGAACTCACGGCCTGAAAGGGTCGTAGAGGCAGAGACCCTCATCACATATAAAAAGTACTTGGATATGCACTTGAAATGCCGGAACCTACAGGCTACGGACCAAGAGTTAGGAAGTGGAATTAGGTTGGATAGCTCTTTGTTGGCCGGCGCGGACAAGATGGGCCGAATGGCCTCCTGCTGTGCTGTAAATTTCTCTGATTCTATGATTCTGTGAATGCTGAGTCTTTGAGTATATTCAAGGCTGAGATCGATAGATTTTTGGACTCTAGGGGAATCAAGGGATATGGGGATCGGGCGGGAAAGTGGAAATGAGGTCGATGATCAGCCATGATCTTATTGAATGGCGGAGCAGGCTCGAGGGGCCGTATGGCCGACTCCTGCTCCTATTTCTTATGTTCTCATTCGTCGCGCCCAATATCTCAGTGATTGCTCCTCACGCCCTCTCCCTTACACTCACCTCCTTTCACATTTCACGAAGGTTCCTTCACTATCCTTCCCGCAGTTCCCATAATCATTCCCAGCAGCATTCACATCTTCAAAACAGGCAGTAGGTGCAGGTCTGGCACCTAAAGGGTGAAAAATATTAACACAAAATAAGGTCTGCAAAGATCCCAGTGAGCTCTGTGTAAACCACTTGCCTGGATGAGTGCAGCTCCAACAACACTCAAGAAGCTCGACACCATCCAGGACAAAGCAGCCTGTTTGATTGGCACCCCATCCACCACCTTAAACATTCACTCCCTCCACCACCGGCGCACCGTGGCTGCAGTGTGTACCATCTACAAGATGCACTGCAACAATTCGCCAAGGCTTCTTCGGCTGCACCTCCCAAACCCGCGACCTCTTCCACCTAGAAGGACAATGGCAGCAGGCGCATGGGAACACCACCACCTCCAAGTTCCCCTCCGAGTCACACGCCATCCTGACTTGGAAGTATATCGTCGATCCTTCTTCGTCACTGGGTCAAAATCCTGAAACTCCCTCCCTAACAGCACTGTGGGAGCACCTTCACCACACGGACTGCAGCAGTTCAAGAAGGAGGCTCACCATAGAATCATAAAATGGTTACAGAACAGAAGAAGGCCATTCGGCCCATCGAGCCTGTGCTGGCTCTCTGCAAGAGCCCTTCAGCTAGTCCCACTCCCCCGCCCTTTCCCCATAGCCCTGTAAATTGTTTCCCTTCAGGTACTTATCCAATTCCCTTTTGAAAACCACCCTTTCAGGCAGTGTATTCCAGATCCTAACTACTCGCTGCGTAAAAAAGTTTTTCCTCATGTTGCCTTTGGCTCTTTTGCCAATCACCTTAAATCTGTGCCCTCTGGTTCTCGACCCTTCTGCCAATGGGAACAGTTTCTCTCTACTCTGTCCAGACCCCTCATGATTTTGAACACCTCTATCAAATCTCCTCTCAATCTTCTCTGCTCTAAGGAGAACAACCCCAGCTTCTCCAGTCTATCCACGTAACTGAAGTCCCTCATCCCTGGAATCATTCTCATAAATCTCCTCTGCACCCTCTCTAAGGCCTTCACATCCTTCCTAAAGTGCGGTGCCCAGAATTGGACACAATATTCCAGTTGAGGCCGAACCAGTGTTTTATAAAGGTTCATCATAACTTCCTTGCTTTTGTACTCTATACCTCTAGTTATGAAGCCCAGGACCCTGTAAGCCTTTTTAACTGCTTTCTCAACCTGCCCTGCCACCTTCAATGATTTGTGCACATACAACCCCAGGTCTCTCTGTTCATGCACCCCCTTTAGGTGTGAAGGAATAGTCATGATTCAGGGAAATACACGATACTATGAACAGATTTCTAATTTATTAATAAAAGACATACTGGGTTTAAAAGACACAAGTCTCAGCAGACAGGCTGTGAACAGAAATACAGGCTCCTGAGATAAAGATCAGTTGATAACAAAGTTGTAAACAAGCTTTGAAATGGGAATTAGTTAAATATTCTAAAACAATGAAAGATTGAAGCAAACCATTGGTGCTTCCGAAAGGCCTATGGTTTGCAACCAACACAATGAGAGACACAGTTTAGAGTGTGAAGAGCTAACACGATAAAACAGAAATACAAACATTAAAAGAGGCATGTGCCTTTGAAACATGACATCAAGAAAAGAAACACCTGCTGGTCAAATAGTTTTATGTTAAACTTGGATGACAGGAACCATAAGATTAAATATGCAACCAATTGAGATAGCTAGAAAACAAGTAAACACACAGTTAAAGTGGTTTTGATTTACATATAGTAAAAACCATACCAACAAGACTTTGAAGATATAACTTCAATAGATGACACCAAGCAATTGCATTGTGTTTGTATTAAACTTGAAGCAGAACGGAGTCAAAATGTCTGCTAAAAAGCAGTTAAGCCAATATTAAGAAATGAATGAAGAATCTTCGGCAAGAAAGACATCAAACAGAAACCATAGCTGTCATTGTTTTTATGATGGTTTTTGGAACACCTAAAAGTAGAGAAATAATTATGCATGCAATAGTTGAATTGATAATAACATAGAAAGCATTCAAAGGAAGCATTCAAACAGAGGTATCAATAAAGACAATTAGCTGACATCAGCAGAGAACATCAAAGAAGAAACCAAAGCCAAAAGGGTATAAAAATAGGACCTTTTTAACAGAACATCAGAATTCGCTGAACGGGCAGGGCATTTCTCAACTTTCCAGAGGCATCTCTGTAAGTTTTTATCTATGAGTCTCGGGTAAATCAAAGTGATTGATTTTTGGTGGAGGTTCTGGATTTAGAAATAAGAAATAAGAAATATAACGAAGTAAAGATTTGAGAATAAGGATCTCTGAGAAATAAGAAATGTAAGCTAATTGTACTTTGAATTGTTAATGTTGCGACTGATTCAACAGATGTTAACTGAATGCCGGCTCTTAAATAAAACTATATATTTCTAGAATTGTCTCAAAGAGTGAATCTGTATAGACTCGCGAACCCACAAATTCTGTACACTCTTTTGTAAGGAGTTGCAGAAATCTGGGGGGGTATTCCGGACCCTCATAATATCCGGAAGGTTACAGTCTAGTTCAACTTATTAAAAGTACTATCCAGAGGACGGTAACATCTTCAGTCATTCCTTTCCTTTAGGGAGAGATAGTCTGAACCTTTAGACCCATTTAAGCGTCTTATGGAATTCGGCTATCTCTAACTTAAGTTGAGGGTGAACGTCTGGGGAATACGCCTGATCTGGGGTAGCCCAAAAGGGCTAGGGCTGTAATTATCCCTTCATAGGATTGTACCCTTTAGTTTATATTGCCTCTCCTCGTTCTTCCTACCAAAATGTATCATT
Source organism: Somniosus microcephalus (assembly GCF_052327205.1). Lineage (NCBI taxonomy): Eukaryota > Metazoa > Chordata > Chondrichthyes > Squaliformes > Somniosidae > Somniosus > Somniosus microcephalus. The sequence goes on along the minus strand of NC_140988.1, from coordinate 389,724,353 downwards.
TCACACTTTTCTGTGTTAAATTTCATCTGCCACGTGTCCGCCCATTTCACCAGCCTGTCTGTGTCTTCCTGAAGTCGATCACTATCCTCCTCACTGTTCACTGTACTTCCAAGAATTTGTGTCATCTGCAAATTTTAAAATTGTGCCCTGTACACCCACATCCAAGTCATTAATATATATCAAGAAAAGCAGTGGTCCCAGAACCAACCCCTGGGGAACACCACTGTATACCCTCCTCCAGTCTGAAAAACAACCGTTCACCACCACTCTCTGTTTCCTGTCACTTAGCCAATTTCATATCCATGCTGCCACTGTCCCTTTTATTCCATGGGCTTCAACTTTGCTGGCAAGTCTATTATGTGGCACTTTATCAAACGCCTTTTGGAAATCCATGTACACTACGTCAACCACATTGCCCTCATTAACCCTCTGTTACCTCATCAAAAAACTCGATCAAGTTAGTTAAACATGATTTGCCTTTAACAAATCTGTGCTGGCTTTCCTTAATTAATCCACCCCTATCCAAGTGACTGTTAATTTTGTGCCTGATTACTGTTTTTAAAAAGCTTCCCCACTACCGAGGTTAAACTGACTGGCCTGTAGTTGCTGGGTTTATCTTTACACCCTTTGTTGAACAAGGGTGTAACATTTGAAATTCTCCAGTCCTCCGGCACCACCCCTGTATCTAAGGAGGATTGGAATATTATGGCCAGTACCTCCGTGATTTCCTCCTTCACTTCCCTCACCATTCTAGGATGCATCCCATCCGCTCCTGGTGATTTATCTACTTTGTAAGTAAAGCCAGCCTTTCTAGTACCTCCTCTTTATCAATTTTTATCCCATCCTGTATCTCCACCTCCTCTTTCACTATGTCTATGGCAGTATCTTCTTCCTTGGTGAAGACAGATGCAAAGTACTCGTTTAGTACCTCAGCCATGCCCTCTGCCTCCATGCGTAGGTCTCCATTTTGGTCCCTAATCGGTCCCACCCCTCCTCTTACTACCCGTTTACTATTTATATGCTTATAGAAGCCTTTTGGATTCCCTTTTATGTTCGCTGCCAATCTATTCACATACTCTCTCTTTGCCCCTCTTACTTTCTTCTCCACTTCCCCTCTGAACTTTCTATATTCAGCCTGGTTCTCACTTGTATTTTCAACCTGATATCTGTCATACACCCCCTTTTTCTGCTTCATCTTACACTCTATCTCTTTCATCATCCAGGGAGCTCTGGCTTTGGTTGCCCCACCTTTCCCCCTCGTGGGAATGTACCTCGACTGTACCCGAACCATCTCCTCTTTAAAGGCAGCCCATTGTTCCATTACAGTTTTGCCTGCCAATCTTTGATTCCAGTTTACCCGGGCCAATTGTGTTCTCAATCCACTGAAATTGGCCCTCCTCCAATTAAGTATTTTTACTCTAGATTGCTCCCTGTCCTTTTCCATAGCTAGTCTAAACCTTATGATACTATGATCACTGTTCCCTAAATGTTCACCTAATGACACTTGCTCCACTTGACCCACCTCATTCCCCAGAACCAGATCCAGCAATGCCTCCTTCCTTGTTGGGCCGGAAACGTCAAGAATGTTCTCCTGAACACACTTCAGAAATTCTTCCCTTTACACTATTACTATCCCAGTCTATATTAGGATAGTTCAATTCAATTTCAATTCAAATCGCTTTATTAGCATGACAAGGTACATCTTATGTTGCCAAAGCATCGAAAAACATTCATGGTTAAAGTCCCCCATTCTCACTACTCTATAGTTGCTGCACCTCTCTGTAATTTCTCTGCAATTTGCTCCTCCATATCGTTCCCACTAGTTGGTGGTCTATAGAATACACCCAGTAGTGTAATGGCACCGCTATTGTTTCTTAACACTAACCAAATAGATTCTGTCCTTGACCCCTCCAGGACATCCTCCCTCTCCAGCACTGTAACATCCCAAGGTATGGAAAGTGGTCCATGTTGTCCAAGGCCTTGTCGTGGATTTTGATAATTGGGGGGCAGCACTGTGTGGCAGGGGCAGGTTGGTAGAGGACCTTTGTCTTACGGATGTTTAGTGTAAGGCCCATGCTCTCGTACACTTCGGTGAAGGTGTTGACGATGGTTTGGAGTTCGACCTCCGAGTGAGCGCATACGCAAGCGTCGTCTGTAATTCAATGAGGTGACGGAGGTTGGACAGTTTCCCGTTTGTTCTGTAGATTAGCTCCACTCCAGCAGGGAGCTTACTGAGGGTGAGATGGAGCATTGCAACCAGGAAGATCAAGAAGAACGTTGGTGCAATGACACAGCCTTGCTTGACCCTGGTTCGTACGTGAATTGGGTCTGTGGTGGAACCGTTGGTCAGGATCACGGCTTGCATGTCGTCGTGAAGCAGGCGGAGGATGGTGACAAATTTTTGAGGGCAGCCGAATTTGAGGAGGACATTCCATAATCCCGCACAGTTGACGGTGTCGAAGGCCTTTGTGAGATCAAAGAAGGCCATGTACAGCGGTTGGTGCTGTTCCCTGCATTTCTGTTGTAATTGACGCGTGGTGAAGATCATGTCCATTGTGCCCCTTAGTGGGCGGAATCCGCATTGCGACTCTGGGAGGAGCTCTTCAGCCACTGGGAGAAGGCGATTGAGGAGGATTCTTGCGATGACTTTCCCTGTGGCAGACAGCAGGGAGACTCCTCTGTAATTACCGCAATCGGACTTGTCACCTTTCTTGAAGATGGTCACGATTACGACATTTCTGAGATCCCCTGGCATGCTCTCCTCCTTCCAAATAAGAGAAATGAGTTCATGTGTTCGCGCCAATAGTGCTTCTCCGCCATGTTTTAGCGCCTCGGCGGGGATTCCATCTGCTCCTGAGGCCTTGTTGTTCTTCAGTTGTCAGATGGCCTTTTCAACCTCATGCCGGGCTGGGGTTGTGCTGAGATGGTGGTGGGTAGCATGCTGCGGGGTGGAGTTGAGGACACTCGCGTCGATGACAGAGTCTCGGTTAAGGAGATCTTCGAAGTGCTCCTTCCAGCGGGCACTGGCTGCCTCTCTGTCCTTGATGAGTACCTCTCCGTTCTTGGCCCACAGTGGGGTAGGACCCTGGGTGCTTGGGCCATAGATGATCTTGACTGCGCTAAAGAATCCACGCCCGTCATGGTTGTCGGCTAGCTGCTGGATCTCCTGCACTTTCTCCACCCACCATCTGTTCTTTAGGTCGCGAGTTTTTTGTTGGACCTCGGCCTTCAGGCGTCTGTAGAGCTGCTTTCTTGCTCTCGAGTTCTGTTGCTTTTTCCAGATCAGAAATGCCTTGCGCTTGCGGCTTATTAGCTCCTGGACCTGCTGGTCGTTCTCGTCGAACCAGTCTTGGTGTTTCCTGGTCGAGTGACCGAGTGTCTCTTCACAGGTGCTGATTATGGAGGCCTTGAGTGCAGACCAGGCACTGTGGGCACTCTGTGTCTCTGCATCACTGGGAGTCGTCAGGTTGGTTGTGAGGCGCAGGCTGAATAGGGATTCCTTAGCGGGGTCTTTGAGTGCTCCAGCGTTGATTTTCCTGCGGCATTGCTTCTGTTGCCGCCGCTATTTTGGGGCTACATTGATGGAGATGACACAGTGGATTAGGCGGTGGTCTGTCCAGCAGTCGTTAGCTCCTGTCATGGCGCGGGTGATGCGGATGTCCTTGTGGTCCCTCGCTCGGACGATGACGTAGTCCAGCAGATGCCAGTGCTTGGAGCGAGGGTGTTGCCATGAAGCCTTGTACTTGTCTCTCTGACGGAACAAGGCGTTGGTTATGATGAGGCCATGTTCTAAGCATTTCGACAGGAGGAGGGTACCATTGGAGTTGGCTTTCCTTACCCCTCTCTGCCGATCACACCTCCCCAGAGGTCTGTGTCCTTTCCCACTCTGGTGTTAAAGGCGCCAAGGAGGATCAGCTTGTCGCCCGTTGGGACTCGGGACAGGGATTGTTCGAGGCTGGAGTCGAATTCCTCTTTGGTCTCTGTGCCTTCCAGTGTTGGGGCGTACGCACTGATGACCGTAGCGCACTGGTTCCGGGCTGTGCCTTCCAGTGTTGGGGCGTACGCACTGATGACCGTAGCGCACTGGTTCCGGGCTGTGATTTCCAGTGTTGGGGCGTACGCACTGATGACCGTAGCGCACTGGTTCCAGGCTGTGATTTCCAGTGTTGGGGCGTACGCACTGATGACCGTAGCGCACTGGTTCCGGGCTGTGCCTTCCAGTGTTGGGGCGTACGCACTGATGACCGTAGCGCACTGGTTCCGGGCTGTGATTTCCAGTGTTGGGGCGTACGCACTGATGACCGTAGCGCACTGGTTCCAGGCTGTGATTTCCAGTGTTGGGGCGTACGCACTGATGACCGTAGCGCACTGGTTCCGGGCTGTGATTTCCAGTGTTGGGGCGTACGCACTGATGACCGTAGCGCACTGGTTCCGGGCTGTGATTTCCAGTGTTGGGGCGTACGCACTGATGACCGTAGCGCACTGGTTCCGGGCCGTGATTTCCAGTGTTGGGGCGTACGCACTGATGACCGTAGCGCACTGGTTCCGGGCTGTGATTTCCAGTGTTGGGGCGTACGCACTGATGACCGTAGCGCACTGGTTCCGGGCTGTGATTTCCAGTGTTGGGGCGTACGCACTAATGACCGTAGCGCACTGGTTCTGGGCTGTGATTTCCAGTGTTGGGGCGTACGCACTGATGACCGTAGTGCACTGGTTCCGGTCTGTGATTTCCAGTGTTGGGGCGTACGCACTGATGACCGTAGCGCACTGGTTCCAGGCTGTGATTTCCGGTGTTGGGGCGTACGCACTGATGACCGTAGCGCACTGGTTCTGGGCTGTGATTTCCAGTGTTGGGGCGTACGCACTGATGACCGTAGCGCACTGGTTCCGGGCTGTGATTTCCAGTGTTGGGGCGTACGCACTGATGACCGTAGCGCACTGGTTCCGGTCTGTGATTTCCAGTGTTGGGGCGTACGCACTGATGACCGTAGCGCACTGGTTCCGGGCTGTGATTTCCGGTGTTGGGGCGTACGCACTGATGACCGTAGTGCACTGGTTCCGGTCTGTGATTTCCAGTGTTGGGGCGTACGCACTGATGACCGTAGTGCACTGGTTCTGGTCTGTGATTTCCAGTGTTGGGGCGTACGCACTGATGACCGTAGCGCACTGGTTCCGGGCTGTGATTTCCGGTGTTGGGGCGTACGCACTGATGACCGTAGCGCACTGGTTCCGGGCTAGGCTGAGCCGTAGAGTCATGAGGCATTCGTTTATTCCACAAGGGGAGTCTCGGAGACGTTCAACTCGCTCATTGTTTATGGCGAAGCCGACCCCATGGAGGCGGCGTTCTTCTTCAGGTTTGCCTTTCCAGAAGAAGGTGTAACCACTGCCTTGCTCCTTGAGCTGGCCTTCCCCTGCCCGCCGGGTCTCACTTAGGGTGGCGATGTCTATATCGAAACGTCTGAGCTCTCGGGCAACGATAGCAGTACGGCGTTCCGGTCTGAAACTGTTGGGGTTGTCCATGAGGGCCCTGACGTTCCAGGTCCCGAACTTCATTTTAAAGGGTGGAAGATGCCTGTGCTTAAATTCTTTTAACGTGGGGTGGCCGTTTCACACCAGCTACCGCACGGGCTTGACAGAGCAAGGTCTTGGTCCAATGGCAAGGGGATCCAAGACGATTGGAGACCAAGCTCTGCTCCATCGGCCTAGCACACACACACAAACATACTCCTACTGTCCTCCTCCCTCCTTCCCGCAGGTCCTTAGCACTTTCCATATCTTGGGAGCCTACTGTCAACAAGGGCAGACGTCGATGACGAAGTCCAACACCGCCTTCAGTGTGGCAGTGCAGCCTACGGTCGCCTGAGGAAGAGAGTGTTTGAAGACCAGGACCTCAAACCCGGCACTAAGCTCATGGTCTACAGAGCAGTAGTGATACCTGCCCTGCTGTATGCCTCAGAGACATGGACCATGTACAGCAGGTGTTGAGTCTGTGTGTCCCAGTTATGCTTAGGATCAATCACTGGACACAGACAACAAGAATAACTTTTAACAGGTCTTTACTATTTGGAGTACTATCCGTCTCTCCCAATCCTTTGTGCACTTTGTTTCTCCCTTCTAATGTTACATCCTGGTTCCCATCCCTCTGCCAAATTACTGTCGTTTAAACCCTCCCAAACAGCACTAGCAAACCTCCCTGCGAGGAGATTGGTCCCGGCTCTGTGAGGTGCAACCTGTCCGGCCTGTCCAGGTCCCACCTCCCCCAGAATCGATCCCAATGTCCCAGGAATCTAAAGCCCTCCCTCCTGCACCATCTCTCCAGCCACGCATTCATCTGCACTATCCTCCTATTTCTATACTCACTAGCTCGTGGCACTGGGAGTAATCCGGAGATTACTACCTTTGAGGTCCTGCTTTTTAATCTCTTTCCTAGCTCCCTAAATTCTGCCTGCAGGACCTCATCCCTCTTCCTACCTATGTCGTTGGTACCGATATGGACCACGACCTCTGGCTGTTCACCCTCACCCCTCAGAATGCCCTGCAGCCGTTCAGTGACATCCTTGACCCTGGAACCAGGGAGGCAACATACCAACCTGGAGTCACATCTGCGGCCGCAGAAACGCCTGTCTGCTCCCCTAACTATTGAATCCCCTGTCACTATTGCTCTCCCCTCCCCACCCCGTGCAGCTGAGCCTTCCATGGTGCTGTGGACTTGGCTCTGGCTGCACTCCCCAGAGGAACCATCGCCCTCACCAGTACTCAGCACCGAATACTGGTTGGTGAGCAAGATGGGCTCAGGGGACTCCTGCACTATCTGCCTGGTCCTCCTCTTCTGTCTGACAGTCACCCATTCCCTCTCTGCCTGCACACTATTAAGCTGTGGGGTGACCACCTCCCGAAACGTGCTATCCACGTAGCTCTCAGCCTCGCGGATGCACAGCAGTGACTGCAGCCGCCGCTCAAGCTCCGTACCCCGGTGCTTGAGCTGCTGTAGCTGGCGACACTTCCCGCACATGTGGTCGTCCAGACCACGGGAGGTGTCCAGGAGTTCCCACATGGCACAGGATGTGCACTCCACTGGACTGAGGGTCCCTGCCATACCTCTTTATTCGACTATTAACTAACTTTTGCGCTGCAGGAAGTGGAGAGCTAAATCAAACACAACACCTCCTTCCTGGAGCACAGCAGGAGGGGTGGTAGGTGAGCAGCTCTGTACACTGGGCCGTGCAGCACTGTACACTGGGCCACTCCGTACACTGGGCCGTGCAGCTCCGTACACTGGGCCGTGCAGCTCCGTACACTGGGCCGTGCAGCTCCGTACACTGGGCCGTGCAGCTCCGTACACTGGGCCGTGCAGCTCCGTACACTGGGCCGTGCAGCTCCGTACACTGGGCCGTGCAGCTCTGTACACTGGGCCGTGCTGTACACTGGGCCGTGCAGCTCCGTACACTGGGCCGTGCAGCTCTGTACACTGGGCCGTGCTGTACACTGGGCCGTGCAGCTCCGTACACTGGGCCGTGCAGCTCTGTACACTGGGCCGTGCAGCTCCGTACACTGGGCCGTGCAGCTCTGTACACTGGGCCGTGCAGCTCTGTACACTGGGCCGTGCAGCTCTGTACACTGGGCCGTGCAGCTCCGTACACTGGGCCGTGCAGCTCTGTACACTGGGCCGTGCAGCTCCGTACACTGGGCCGTGCAGCTCTGTACACTGGGCCGTGCAGCTCTGTACACTGGGCCGTGCAGCTCTGTACACTGGGCCGTGCAGCTCCGTACACTGGGCCGTGCAGCTCCGAACACTGGGCCGTGCAGCACTGTACACTGGGCCGTGCAGCTCTGTACACTGGGCCGTGCTGTACACTGGGCCGTGCAGCTCTGTACACTGGGCCGTGCCGCTCTGTACACTGGGCCGTGCTGCTCTGTACACTGGGCCGTGCTGTACACTGGGCCGTGCAGCTCTGTACACTGGGCCGTGCAGCTCTGTACACTGGGCCGTGCCGCTCTGTACACTGGGCCGTGCAGCTCTGTACACTGGGCCGTGCAGCTCTGTACACTGAGCCGTGCTGTACACTGGGCCGTGCAGCTCTGTACACTGGGCCGTGCTGTACACTGGGCCGTGCTGCTCTGTACACTGGGCCGTGCTGTACACTGGGCCGTGCTGCTCTGTACACTGGGCCGTGCTGTACACTGGGCCGTGCAGCTCTGTACACTGGGCCGTGCTGCTCGGTACACTGGGCCGTGCTGCTCGGTACACTGGGCCGTGCTGCTCTGTACACTGGGCCGTGCTGCTCGGTACACTGGGCCGTGCTGTACACTGGGCCGTGCAGCTCTGTACACTGGGCCGTGCTGTACACTGGGCCGTGCTGTACACTGGGCCGTGCTGCTCTGTACACTGGGCCGTGCTGTACACTGGGCCGTGCTGCTCTGTACACTGGGCCGTGCCACTCTGTACACTGGGCCGTGCTGTACACTGGACCGTGCTGCTCTGTACACTGGGCCGTGCTGCACTGTACACTGGGCCGTGCTGCACTGTACACTGGGCCGTGCTGTACACTGGGCCGTGCTGCTCTGTACACTGGGCCGTGCTGTACACTGGGCCGTGCAGCGCTGCCGTGTTAGACGCTCCTTCCCTCCCTTAAAGGGAAGGGCCATCGTTGCAACAGCAAAACTTACCTGGTCCGCGACGGCAGCCGCGATCGGCCCCGATCAGCCCGATGCACTGCAGCAGAGTGCCGGGCTGATCGATCGCCGGCGAAGAGAAATGAGAAACAAACAAAGAGCATTTCACAATATTTTTCTCTTACCTCGATCACCTTTGCCCCCGAAGCGCCTGATCAACGCCCCCTGCAGCTGTCGGAGTCAAACCTGGCGATGCTGCAGGGGGCGGAGCCAAAGTTCGGGCCCGGGTGATTTGCACGGCGATGTCTTCACGATCTCCGGGCGAAGGAGCTCGGGGCGCGACGCCATACCGCCGCCGCAAACCTCCCACCCGCCCACTATGGCGGGACTCGACCTTCGGGCCGCGCCCGGGCGGGAAGCGTTCAGCGCCCCGTTAGCGCCCCCGGAGGCGATAAAGAGGCTAATTTCTAGGCCCAAGAGTCTTAAATGTCAGGCCTCCCGTTATCTCCGGCCACTTCTCTTGCTCTCTTCCTTAAAGTCTTAATTCAACCGATTATTTATAGATATATTAATTAGTTTATCTAGTTAAGTTACAGACAAATAAACGCTAATACTCACCAACCAATCACCTACCTGCAGTCCTGTGACGTCGCGCCTTGCTTTTGGCTGTTCTTTTGGAATTCGCCGGATCTCTATCTGCCTCCTCGCTGCCAACTCCTTCTCGGTCCACCACCTTCTCAATTAGGGATGGGCAATAAATGCGGGCCTTGCAAGCGATGCATACATCCCATGAATGAATTAAATAAAAGCTACAGTCCTGTAATACTGTCCCACAGCACTGACATACGGTCCTGTAATACTGTCCCACAGCACTGCGATACGGTCCTGTAATACTGTCCCACTGCACTGACGTATGGTCCTGTAATACTGTCCCACACACTGCGATACGGTCCTGTAATACTGTCCCACAGCACTGACATACGGTCCTGTAATACTGTCCCACAGCACTGGCGTACGGTCCTGTAATACTGTCACACAGCACTGACGTACGGTCCTGTAATACTGTCCCACAGCACTGACGTACGGTCCTGTAATACTGTCCCACAGCACTGCGATACGGTCCTGTAATACTGTCCCACAGCACTGCGATACGGTCCTGTAATACTGTCCCACAGCACTGACATACGGTCCTGTAATACTGTCCCACAGCACTGGCATACGGTCTTGTAATACTGTCACACAGCACTGAAGTATGGTCCTGTAATACTGTCCCACAGCACTGACGTACGGTCCTGTAATACTGTCCCACAGCACTGACGTACGGACCTGTAATACTGTCCCGCAGCACTGACATACGGTCCTGTAATACTGTCACACAGCACTGACGTACGGTCCTGTAATACTGTCCCACAGCACTGACGTACGGTCCTGTAATACTGTCCCCCAGCACTGACATACGGTCCTGTAATACTGTCACACAGCACTGACGTACGGTCCTGTAATACTGTCCCACAGCACTGACGTGCGGACCTGTAATACTGTCCCACAACACTGAAGTATGGTCCTGTAATACTGTCCCACAGCACTGACGTACGGACCTGTAATACTGTCCCCCAGCACTGACATACGGTCCTGTAATACTGTCCCACAGCACTGACATACGGTCCTGTAATACTGTCCCACTGCACTGCGATCCGGTCCTGTAATACTGTCCCACAGCACTGACATACGGTCCTGTAATACTGTCCCACGCACTGCGATACGGTCCTGAAATACTGTCCCACGCACTGTGATACGGTCCTGTAATACTGTCCCACGCACTGCGATACGGTCCTGTAATACTGTCCCACACACTGTGATACGGTCCTGTAATACTGTCCCACAGCACTGACGTACGGTCCTGTAATACTGTCCCACAGCACTGACATACGGTCCTGTAATACTGTCCCACTGCACTGCGATCCGGTCCTGTAATACTGTCCCACAGCACTGACATACGGACCTGTAATACTGTCCCACGCACTGCGATACGGTCCTGAAATACTGTCCCACGCACTGTGATACGGTCCTGTAATACTGTCCCACAGCACTGCGATACGGTCCTGTAATACTGTCCCACAGCACTGGCGTACGGTCTTGTAATACTGTCACACAGCACTGAAGTATGGTCCTGTAATACTGTCCCACAGCACTGACATACGGTCCTGTAATACTGTTTCACGCACTGCGATACGGTCCTGTAATACTGTCCCACAGCACTGACGTACGGACCTGTAATACTGTCCCCCAGCACTGACATACGGTCCTGTAATACTGTCCCACAGCACTGACATACGGTCCTGTAATACTGTCCCCCAGCACTGACACACGGTCCTGTAATACTGTCCCACAGCACTGACATACGGTCCTGTAATACTGTCCCACAGCACTGACATACGGTCCTGTAATACTGTCCCACAGCACTGACATACGGTCCTGTAATACTGTCCCACAGCACTGACATACAGTCCTGTAATACTGTCCTGTAATACTGTCCCACAGCACTGACATACGGTCCTGTAATACTGTCCCACAGCACTGACATACGGTCCTGTAATACTGTCCCACAGCACTGACATACGGTCCTGTAATACTGTCCCACAGCACTGACGTACGGACCTGTAATACTGTCCCCCAGCACTGACACACGGTCCTGTAATACTGTCCCACAGCACTGACATACGGTCCTGTAATACTGTCCCACAGCACTGACATACGGTCCTGTAATACTGTCCCACAGCACTGACATACGGTCCTGTAATACTGTCCCACAGCACTGACATACAGTCCTGTAATACTGTCCTGTAATACTGTCCCACAGCACTGACATACGGTCCTGTAATACTGTCCCACAGCACTGACATACGGTCCTGTAATACTGTCCCACAGCACTGACACACGGTCCTGTAATACTGTCCCACAGCACTGACATACGGTCCTGTAATATTGTCCCACAGCACTGACATACGGTCCTGTAATACTGTCCCACAGCACTGACGTACGGTCCTGTAATACTGTCCCACAGCACTGACATACTGTCCTGTAATACTGTCCCACAGCACTGCGATACAGTCCTGTAATACTGTCCCACAGCACTGACATACGGTCCTGTAATACTGTTCCACAGCACTGACGTACGGTCCTGTAATACTGTCCCACAGCACTGCGATACGGTCCTAGAAATAGTAGATGCATTGCTGATCATCTTCCAACATTCGATGGAATCTGGAACAATACCCATGGATTGGAGGGTAGCTAATGTTACCCCACTATTCAAAAAGGGTGGTAGAGAGAAAGCGGGGAATTACAGACCGGAAAGCCTGACATCGGTAGTGGGGAAAGTGCTAGAGTCCATTATAAAGGATGTAATAGCTAAGCACTTGGAAAACAGTGACAGGATCGGACAAAGTCAACATGGATTTACAAAACGTAAATCATGCTTGACTAATCTACTGGAATTTTTTGAGGATGTAACTGGGAAAATAGATAAGGGAGAACCAGTAGATGTGGTGTATTTGGACTTTCAAAAGGCTTTCGATAAGGTCCCGCATAAGAGATTAGCGTGTAAAGTTAAGGCACATGGGATTGGGGGCAAGGTATTGACTTGGATAGAGAACTGGTTGGCGGACAGAAAGCAGAGAGTAGGAATTAACGGGTCTTTTTCCGAGTGGCAGGCAGTGACTAGTGGGGTACCGCAGGGATCGGTCCTTGGACCCCAGCTATTCACAATATACATTAATGATCTAGATAAGGGAACTAGATGTAATATCTCCAAGTTTGCAGATGACACAAAGCTGGGCGGGTGTGTGTACTGCGAGGAGGATACCGAGAAACTCCAGGATGATTTGGACAGGTTGGGTGAATGGGCAGAAGCGTGGCAGATGCAATATGACGTGGATAAATGCGAGGTTATCCACTTTGGTGTCAAAAACAGAAAGGCAGACTATTATCGGAATGGCAATAGATTGGGAGAAGGGGAAGTGCAACGAGACCTGGGTGTCCTTGTGCACCAGTCACTGAAGGTAAGCATGCAGGTGCAGCAGGCGGTGAAGAAGGCAAATGGTATGTTGGCCTTCATAGCGAAAGGGTTTGAGTACAGGAGCAAGGATGTCCTGCTGCAGTTGTACAGGGCCTTGGTGAGACCACACCTTGAGTACTGTGTGCAGTTTTGGTCACCTTATCTGAGGAAGGATGTTCTTGCCATGGAAGGAGTTCAGCGAAGATTCACAAGGCTGATCCCTGGGATGGCAGGAATGACGTATGAGGAGAGATTGGGTCGATTGGGATTATACTCGCTGGAGTTTAGAAGAATGAGAGGGGATCTCATCGAAACTTATAAAATTCTGACAGGTCTGGACAAACTAGATGCAGGTAGAATGTTCCCGATGGTCGGAGAGTCCAGAACCAGGGGTCATAGTCTAAGGATAAGGGGTAAGCCATTTAGGACAGAGATGAGGAGGAATTTCTTCACCCAGAGAGTGGTGAACCTGTGGAATTCTCTACCACAGAAGGAGGTTGAGGCCAAGTCTTTAAATATATTCAAGAAGGAGTTAGATATATTTCTTAGAGCTAAAGGTATCAAGGGATATGGGGAGAAGGCAGGTACGGGGTACTGAGTTTGGATGATCAGCCATGATCTCATCGAATGGCGGAGCAGGCTCGAGGGGCCGAATGGCCTACTCCTGCTCCTATCTTCTATGTTTCTATGTAATACTGTCCCACAGCACTGACATACGGTCCTGTAATACTGTCCCACAGCACTGACGTACGGTCCTGTAATACTGTCCCACAGCACTGACGTACGGACCTGTAATACTGTCCCACAGCACTGCGATACGGTCCTGTAATACTGTCCCACAGCACTGACATACAGTCCTGTAATACTGTCCCACAGCACTGGCGTACGGTCCTGTAATACTGTCCCACAGCACTGCGATACGGTCCTGTAATACTGTCCCACAGCACTGACATACGGTCCTGTAATACTGTCCCACAGCACTGGCGTACGGTCCTGTAATACTGTCACACAGCACTGAAGTATGGTCCTGTAATACTGTCCCACAGCACTGACGTACGGTCCTGTAATACTGTCCCACAGCACTGACGTACGGTCCTGTAATACTGTCCCCCAGCACTGACATACGGTCCTGTAATACTGTCACACAGCACTGACATACGGGCCTGTAATACTGTCCCACAGCACTGACGTGCGGACCTGTAATACTGTCCCACAACACTGAAGTATGGTCCTGTAATACTGTCCCACAGCACTGACGTACGGACCTGTAATACTGTCCCCCAGCACTGACATACGGTCCTGTAATACTGTCCTACAGCACTGACATACGGTCCTGTAATACTGTCCCACTGCACTGCGATCCGGTCCTGTAATACTGTCCCACAGCACTGACATACGGTCCTGTAATACTGTCCCACGCACTGCGATACGGTCCTGAAATACTGTCCCACGCACTGTGATACGGTCCTGTAATACTGTCCCACGCACTGCGATACGGTCCTGTAATACTGTCCCACGCACTGTGATACGGTCCTGTAATACTGTCCCACAGCACTGACGTACGGTCCTGTAATACTGTCCCACAGCACTGACATACGGTCCTGTAATACTGTTTCACGCACTGCGATACGGTCCTGTAATACTGTCCCACAGCACTGACGTACGGACCTGTAATACTGTCCCCCAGCACTGACATACGGTCCTGTAATACTGTCCCACAGCACTGACATACGGTCCTGTAATACTGTCCCACAGCACTGACATACGGTCCTGTAATACTGTCCCACAGCACTGACGTGCGGACCTGTAATACTGTCCCCCAGCACTGACATACGGTCCTGTAATACTGTCCCACAGCACTGACATACGGTCCTGTAATACTGTCCCACAGCACTGACATACGGTCCTGTAATACTGTCCCACAGCACTGACATACGGTCCTGTAATACTGTCCCACAGCACTGACATACGGTCCTGTAATACTGTCCCACAGCACTGACGTACGGACCTGTAATACTGTCCCCCAGCACTGACACACGGTCCTGTAATACTGTCCCACAGCACTGACATACGGTCCTGTAATACTGTCCCACAGCACTGACATACGGTCCTGTAATACTGTCCCACAGCACTGACATACGGTCCTGTAATACTGTCCCACAGCACTGACATACAGTCCTGTAATACTGTCCTGTAATACTGTCCCACAGCACTGACATACGGTCCTGTAATACTGTCCCACAGCACTGACATACGGTCCTGTAATACTGTCCCACAGCACTGACACACAGTCCTGTAATACTGTCCCACAGCACTGACATACGGTCCTGTAATATTGTCCCACAGCACTGACATACGGTCCTGTAATACTGTCCCACAGCACTGACGTACGGTCCTGTAATACTGTCCCACAGCACTGACATACTGTCCTGTAATACTGTCCCACAGCACTGCGATACAGTCCTGTAATACTGTCCCACAGCACTGACATACGGTCCTGTAATACTGTTCCACAGCACTGACGTACGGTCCTGTAAT
Source organism: Somniosus microcephalus (assembly GCF_052327205.1). Lineage (NCBI taxonomy): Eukaryota > Metazoa > Chordata > Chondrichthyes > Squaliformes > Somniosidae > Somniosus > Somniosus microcephalus. The sequence continues at coordinate 389,709,145 of NC_140988.1, read as the reverse complement.
ACTGTCCCACAGCACTGCGATACGGTCCTAGAAATAGTAGATGCATTGCTGATCATCTTCCAACATTCGATGGAATCTGGAACAATACCCATGGATTGGAGGGTAGCTAATGTTACCCCACTATTCAAAAAGGGTGGTAGAGAGAAAGCGGGGAATTACAGACCGGAAAGCCTGACATCGGTAGTGGGGAAAGTGCTAGAGTCCATTATAAAGGATGTAATAGCAGAGCACTTGGAAAACAGTGACAGGATCGGACAAAGTCAACATGGATTTACAAAACGTAAATCATGCTTGACTAATCTACTGGAATTTTTTGAGGATGTAACTGGGAAAATAGGTAAGGGAGAACCAGTAGATGTGGTGTATTTGGACTTTCAAAAGGCTTTCGATAAGGTCCCGCATAAGAGATTAGCGTGTAAAGTTAAGGCACATGGGATTGGGGGCAAGGTATTGACTTGGATAGAGAACTGGTTGGCGGACAGAAAGCAAAGAGTTGGAATAAACGGGTCTTTTTCCGAGTGGCAGGCAGTGACTAGTGGGGTACCGCAGGGATCGGTCCTTGGACCCCAGCTATTCACAATATACATTAATGATCTAGATAAGGGAACTAGATGTAATATCTCCAAGTTTGCAGACGACACAAAGCTGGGCGGGTGTGTGTACTGCGAGGAGGATACCGAGAAACTCCAGGATGATTTGGACAGGTTGGGTGAATGGGCAGAAGCGTGGCAGATGCAATATAACGTGGATAAATGCGAGGTTATCCACTTTGGTGTCAAAAACAGAAAGGCAGACTATTATCAGAATGGCAATAGATTGGGAGAAGGGGAAGTGCAACGAGACCTGGGTGTCCTTGTGCACCAGTCACTGAAGGTAAGCATGCAGGTGCAGCAGGCGGTGAAGAAGGCAAATGGTATGTTGGCCTTCATAGCGAAAGGGTTTGAGTACAGGAGCAAGGATGTCCTGCTGCAGTTGTACAGGGCCTTGGTGAGACCACACCTTGAGTACTGTGTGCAGTTTTGGTCACCTTATCTGAGGAAGGATGTTCTTGCCATGGAAGGAGTTCAGCGAAGATTCACAAGGCTGATCCCTGGGATGGCAGGAATGACGTATGAGGAGAGATTGGGTCGATTGGGATTATACTCGCTGGAGTTTAGAAGAATGAGAGGGGATCTCATCGAAACTTATAAAATTCTGACAGGTCTGGACAAACTAGATGCAGGTAGAATGTTCCCGATGGTCGGAGAGTCCAGAACCAGGGGTCATAGTCTAAGGATAAGGGGTAAGCCATTTAGGACAGAGATGAGGAGGAATTTCTTCACCCAGAGAGTGGTGAACCTGTGGAATTCTCTACCACAGAAGGAGGTTGAGGCCAAGTCTTTAAATATATTCAAGAAGGAGTTAGATATATTTCTTAGAGCTAAAGGTATCAAGGGATATGGGGAGAAGGCAGGTACGGGGTACTGAGTTTGGATGATCAGCCATGATCTCATCGAATGGCGGAGCAGGCTCGAGGGGCCGAATGGCCTACTCCTGCTCCTATCTTCTATGTTTCTATGTAATACTGTCCCACAGCACTGACATACGGTCCTGTAATACTGTCCCACAGCACTGACATATGGTCCTGTAATACTGTCCCACAGCACTGACGGACGGTCCTGTAATACTGTCCCACAGCACTGCCATATGGTCCTGTAATACTGTCCCACAGCACTGCGATATGGTCCTGTAATACTGTCCCACAGCACTGACGGACGGTCCTGTAATACTGTCCCACAGCACTGACGGACGGTCCTGTAATCCTGTCCCACAGCACTGACATATGGTCCTGTAATACTGTCCCACAGCACTGCCATATGGTCCTGTAATACTGTCCCACAGCACTGACATATGGTCCTGTAATACTGTCCCACAGCACTGACGGACGGTCCTGTAATACTGTCCCACAGCACTGCGATACGGTCCTGTAATACTGTCCCACAGCACTGACGGACGGTCCTGTAATACTGTCCCACAGCACTGACATATGGTCCTGTAATACTGTCCCACAGCACTGACGGACGGTCCTGTAATACTGTCCCACAGCACTGCGATACGGTCCTGTAATACTGTCCCACAGCACTGACGGATGGTCCTGTAATACTGTCCCACAGCACTGACGGACGGTCCTGTAATACTGTCCCACAGCACTGACATATGGTCCTGTAATACTGTCCCACAGCACTGCCATATGGTCCTGTAATACTGTCCCACAGCACTGCCATATGGTCCTGTAATACTGTCCCACAGCACTGACGGACGGTCCTGTAATACTGTCCCACAGCACTGCGATACGGTCCTGTAATACTGTCCCACAGCACTGACGGACGGTCCTGTAATACTGTATCGTAATACTGTCCCACAGCACTGCCATATGGTCCTGTAATACTGTCCCACAGCACTGACGGACGGTCCTGTAATACTGTCCCACAGCACTGCGATATGGTCCTGTAATACTGTCCCACAGCACTGACATACGGTCCTGTAATACTGTCCCACAGCACTGCGATACGGTCCTGTAATACTGTCCCACAGCACTGCGATATGGTCCTGTAATACTGTCCCACAGCACTGACGTACGGTCCTGTAATACTGTCCCCCAGCACTGCGATACGGTCCTGTAATACTGTATCGTAATACTGTCCCACAGCACTGCGATATGGTCCTGTAATACTGTCCCACAGCACTGCGATACGGTCCTGTAATACTGTCCCACAGCACTGAGGTACAGTCCTGTAATACTCAAATCAAATCAAATCAAATCAACTTTTATTGTCATTGTTAGTGCACAAGTGCAGTACAACGAAATGTAGGCTTGCGGCTCCCGAGAGTGTACAATTTGGATTAGGACACTTAAACATTTCAACATACATTTGTACATATATATTAGCATAAATATGACCATAATAAAGTGCATCGGCAGATGTGCAGGCTTTAGTGTTTATTTGTGGAGTTCAGTAGGATGACAGCCCTGGGAAAGAAGCTGTTCCTAAATCTGGTCGTACGGGTGCGAATGCATCTGTAGCGTCTTCCCGATGGTAGGAGGGCGAACAGACTGTGGCTGGGGTGGATAGGGTCTTTGATGATGGACCGTGCCCTCCGTAGGCAGCGTTTCTGATATATATGTTCTATGGTCGGTAGCCGGGTGCCGGTAATGCGTTGGGCAGTTTTGACTACCCGCTGCAGGGCTTTCCGGTCATGGGAGCTACAGCTGCCGTACCATACCGTGATACAGTTTGTCAGGATGCTCTCTATAGTGCAGCGGTAGAAATTAGAGAGGATCGGGGGTGACAGACTACATCCCTTCAGCCTCCTCAGGAAATATAGGCGCTGCTGGGCCTTCTTCACCAGAGAGGAGGTGTTGAGGGACCAGGAGAGGTCTTCCGTGATGTGGACTCCGAGGAACTTAAAGCTGGCCACCCTTTCCACCTCCGCCCCATTGATGTGGATGTGGGTGTGACTTCCGCCTTTGGACTTCCTGAAGTCGACGATTATTTCCTTTGTTTTCTTGGTGTTAAGGGCCAGGTTGTTGTCGGCGCACCACTTCACGAGATGCTGGACCTCCTCCCTGTAGGCTGACTCATCGTTGTTGGTGATCTGGCCTACTACCGTGGTGTCATCTGCAAACTTGATGATGGTGTCCCACACACTGCGATACGGTCCTGTAATACTGTCCCACACACTGCGATACGGTCCTGTAATACTGTCCCACAGCACTGCGATACGGTCCTGTAATACTGTCCCACAGCACTGCGATACGGTCCTGTAATACTGTCCCACAGCACTGCGATACGGTCCTGTGATACTGTCCCACACACTGCGATACGGTCCTGTAATACTGTCCCACAGCACTGCGATACGGTCCTGTAATACTGTCCCACAGCACTGACATATGGTCCTGTAATACTGTCCCACACACTGCGATACGGTCCTGTAATACTGTCCCACAGCACTGCGATACGGTCCTGTAATACTGTCCCACAGCACTGCGATACGGTCCTGTAATACTGTCCCACAGCACTGACATACGGTCCTGTAATACTGTCCCACAGCACTGACATACGGTCCTGTAATACTGTCCCACACACTGCGATACGGTCCTATAATACTGTCCCACAGCACTGCGATACGGTCCTGTAATACTGTCCCACAGCACTGCGATACGGTCCTGTAATACTGTCCCACAGCACTGACATACGGTCCTGTAATACTGTCCCACACACTGCGATACGGTCCTGTAATACTGTCCCCCAGCACTGCGATACGGTCCTGTAATACTGTCCCACACACTGCAATATGGTCCTGTAATACTGTCCCCCAGCACTGCGATACAGTCCTGTAATACTGTCCCACAGCACTGCGATACGGTCCTGTAACACTGTCCCACACACTGCAATACGGTCTTGTAATATATTCCATTGAAGTTCCTACCTTGCCCCCAGAGCTGCTCACACTGCTGGAGGTGAGACTGACACATCCCTGTGAAGCAGTACGCACGCCCGGAGTCACAGCCTGATCCATCCACTCGGTAAACATTAAAGGGACAGTACGCTGAGGCCCCCGTGCAGTATTCTGGCAGGTCACATAATCCAGCAGCATTTCGACACACTGTCCCGGCCACCTTTAACTGTAGGAGGGGCCACAACAGATCAGGCGATCAGACATTCCCTTTACTATTCCTACGCAAAACCAACAACCTGTAATAGACTGGAAATTCCTGTGCCAAAAACCAGTCTGGATCTGATTCCCTATCAGGATCACACGGTATAGATCAGATTCCCTATCAGGATCACACTGTCTGGATCGGATCCACTCTCAGGATCACACGGTCCGGATCTGATCCACTATCAGGATCACATGGTCCGGATCCAATCCACTATCAGGATCACACGGTCCGGATCCGATCCACTATCAGGATCACATGGTCTGGATCGGATCCACTCTCAGGATCACACGGTCCGGATCTGATCCACTATCAGGATCACACGGTCTGGATCGGATCCACTATCAGGATCACACGGTCCGGATCGGATCCACTATCGGGATCACACGGTCTGGATCGGATCCACTATCTGGATCACATGGTCCAGATCTGATCCACTATCGGGATCACACGGTCCGGATCGGATCCACTATCTGGATCACATGGTCCAGATCTGATCCACTATCGGGATCACACGGTCCGGATCTGATCCACTATCGGGAACACGCGGTCCAGATCTGATCCACTATGGAGATCACACGGTCTGGATCGGATCCACTCTTGGGATCACATGGTCCGGATCTGATCCACTATCGGGATCTCTCAGTCTGGATCTGATCCACTATCAGGATCACAAGGTCCGGATCTGATCCACTATCAGGATCTCTCGGTCCGGATCGGATCCACTCTCAGGAACACAGGGTCCGGATCGGATCCACTCTCAGGATCACGCGGTCCGGATCGGATCCACTCTCGGGATCACACGGTCCGGATCGGATCCACTCTCGGGATCACACGGTCCGGATCGGATCCACTCTCAGGATCACACGGTCCGGATCGCATCCACTCTCAGGATCACACGGTCCGGATCGGATCCACTCTCAGGATCACACGGTCCGGATCGGATCCACTCTCAGGATCACAGGGTCTGGATCGGATCCACTCTCAGGATCACACGGTCCAGATCGGATCCACTCTCAGGATCACAGGGTCCGGATCGGATCCACTCTCAGGATCACACGGTCCGGATCGGATCCACTCTCAGGATCACACCGTCCGGATCGGATCCACTCTCAGGATCAGACGGTCAGGATCGGATCCACTCTCAGGATCACAGGGTCCGGATCGGATCCACTCTCGGGATCACACGGTCCGGATCGGATCCACTCTCAGGATCACACGGTCCGGATCGGATCCACTCTCGGGATCACACGGTCCGGATCGGATCCACTCTCAGGATCACACGGTCCGGATCGGATCCACTCTCAGGATCACACGGTCCGGATCGGATCCACTCTCAGGATCACAGGGTCTGGATCGGATCCACTCTCAGGATCACACGGTCCAGATCGGATCCACTCTCAGGATCACAGGGTCCGGATCGGATCCACTCTCAGGATCACACGGTCCGGATCGGATCCACTCTCAGGATCACAGGGTCCGGATCGGATCCACTCTCAGGATCACACCGTCCGGATCGGATCCACTCTCAGGATCAGACGGTCAGGATCGGATCCACTCTCAGGATCACAGGGTCCGGATAGGATCCACTCTCACGATCACATGGTCCGGATCGGATCCACTCTCACGATCACACGGTCCGGATCGGATCCACTCTCAGGATCACATGGTCCGGATCGGATCCACTCTCAGGATCACAGGGTCCGGATCGGATCCACTCTCAGGATCACACGGTCCGGATCGGATCCACTCTCAGGATCACACGGTCCGGATCGGATCCACTCTCAGGATCACACGGTCCGGATCGGATCCACTCTCAGGATCACAGGGTCCGGATCGGATCCACTCTCAGGATCACACGGTCCGGATCGGATCCACTCTCAGGATCACACGGTCCAGATCTGATCCACTATCAGGATCACACGGTCCGGATCGGATCCACTCTCAGGATCACAGGGTCTGGATCGGATCCACTCTCAGGATCACAGGGTCCGGATCTGATCCACTATCAGGATCACACGGTCCGGATCGGATCCACTCTCAGGCTCACACGGTCTGGATCTGATCCACTCTCAGGATCACACGGTCTGGATCTGATCCACTATCAGGATCACACGGTCCGGATCTGATCCACTATCAGGATCACACAGTCCAGATCTGATCCACTATCAGGATCACACGGTCCGGATCTGATCCACTCTCAGGTTCACACGGTCCGGATCGGATCCACTCTCAGGATCACAGGGTCCGGATCTGATCCACTCTCAGGATCACCGGGTCCGGATCGGATCCACTCTCAGGATCACAGGGTCTGGATCTGATCCACTCTCAGGATCACACGGTCCGGATCGGATCCACTCTCCGGGTGGGTCAGTGTCTGTTGGACACCCAGACTGGGGCTGGGCAGATCTTTCCCCCCTCACACCAGGATTTCCAGTCTCGCCGCTCCGCCGCGCTCTGGCTAGGGCAGTGTTGTTGCTGAATGACTGATTCTCATACCTTACAGTTCTTGCAGCAAACTCCGTGAGCACACTCAGCGCCTGCCTTCAGCGTACAGTTATTGGCGTTACAGCATGGGTTCACACACTCCTGCAACACACAATCAACACACATTGTTGTATACAGTCCAGTACATCGCCCTACACTGTCAGCAGGAGTCGGTCATTCAGCCCCTCGAGCCTGCTCCGCCATTCAATAAGATCATGGCTGATCATCGACCTCAACTCCACTTTCCCGCCCGATCTCCATATCCCTGGATTCCCCTCGAGTCCAAAAAACTATCAATCTCAGCCTTGAACATACTCAAAGACTCAGCATTCACAGCCCTCTGGGGCAGAGAATTCCAAAGATTCACAACCCTCTGAGTGAAGAAATTCCTCATCATCTCAGTCTTAAATGGCCGACCCCTTATCCTGAGACTATGCCCCCTAGTTCTGGACTCTCCAGCCAGGGGGAAACAACCTCTCAGCATCTACCCTGTCAATCCCCCTCAGAATCTTGTATGTTTCAATGAGATCACCTCTCATTCTTCTAAACTCCAGAGAGTATCGGCCCATTCTACACAATCTCTCATCATAGGACAGTCACTGAATGGCTGCAGGGCATTCTGAAGGGGAGGGTGAAGAGTCAGAGGTCGTGGTTCACATTGGGACCAATGACATGGGTAGAAAGAGGGATGAGGTCCTGCAGCAAGAATTTAGGGAGCTAGGTAGCAGATTAAAGAGCAGGACATCAAAGGTTGTAATCTCTGGATTACTCCCGGTGCACGTGCTAGTGAGTATAGGAATAGGAGGATAGAGCAGGTGAATGCGTGGCTAAAGAGTTGGTGCAGGAGGGAGGGCTTTAGTTTCCTGGATCACTGGGCCTGCTTCTGGGGAAGGTGGGACCTGTACAAGTCGGACGGGTTACACCTGAACCAGAATGGGACCAACATTCTTGCGGGGAGATTTGCCAGTGCTGTTGGGGGGGGGGTTTAAACTAACTTGGCAGGGGGATGGGATACAGAGTGGAGCTATAGTAGGGGGTGATGCACAGCCAAATATAGAGGAAAAACAAGTCAGCCTGGAAGGCAGAGCAAATATGTAACGGCACAAGGGAGTATGGCAAGGCTGGATGGCATTTATTTTAATGCAAGGAGTCTTGCGAGTAAGGCAGATGAATTGAAGGTGTTGATGAACACATGGGAGTATGATATTGTTGCTATCACGGAGACATGGGTGAGGGAGGGGCAGGACTGGCAGCTCAATATTCTGGGGTATAGAATCTTCAGGCGAGACAGAGGGGGTGTAAAAGAGGAGGGGGTGTCGCAATATTAATCAAGGAGTCAATTACTGCTGTAAGGAGGGATGATATCTTAGCAGGTTCCTCTAATGAGGCCATATGGGTAGAACTTAAAAACAAAAAGGGGGCAAGCACTTTGCTGGGAGTGTACTATAGGCCCCAAAACAGTCAGGGGAGATAGAAGAACAGATATGTAGGCAAATCTCAGAGAAGTGCAGAAATAATAGGGTAATAATAGTAGGGGATTTCAACTTCCCCAATATTAACTGGGATAGTCAGAGTGTGGAAGACTTAGAGGATGCGGAATTCTTAAAGTGCATCCAGGAGAGCTTTCTGAGCCAGCATGTAGAAAGTCCTACAACAGAGGGGGCAGTACTAGATCTAATTCTAGGGAATGTAGCCAGGCAAGTGGTAGAAGTGTCAGTAGGAGAGCTTTTTGGTGACAGTGACCATAATTCGGTGAGATTTAAGGTAGTCATGGAAAAAAACAAAGATGGACCGGAAATAAAGGTTCTAAATTGGGTGAAGGCTGATTTTAATGTGATAAGGCAGGATCTGGCCAAAGTGGACTGGGATAAGCTACTTGTAGGAAAATCCACATCAGAGCAGTGGGAGTCTTTCAGAAAGGAGACAGAGAGAGTACAACGCCAACATGTTCCCGTAAAGGTCAAGGGTGGGACCAACAAGCCCAGAGAACCCTGGATGTCAAGGGATATACGAGAATGGATTAGGAAAAAAAGGGGGGCTTTTGGCAGGTACAAAGGACTAAACAGTGGAAGCCCTAGAGGAGTATAGAAAGTGCAGGGGGGTACTTATAAAAGAAATTAGGAGAGCGAGGAGGGGACAAAATAAAGGAAAATCCCAAGGTGTTTTATAAGTATATTAAGGGCAAGAGGATAACCAGGGAAAGAGTAGGGCCCATTAGGGACCCGGCTACCGACCATAGAGCACATATACCAGAAACGCTGTTTACGGAGATCACGGTCCATCATCAAAGACCCTACCCACCCCAGCCACAGTCTGTTCGCCCTCCTGCCATCTGGGAGACGCTACAGATGCATTCGCACCCGTACGACCAGGTTTAGGAACAGCTTCTTTCCCAGGGCTGTCATCCTACTGAACTCCACAAATAAACTCTAAAGCCTGCACATCTGCCAATGCACTTTATTATGTTTATGTTAATGTATTACAAGCCAAATGTATGTTGAATGTTTAAATGTCTTAATCTAAATGTACACTCTCGGGAGCCGCAAGCCCACATTTCGTTGTACTGCACTTGTGCACTAACAATGACAATAAAGTTGATTATTAATATTATTATCTGTGTGTAGAGCCGGAAGATGTAGGTGAGGTTTTAAATGAATATTTTGCATTTGTGTTCACTATGGAGAAGGACGATGTAGGCATAGAAATCAGGCAGGGGGATTGTGATATACTTGAACAAATTAGTATTGAGAGGGAGGAGGTACCAGCGGTTTTAGCGGGCTTAAAAGTGGGTAAATCCCCAGGCCCTGACGGGATGTATCTCAGGCTGCTATGTGAGGCAAGGGAGGAGATTGCAGGGGCTCTGACACAAATTTTCAGAACCTCTCTGGCCACAGGGGAGGTGCCAGAGGACTGGAGAGCAGCTAACGTAGTACCATTGTTCAAGAAGGGTAGTAGGGATAAACCAGGGAATTAAAGGCCAGTGAGCCTAACATCAGTGGTAGGGAAATTATTGGAAAAAATTCTGAGGGACAGAATTAGTCTCCACTTGGAGAGGCAAGGATTAATCAGGGATAGTCAGCATGGCTTTGTCAGGGGGAGATCATGTCTGACCAATTTGATTGAATTTTGAGAGGGGGTGACTAGGTGTGTGGATGAGGTTAGTGCAGTTGATGTAGTCTACATGGACTTCAGTAAGGCTTTTGACAAAGTCCCACATGGGAGACTGGTCAAGAAGCTAAGAGCCCATGGGATCCAGGGCAATTTGGCGCATTGGATCCAAAATTGGCTTAGTGGCAGGAGGCAGAGGGTGATGGTCGAAGGTTGTTTTTGTGACTGGAAGCCTGTGTCCAGTGGTGTACCGCAGGGATTGGTGCTGGGTCCTTTGCTGTTTGTAGTGTACATTAATGATTTAGTTATGAATGTAGGAGGTATGATCAGTAAGTTCGCAGATGACACGAAAATTGGTGGAGTGGTAAATAGCGAGGAGGGAAGCCTCAAGCTACAGGACGATATAGACGGGTTGGTCAGATGGGCGGAACAGTGGCAAATGGAATTTAACCCTGAAAAGTGTGAGGTGATGCATTTTGGGAGGACTAACAAGGCAAGGGAATACTCAATGAATGGTAGGATCCTAGGAAGGACAGAGGATCAGAGGGACCTTGGTGTGCATAGATCCCTGAAGGCAGCAGGACAGGTAGATAAGGTGGTTAAAAAGGCATATGGGATACTTGCCTTCATTAGCCGATGCATAGACTATAAGAGCAGGGAGGTTATGATGGAGCTGTACAAAACGCTAATTAGGCCACAGCTGGAATACTGTGTGCAGTTCTGGTCGCCACACTATAGGAAGGATGTGATTGCATTGGAGAGGGTGCAGAGGAGATTCACCAGGATGTTACCTGGGCTTCAGCTATGAAGAGAGACTGGACAAGCTGGTTTAAAAACATAGAAACATAGAAGGTAGGCCATTCGGCCCCTCGAGCCTGCTCCGCCATTCAATGAGATCATGGCTGATCATCCAAATTCAGTACCCTGTTCCTGCCTTCTCCCCATATCCCTTGATCCCTTTAGCCTTAAGAAATATATCTAACTCCTTCTTGAATATATTTAATGAATTGGCCTCTACTGCCTTCTGTGGTAGAGAATTCCACAGGTTCACCACTCTCTGGGTGAAGAAATTCTTCCTCATCTCTGTCCTAAATGGCTTACTCCTTATCTTTAGACTGTGACCCCTGGTTCTGGACTCCCCCGCCATCGGGAACATCCTTCCTGCATCTATTCTGTCCAGTCCTGTTAGAATTTTATAAGTTTCAATGAGATCCCCTCTCATTCTTCTAAACTCCAGTGAATATAAGCCCAATCGACCCAATCTCTCCTCATATGTCATTCCTGCCATCCCAGGTATCAGTCTGGTGAATCTTCGCTGCACTCCCTCCATGGCAAGAACATCCTTCCTCAGATAAGGCGACCAAAGCTGCACACAATACTCAAGGTGCAGTCTCACCAAGGCCCTGCACAACTGCAGCAAGACATCCTTGCTCCTGTACTTTTGTTTTCCTTAGAGCAGAGAAGGCTGAGGGGGGACCTGATTGAGGTGTACAAAATTATGAGGGGCTTAGATAAGGTAGATAGAAAGGAACTTTTCCCCTTAGTAGAGGGATCAATAACCAGGGCCCATAGTTTCAAGGTAAGGGGCAGGAGGTTTAGAGGGGATTTGAGGAAAAACTTTTTCACCCAGAGGGTGGTTGGAATCTGGAACTCACTGCCTGAAAGGGTGGTAGAGGCAGGAACCCTCACAACATTCAAGAAGCATTTGGATGAGCACTTGAAACGCCATAGCATACAAGGCTACGGACCAAGTGCTGGAAAATGGGATTAGAATAGACAGGGCTTGATGGCCGGCGTGGACACGATGGGCCGAAGGGCCTCTTTCTGTGCTGTATAACTCTATCACTCTATGACTAGCCCTCTCATCCCAGGAATCAATCCAGTGAACCTTCGTTGCACCGCCTCCAAGGCAAGTATATCCTTCCTTAGATAAGGAGACCAAAACTGTGCCCAGTGCTCCAGGTGTGGTCTCACCAAGGCCCTGTACAATTGGAGCAAGACTTCCTTACTCTTATACTCCAACCCCCTTGCAATAAAGGTCAACATGCCATTTGCCTTCCTTATTGCTTGCTGTACCTGCATGCTCGCTTTCTGTGTGTCTTGCACGAGGACCTAAATCTCTCTCAACGCCAACATTTGAAAGTTTCTCACCAGTTAAAAAATATTCTGTTTTTCTATTCTTCCTACCAAAATGAATAACCGCACATTTCCCCACATTATACTCCATCTGCCACCTTACTGCCCACTCACTCAGTCTATCTATATCTCTTTGCAGACGCTGTGTTCTCCTCACAGCTTACTGTCCCACCTAGCTTTGTTAGGTCACGCTAGCCACTCCTCACGCTCAGAAACCCTGAGCTGGAACTGGAGCACTTCCTGCACACGTGGTTATCAAGGACACACGAAGTGTCCTGGAATTCCCAGGTGACACACGGATTGCAGGCAGCGGATCTCTGCTGGCTGATCGCTGGCTGTTTTGCTGATGTAGTTTCTCACCTGCACATCCCCACAGTCGCATTCCTCTCGCTCCTCCACATATCCATTACCACACCGGCGCCCTCCGTACAGTCTGTTCATGTCCGGCATGTTGTACAGGCACATCCCACCGCCCTTCCGGAAATACTTCCGCAGATCTGCCTGACTGCACCAGCTGAACACACGCGGGAATGGGTGTCTGCAGAACAAGGAAGTGGAGTTACAGCTCGGGTCAGGAATGGGTGCCCACACACAACCCCCCCCTCAGTACTGATCAGTGACCCATACACAATCCCCCACCCTCAGTACTGATCAGTGACCCACACACAATTCCCACCCTCAGTACCAGTCAGTGACCCACACAACCCCCACCCTCAGTACTGATCAATGACCATCACACAACCCCCACCCTCAGTACTGATCAGTGACCCACACAACCCCCACCCTCAGTACTGATCAATGACCCACACAATCCCCACCCTCAGTACTGATCAGTGACCCACAAACAACCCCCCCCCTCAGTACTGATCAGTGACCCACACACAATTCCCACCCTCAGTACCAGTCAGTGACCCACACAACCCCCACCCTCAGTACTGATCAATGACCATCACACAACCCCCACCCTCAGTACTGATCAGTGACCCACAAACAACCCCCCCCCCTCAGTACTGATCAGTGACCGACACAACCCCCACCCTCAGTACTGATCAGTGACCCACACAACCCCCACCCTCAGTACTGATCAGTGACCCACACACAATCCCCACCCTCAGTACTGATCAGTGACCCACACAACCCCCCCCTCAGTACTGATCAGTGACCCACACAACCCCCACCCTCAGTACTGATCAGTGACCCACACACAATCCCCACCCTCAGTACCGATCAGTGACCCACACACAACCCCCACCCTCAGTACTGATCAGTGACCCACACAACCCCCCCCTCAGTACTGATCAGTGACCCACACAACCCCCACCCTCAGTACTGATCAGTGACCCACACACAATCCCCACCCTCAGTACTGATCAGTGACCCACACAACCCCCACCCTCAGTACTGATCAGTGACCCACACACAATCCCCACCCTCAGTACCGATCAGTGACCCACACACAATCCCCACCCTCAGTACTGATCAGTGACCCACACACAATCCCCACCCTCAGTACTGATCAGTGACCCACACAACCCCCACCCTCAGTACTGATCAATGACCCACACACAATCCCCACCCTCAGTACTGATCAGTGACCCAGACAACCCCCACCCTCAGTACTGATCAGTGACCCACACAACCCCCACCCTCAGTACTGATCAGTGATCCACACACAATCCCCACCCTCAGTACTGATCAATGACCCACACACAATCCCCACCCTCAGTACTGATCAGTGGCCCACACACAACCCCCACCCTCAGTACTGATCAGTGACCCACACATAATCCCCACCCTCAGTACTGATCAGTGACCCCCACACAACCCCCACCCTCAGTACTGATCAATGACCCACACACAATCCCCACCCTCAGTACTGATCAATGACCCACACACAATCCCCATCCTCAGTACTGATCAGTGACCCACACACAATCCCCATCCTCAGTACTGATCAATGACCCACACACAATCCCCACCCTCAGTACTGATCAATGACCCACACACAACCCCCACCCTCAGTACTGATCAATGACCCACACACAACCCCCACCCTCAGTACTGATCAGTGACCCACACATAATCCCCACCCTCAGTACTGATCAGTGACCCCCACACAACCCCCACCCTCAGTACTGATCAATGACCCACACACAATCCCCACCCTCAGTACTGATCAATGACCCACACACAATCCCCACCCTCAGTACTGATCAATGACCCACACACAACCCCCACCCTCAGTACTGATCAGTGACCCACACATAATCCCCACCCTCAGTACTGATCAGTGACCCCCACACAACCCCCACCCTCAGTACTGATCAATGACCCACACACAATCCCCACCCTCAGTACTGATCAATGACCCACACACAATCCCCATCCTCAGTACTGATCAATGACCCACACACAATCCCCACCCTCAGTACTCATCAATGACCCACACACAATCCCCATCCTCAGTACTGATCAATGACCCACACACAATCCCCATCCTCAGTACTGATCAATGACCCACACACAATCCCCACCCTCAGTACTGATCAATGACCCACACACAATCCCCATCCTCAGTACTGATCAATGACCCACACACAATCCCCACCCTCAGTACTCATCAATGACCCACACACAATCCCCATCCTCAGTACTGATCAATGACCCACACACAATCCCCATCCTCAGTACTGATCAATGACCCACACACAATCCCCATCCTCAGTACTGATCAATGACCCACACACAATCCCCACCCTCAGTACTGATCAGTGACCCACACACAATCCCCACCCTCAGTACTGATCAATGACCCACACACAACCCCCACCCTCAGTACTGATCAGTGACCCACACACAATCCCCACCCTCAGTACTGATCAGTGACCCACACACAATCCCCACCCTCAGTACCGGTCAGTGACCCACACACAATCCCCATCCTCAGTACTGATCAATGACCCACACACAATCCCCATCCTCAGTACTGATCAATGACCCACACACAATCCCCACCTTCAGTACTGATCAGTGACCCACACACAATCCCCACCCTCAGTACCGATCAGTGACCCACACACAATCCCCCCCCTCAGTACCGATCAGTGACCCACACACAATCCCCCCCCTCAGTACCGATCAGTGACCCACACAACCCCCACCCTCAGTACTGATCAGTGACCCACACAACCCCCACCCTCAGTACTGATCAGTGACCCACACAACCCCCACCCTCAGTACTGATCAGTGACCCACACAATCCCCACCCTCAGTACCGATCAGTGATCCACACACAATCCCCACCCTCAGTACTGATCAGTGACCCACACACAATCCCCACCCTCAGTACTGATCAGTGACCCACACAACCCCCACCCTCAGTACTGATCAGTGACCCACACACAATCCCCACCCTCAGTACCAGTCAGTGACCCACACAACCCCCACCCTCAGTACTGATCAATGACCCACACACAATCCCCACCCTCAGTACTGATCAATGACCCACACACAATCCCCACCCTCAGTACTGATCAGTGACCCACACACAATCCCCACCCTCAGTACCGGTCAGTGACCCACACACAATCCCCATCCTCAGTACTGATCAATGACCCACACACAATCCCCATCCTCAGTACTGATCAATGACCCACACACAATCCCCATCCTCAGTACTGATCAATGACCCACACACAATCCCCACCCTCAGTACTGATCAGTGACCCACACACAATCCCCACCCTCAGTACCGATCAGTGACCCACACACAATCCCCCCCCTCAGTACCGATCAGTGACCCACACACAATCCCCCCCCTCAGTACCGATCAGTGACCCACACAACCCCCACCCTCAGTACTGATCAGTGACCCACACAACCCCCACCCTCAGTACTGATCAATGACCCACACACAATCCCCACCCTCAGTACTGATCAGTGACCCACACAACCCCCACCCTCAGTACTGATCAGTGACCCACACAACCCCCACCCTCAGCACTGATCAGTGATCCACACACAATCCCCACCTCAGTACTGATCAATGACCCACACACAATCCCCACCCTCAGTACTGATCAGTGGCCCACACACAACCCCCACCCTCAGTACTGATCAGTGACCCACACATAATCCCCACCCTCAGTACTGATCAGTGACCCCCACACAACCCCCACCCTCAGTACTGATCAATGACCCACACACAATCCCCACCCTCAGTACTGATCAATGACCCACACACAATCCCCATCCTCAGTACTGATCAGTGACCCACACACAATCCCCATCCTCAGTACTGATCAATGACCCACACACAATCCCCACCCTCAGTACTGATCAATGACCCACACACAATCCCATCCTCAGTACTGATCAGTGACCCACACACAATCCCCATCCTCAGTACTGATCAATGACCCACACACAATCCCCACCCTCAGTACTGATCAGTGACCCACACACAATCCCCACCCTCAGTACTGATCAATGACCCACACACAACCCCCACCCTCAGTACTGATCAGTGACCCACACACAATCCCCACCCTCAGTACTGATCAGTGACCCACACACAATCCCCACCCTCAGTACCGGTCAGTGACCCACACACAATCCCCATCCTCAGTACTGATCAATGACCCACACACAATCCCCATCCTCAGTACTGATCAATGACCCACACACAATCCCCACCTTCAGTACTGATCAGTGACCCACACACAATCCCCACCCTCAGTACCGATCAGTGACCCACACACAATCCCCCCCCTCAGTACCGATCAGTGACCCACACACAATCCCCCCCCTCAGTACCGATCAGTGACCCACACAACCCCCACCCTCAGTACTGATCAGTGACCCACACAACCCCCACCCTCAGTACTGATCAGTGACCCACACAACCCCCACCCTCAGTACTGATCAGTGACCCACACAATCCCCACCCTCAGTACTGATCAGTGACCCACACAACCCCCACCCTCAGTACTGATCAGTGACCCACACACAATCCCCACCCTCAGTACTGATCAGTGACCCACACACAATCCCCACCCTCAGTACTGATCAGTGACCCACACAACCCCCACCCTCAGTACTGATCAGTGACCCACACACAATCCCCACCCTCAGTACCAGTCAGTGACCCACACAACCCCCACCCTCAGTACTGATCAATGACCCACACACAATCCCCACCCTCAGTACTGATCAATGACCCACACACAATCCCCACCCTCAGTACCGATCAGTGACCCACACACAATCCCCACCCTCAGTACTGATCAGTGACCCACACACAATCCCCACCCTCAGTACCGGTCAGTGACCCACACACAATCCCCATCCTCAGTACTGATCAATGACCCACACACAATCCCCATCCTCAGTACTGATCAATGACCCACACACAATCCCCACCCTCAGTACTGATCAGTGACCCACACACAATCCCCACCCTCAGTACCGATCAGTGACCCACACACAATCCCCCCCCTCAGTACCGATCAGTGACCCACACACAATCCCCCCCTCAGTACCGATCAGTGACCCACACAACCCCCACCCTCAGTACTGATCAGTGACCCACACAACCCCCACCCTCAGTACTGATCAGTGACCCACACAATCCCCACCCTCAGTACCGATCAGTGATCCACACACAATCCCCACCCTCAGTACTGATCAGTGACCCACACAATCCCCACCCTCAGTACCGATCAGTGACCCACACACAATCCCCACCCTCAGTACTGATCAGTGACCCACACAACCCCCACCCTCAGTACTGATCAGTGACCCACACACAATCCCCACCCTCAGTACCAGTCAGTGACCCACACAACCCCCACCCTCAGTACTGATCAATGACCCACACACAATCCCCACCCTCAGTACTGATCAATGACCCACACACAATCCCCACCCTCAGTACCGATCAGTGACCCACACACAATCCCCACCCTCAGCACTGATGTTTGAGATGTGGTCATATTCCTTGCTGTGTCCGGTTAATGCTCAGTTTTCAGGCAGAGTGATGAGGAAATGGTGCAGAGATCCGTGGTGACAATTCTCCGTCTCTGCTCCTCTACCCTGGGGTGCCGTCAACATCCGGTGAGTGCCCGGAGGAGGACAAGGCCCAGTGTAGAGGCAGGAAGCCTGTTCCAACACATTTGCCCCCGTCTCCTGTACATCGGGAATGGAGAGGGGTGATGAGGGTAAAGTTGTTGATGTTGTGTATATGGACTTTCAAAAGGCGTTTGATAAAGTACCACATAATAGACTTGTTAGCAAAGTTGAAGGATTACAGGGACAGTGGCAGCATGGATGTGAAACTGGGGAAGGGACAGAAAACAGAGAGTAGTGGGGAACGGTTATTTTTCACAATGGAGGGAAGTTTACAGCGGTGTTCCCCAGGGGTCGGTGTTAGGACCACTGCTCTTCTTGATATTATTCTGTGCTTCATCATTCTGTGATCAGCCTGTGTAAACCTCAGGACAAATGGTATTGGGACTCGATGGAAGGGACTGTGCTGGAGCCGGGAGCCAGGATCTCAGCCATAGGCCTCCAGTTACCCTCCTGTTTCCGTGCCCGATAACAGTGTGAAGGCCTGGGCCCCATGGGCCTGAGCCTGAGGCTGGCCCTAAGCCTGGGCCTGAGCCTGGGCCTGGGCCTGAGCCTGGGCCTGAGCCTGAGGCTGGCCCCAAGCCTGGGCCTGAGCCTGGGCCCGAGCCTGAGCCTGGGCCTGAGCCCTGAGCCTGGGCCTAAGCCTGAGCCTGAGCCAGGGCCTGAGCCTGGGCCTGCGCCTGGCCCTGAGCCTGGGCCTGAGCCTGGCCCTGAGCCTTGAGCCTGGGCCCGAGCCCGAGCCCAGGCCTGAGCCTGAGCCTGGACCTGAGCCTGGGCCTGAGTCTGAGCCTGGGCCCGAGCCTGAGTCTGAGCCTGGGCCTGAGCCTAAGCCTGAGCCTGGGCCTGAGACTGGGCCCGAGCCCTGAGCATGGGCCTCGGCCTGAGCCTGAGCCCCTGTCACACTCTGTAACGGCCCTGCCTGCAAACAGCGCTGATATCGCACTGTGATTCCACCTCTCATATCATCCTGGAGGGAGGGGGAGGAAAGGGAGAAGGAGGGGGAGAGGGAGTTTGAGAGGGTGATTGTGAAGGTGGGGGTGAAGGAGAGGGAGAGGGGGAGGGGTTGAGGGAGGGGGTGAGGGAGAGGGAGGGGGTGAGGGAAGGGGTGAAGGTGAGGGTGAGGGTGAGGGGGGTGAGGGTGAGGGAGGGGGTGAGGATGAGGGAGGGGGTGAGGGGGGGTGAGGGAGGGGGTGAGGGTGAGGGAGGGGGTGAGGGAGGGGGAGGGGTGAGGGAGGGGGTGAGGGAGGGGGTGAGGAAGGGGGTGAGGAAGGGGGTGAGGAAGGGGGTGAGGGTGAGGGAGGGGGTGAGGGAGGGGCAAATTGGCAAAACTACTTGAACAATCTACAGCACCCGGCCTCACCCTATATGAATCCAAGGTTAAATTCCTCCTCTATGCAGATGACCTGGTTCTACTGTCACCAACTAAGGAGGGTGTACAGCAGAACCTGGATCTGCTAGAGACGTTCTGTCAGACCTGGGCCCTGACAATAAACCCCCAAAAAACCAAAGTCCTTGTGTTCCAGCAAAGATCCAGACATGAGGGACCCAAAATAAATTTCACACTAGGAACAACTAAAATTGAACAAACCACTAACTACACATACTTGGGCTTAAAAATCAGTTCTACGGGTAATTTTCATCTGGCTGTGAATGAACTGAAAGAGAAGGCAAGAAGGGCTTTCTATGCCATTAAAAAATCAATCCAAATAGAAATCCCAATTAGCATTTGGCTCAAAATTTTTAAATCAGTATTTGAACCAATTGCACTCTATGGCAGTGAGGTGTGGGGACTGCTAACACAACAAGAATTTGCAAAATGGGACAAACACCCAATTGAGATCCTACATGCAGAATTCTGTAAAAGTATCCTCCGGACTCAAAGGAAAACTGTAAACAATGCATGCAGGGCAGAACTAGGCCAATATCCATTAATAATTACTATCCAAAAAAGAGCCACCAAATTTTGGAAACACCTAAAAATGAGCAACCCCCACTGCTATCATTACGAAGCCCTGAAATGCCAAGAGAGGACCATAAAGAAGAATACCCTCAGTCAACTAGTCCTGGGACTCAGTGAAGTTACTACTAACACTACTAACAATAACCAGCCCCAGGACAGTGACAGCGTAACACAGAGAATTCGACCCAACACAATCGTCACTAAGCAAAAGGAAAAATATCTGTCATATTGGGCAGAAGCAACAAAAACCCAAAACAAACTCAATTGCTACTTGGCCCTAAACAGACAATACAACATGGCTGATTACCTGACCATGGTAAAGGATAGCAAACTGAGAAAAACCTTGACAATGTACAGACTTAGTGAACATAGCCTGGCCATCGAAAAAGGCAGACACAGGCAGACCCGGCTACCAAGAGAGGGCAGGATATGCTCTCACTGCAGTCAGGGAGTGGTGGAGACAGAGATGCACTTCCTCACAGCGTGTAGAAAATATCAGGGCATAAGGGAGAATTTCTACCCAAAATTCACAAAAATATGCCCTGAATTCAGAAATTTGAATGACGACCAAAAACTCCCATACCTACTAGGGGAACAGAGAAATTGTGTAACCTTAGCGGCACACTATGTTACAGCTTGCCATAAACAGAGGGATAACCATTAAATCTAAGAAAAGAGTATATACAAATTATATGAATGTATATTTATACACTCAGGGATATATCTGTTTATACACTGTATGGATAGACCTGCGTTTATGTGTTCAACCATAAATGTTTTTCGATGCTTTGGCAACATAAGATGTACCTTGTCATGCCAATAAAGCGATTTGAATTGAATTGAATTGAGAGGGAGGGGGTGAGGGAGAGGGTGAGGTGAGGGAGGGGGTGAGGGAGGGGGTGAGGGAGGGGGTGAGGGAGAGGGTGAGGGAGAGGGTGAGGGAGAGGGAGAGGGAGAGGGTGAGGGGGGGAGAGGGAGAGCGAGGGAGAGGGGGAGGGAGGTGATGAGGGAGGGAGAGGGAGAGAGAGAGGGGCGAGCGAGGGAGAGGGAGGGGGTGAGGGAGTTTGAGAGGGTGATTGTGAAGGTGGGGTGAAGGAGAGGGAGGGAGAGGGAGAGGGGGAGGGGGTGAGGGAGGGGGAGGGTGAGGGAGGGAGAGTGAGGGGCAGGGGTGAGAGAGGGTGAGGGAGGGAGAGGGAGGGGGTGAGGGAGGGTGAGGGAGGGAGAGGGAGGGGGAGGGGGTGAGCGAGGGTGAGGGAGAGGGAGGGGGAGAGGGAGGGGGCGCTGTGGCCATTGCTGACTGTGACCTTCACTGTGAGACTCTCACCCTGTCGCTCCCGCCATGATGCAGCCGCCCTGCTCCGCCGAGGCCTTGATGCAGCACCCCTGCCCGTCATGGTTCATTCCGAAGTTGTGTCCAATCTCATGGGCCATGGTGGCGGCTGCTCCAATCGCAGGTGCCGAATGATCCTGGGGAGGAGCCAAACAAAACAATTGGTCCAGAGCCACTGCACTGAGTGTCTGCCTGCACTGGCCCCGCCTCGCAGAGGGAGCAGTGGGGGTCACGGCGCTGTGTCTCCTCCCCTCCCCTCCCCCCGGTGACAGCATTAGAAAGGGTTGTTGTTCTATGATTCTATGATGTAGTTGAGGTTTCAAAGACAGAATCATTTGGCTATAGAATCATAGGCCTAGAAATTCGGTGGGCTGCGCCACCAGTTAGCGCCTAAAGAGGGCACTCAGTGGCTTTAGCGCCACTGGCCACGCCTCCCGCAAAATTTAGCGGGGCACTAATGGCGGCGTTAGCCTGTAGCGCTGCGCCGCCACCAATGATGTCATCAGTGTGCGCAGCGCCCCGCTACCGCCCCGAACGCGCTATTGGGTCGCGCCCCCCCCGTAGCGCGGTCGCAATTCGCGACCGGTTCACGGGGCCTACCTGTGGTGGTAGTGGCGCAAATTAAAGGGGAGGTGCGGGGCGGCAATTTTTTCGCTGGCCGCCTGCCAGCACCTCCTCGCACCGCCCTCCTGATCCCCCCCCCGGGCAGTGCCGGCTGTGTCCCGAGAGCCCGGCACTTCTCCTCGGCGCCGGGCTCTTTTGCAAGCACTCGCGATCAGAGATCGCGCTGGTGCAGGCCCCTCCCCTTTAAAAAGGGGAGGAAGGCCTGCAGTACCGCAGCACGCCATGCCGCGCCTCGAGCAGCGCCCGCTTCCGTTTGGGGCGCTGAAACTGAATATCAGGATGGCGCAAGCGGCTCCACCTGGAGCGGTAATTCTGGCGCCCAGGCGAGCTTGGCGCCCCAAATGGGGCGCCACCGAATTTCTAGGCCATAGAATGGTTACGGCACCCGTGCCGGCTCTCTGTAAGAGCACTTCAGCTCGTCCCACTCCCCCGCCCTTTCCCCGTGGCCCTGCTAATTTCTTTCCTTCAGGTATTTATCCAACTCCCTTTTGAAAGCCGTGATTGAGGGTGGGGCCACTGCTTTTTTTGATATATATAAATAACCTGGATATTGGAATACAGAGTAGAATTTCTAAATTTGCTGATGACACCAAACTTGGTGTGGCAAACAGTGAGGATGATATCAATCAACTGCAACAGTGTAACGAGATGGGATTAATTAAAAATGTCCTAGTAAAGGATCCCCTTGGAATGAGCGACCATAACATGGTTGAATTCCATATTCAATCAGAGGGTGAGAAGGTTGGATCTCAAACAAGCGTGCTGAACTTGAATAAAGGAGACTATGAAGGTATGAGAGCGGAATTGAGTAGAGTGGATTGGGAAAATAGATTAAAGGGTAAGACGATACATGATCAGTGGTGTACATTTAAGGAGTTATTTTACAACTTCCAAAAAAAAATATTCCACTGAGAAGAAAAGGGTGTAAAAGAAAAGACAGCCATCCGTGGCTAAGTAAAGAAATTAAGGATAGTATTCGACTAAAAACAAGGGCATATAAGGTAGCCAAATCTAGTGGGAGGATAGAGGATTGGGAAAACTTTAAAAGACAGCAAAAAATAACAAAAAGATTGATTAAGAAAGGGAAGATAGATTATGAAAGTAAATTAGCAAAAAATATAAAAACAGATAGTAAGAGTTTTTATAGTTATATAAAAAGAAAAAGGGTGGCTAAAGTAAATGTTGGTCCCTTAGAGGATGAGACCGGGAAATTAATGGTGGGAAATATGGAGATGGCAAAAACACTGAATGAATATTTTACATCAGTCTTTACAGTAGAAGACACTAAGAATATCCCAACACTGGACAAACAGGGGGCTAAAGGGGGGGAGGAGCTAAACACGATCAAAATCACTAAGGAAGTGGTACTCGGTAAAATAATGGGACTCAAGGCAGATAAATTACCTGGACCTGATGGCTTACATCCTAGGGTCTTGAGGGAAGTGGCGGTAGGGATTGTGGATGCATTGGTAATAATTTTCCAAAACTCCCTGGACTCGGCAAAGGTCCCGGCAGACTGGAAAACTGCTAATGTAACACCCTTATTTAAAAAGGGCAGTAGACAGAAGGCTGGAAACTATGGACCGGTTAGCCTAACATCTGTGGTAGGTAAAATTTTGGAGTCCATTATTAAGGAGACAGTAACAGGACATTTGGATAATCATAATTTAATAGGACAAAGTCAGCATGGTTTTATGAAGGGGAAGTCATGTTTGACAAATTTGCTGGAGTTCTTTGAGGAAGTAACGTATAGGGTGGATAAAGGGGAACCAGTGGACGTAGTGTATTTCGACTTCCAAAAGGCATTTGACAAGGTGCCACACAAAAGATTATTGCTTAAGATAAAAAATCACGGGATTGGGGGTAATATTCCGGCATGGATAGAGGATTGGCTATCTAACAGAAGGCAGAGAGTTGGGATAAATAGTTCATTCTCAGACTGGCAATCAGTAACTAGTGGTGTTCCGCAGGGGTCAGTGCTGGGTCCCTAACTCTTTACAATCTATATTAACGATTTGGAGGAGGGGACCGAGTGTAACATATCAAAGTTGGTAGATGATACTAAGATGGGAGGGAAAGTAGTGAGTGAGGAGGACATAAAAAACCTGCAAGGGGACATCGACAGGCTAAGTAAGTGGGCAGAGATTTGGCAGATGGAATACAATACTGGAAAGTGTGAGGTTATGCACTTTGGCAGGAAAAATCGTAGAGCAAGTTATTATCTTAATGGCAAGAAACTGGAAAGTACTGAAGTACAAAGGGATCTGGGGGTCCTGGTGCACGAAACTCAAAAGGTTAGTATGCAGGTGCAGCAAGTGATTAAGAAGGCCAATGGAATGTTGGCTTTCATTGCTAGGGGGATACAATATAAAAATAGGGAGGTATTGCTTCAGTTGTACAAGGTATTGGTGAGACCGCACCTGGAATACTGCGTACAGTTTTGGTGTCCATACTTAAGAAAGGACATACTTGCTCTCGAGTCAGTACAAAGAAGGTTCACTCGGTTAATCCCGGGGATGAGGGGATGGACATATGAGGAGAGGTTGAGTAGATTGGGACTCTACTCATTGGAGTTCAGAAGAATGAGAGGCGATCTTATTGAAACATATATTATTGTGAAGGGGTTGGATCGGGTGGATGCGGGGAAGATGTTCCCGATGATGGGTGAAACTAGAACTAGGGGGCATAGTCTTAGAATAAGTGGCTGCTCTTTCAAAACTGAGATGAGGAGGAACTACTTCACTCAGAGGGTGGTAGGTCCATGGAATATGCTGCCCCAAAAAGCTGTAGAAGCTACATCATTACATAAATTTAAAACAGAAATAGACAGTTTCCTAGAAGTAAAGGGAATTAAGGGTTACGGGGAGCGGGCAGGAATTTGGACATGAGTCTAGGTTCGGATCGGTCATGGCCCTGTGGGTAGCGGAGCGGGCCCAGGGGCCGTGTAGCCTGATCCTGCTCCTATTTTGTGTGTCTAATTCTGTTGGATTCAGGAGATGGTTCTGTGATAGTGGATTGGCGGTTAGGATCAGATCAGCCATGATCTTATTGAATGGCGGAGCAGGCTCGAGGGGCCAATTGGCCTACTCCTGCTCCTATTTCTTATGTTCTTATGTAACAGGACATAGAAAGACTAGCAGAATGGGCAGACAAGTGGCAGATGGAATTTAATACAGAGAAGTGTGAGGTGATGCATTTTGGCAGAAGGAACAGGGAGAGGCAATATACACTTAATGGCACAGTTTTAAAGAGTGTGCAGGGACAGAGGGACCTGGGAGTTAATGTGCATAGGTCCCTGAAGGTGGCAGGACATATTGAGAGAGTGGTTAACAAAGCATATGGGATCTTGGGCTTCATAAATAGAGATATTGAGTACAAAAGTAGAGAAGTTATGCTGAACCTTTATAAAACGCTGGTTAGGTCACAACTGGAGTATTGCATCCAGTTCTGGTCACCACACTTTAGGAAGGATGTGAAGGCCCTTGAGAGGGTGCAGAGGAGATTTACCAGAATGGTTCTGGGGATGGGGGACCTTAGCTACAAGGGCAGGTTGGAGAAGCTGGATTTGTTTTCATTAGAGCAAAGGAGGTTGAGGGGTGATTTGATCGAGGTGTACAAGATTATGACAGGTTTGGACAGGCTGGAGAGGGAAAGGCTGTTCCCACTAGTTGATGGTACATAGAAACATAGAAGATAGGAGCAGGAGTAGGCCATTCGGCCCTTCGAGCCTGCTCCGCCATTCAATGAGATCATGGCTGATCATCCAAACTCAGTACCCTGTCCCTGCCTTTTCCCCATATTCCTTGATCCCTTCAGCCTCAAGAAACATATCCAACTCTTTCTTGAATATATTTAATGAACTGGCCTCCACCGCCCTCTGTGGCAGAGAATTCCACAGGTTCACCACTCTCTGGGTGAAGAAATTCCTCCTCATTTCAGTCCTAAATGGCTTACCCCTTATCCTTAGACTATGACCCCTGGTTCTGGACTCCCCGGCCATCAGAAACATCCTTCCTGCATCTAGTCTGTCCAGGCCTGACAGAATTTTATAGGTTTCGATGAGATCCCCTCTCAATCTTCTAAACTCCAGTGAGTATAAGCCCAATCGACACAATCTCTCCTCATCGGGACCAGCGGGAGCAGCGAGGAGGAGCTCGGGAGAAAACCCGGCGACCAGCGAGGCCCGAGACCAGTCGGGAGCAGTGAGTCGGAGCCCGGTATAAAAACCGGAGAGAGGCGAGGCCCGAGACCAGTCGGGCCCAGCGGGAGCAGCGAGGAGGAGCTCGGGAGAAAACCCGGCGACCAGCGAGGCCCGAGACCAGTCGGGAGCAGTGAGTCGGAGCCCGGTATAAAAACCGGAGAGAGGCGAGGCCCGAGACCACAGCTGGGGCAGTCGGGAGAGCAGGAGGCCAGTAACTGCTGGGGCAGTCGGGAGAGCAGGAGGCCAGTAACTCGTGAGTTTAAAAGCTCACCTTTCGCGGGCTTTTTCTTTCACAGCTGGTGCAGTCGGGAGAGCAGGAGGCCAGTAACTCTTATATAGGTGGAGCTGTTGCTAAACCCGAAACACTACAGTGTAGTGTCTCCCACCCTTCCACCTCCTCTAACCTTTTAGGGGTTAGGGGAAGTTGAAAAGGTAGGTTCAATTTATTTTATTTCAGGAGCCTAACCTAGGTGGAAAAGGTTCCAGGACAGGAGGCGGCAGTGAAAATACAACACCAGAAAACAGGTAGGTGACTGGTTGGTGAGTACTTTCACAAACTTATTCTAAGTAGAATTCAATAATTAAGCTAAATCGTAGTAAATAAAAGGGTATTGTAAGGGTTAAGTCATGGAAGGGCAGCTCGGACCCGTGTCATGCTTCTCCTGTGCCATGTGGGAAATCAGGGACACTGTCCCTGACAACTATGTGTGCAGGAAGTGTGTCCAGCTGTAGCTCCTAGCAGACCGCATGGCGGCGCTGGAGCTGCGAATGGACTCACTCTGGAGCATACGCGATGCTGAGGATGTTGTGGATAGCACATTCAGTGAGTTGGTCACACCGCAGGTAAAGGCTAGCTCAGACAGTAAATGGGTGACCAAAAGGCAGGGTAAAGGCAGGAAGGTAGTGCAGGAGTCACCTGCGGTCATCTCCCTCCAAAACAGGTTTACCGTTTTGGGTACTGTTGGGGGAGATGACTTATCAGGGGAAGGCACCAGCAGCCAGGTTCAGGGCACCATGACTGGCTCTGCTGCACAGAAGGGCGGGAAAAAGAGGGATAGGGCTATAGTGATAGGGGATTCAATTGTAAGGGGGATAGATAGGAGTTTCTGTGGCCGAGACCGAGACTCCAAGATGGTATGTTGCCTCCCTGGTGCAAGGGTCAAGGATGTCTCGGAGCGGGTGCAGAGCATTCTGAAGGGGGAGGGGGATCAGCCAGTTGTCGTGGTACATGTAGGTACCAACGATGTAGGTAAAAAGAGGGAGGAGGTCCTACAAGCTGAATTTAGGGAGTTAGGAGCTAAATTGAAAAGTAGGACCTCAAAGGTAGTAATCTCTGGATTGCTACCAGTGCCACGAGCTAATAAGTTTAGAGAGAGTAAGATAGATAAGCTAAATACGTGGCTTGAGCAGTGGTGCAAGGGAGAGGGATTTAAATTCTTGAGGCATTGGAACCAGTTCTTGGGGAGGAGTGACCTGTACCAAGGGGACGGTCTACACCTGAACTGTGAGGGAGCCGATGTCCTCGGGGTAATATTTTCTAGGGCGGTTCGGGAGGATTTAAACTAATTTGGCAGGGGGATGGGAACCTAGGTAGTGGAAAAGAGGGAAGTCATATGAAGTCAGAAATAGATGGTAGAAAGGTGAGAAGCAATAAGCAAAGGAGAGAAACACAAAGGGCCAAACTAATTCATAATGAGAGTGTGAAAAAAGCAAGCCTGAAGGCTTTGTATCTTAATGCTAGAAGCATTAGGAACAAGGTGGATGAATTAGTTGTGGAAATAGAGGTAAACAAGTATGATTTGATTGGGATTACAGAAACGTGGCTGCAGGGTGGGCAAGGCTGGGAACTTAACATCCAGGGATATACAATATTTAGGAAGGATCGGCAAAAAGGTAGGGGAGGTGGGGTAGCATTGCTGGTAAAGGAGGGGATTAATGCAATGGAAAGGAAGGATATTAACTCGGATGAAACGGAATCTGTATGGGTAGAAATGAGAAATAGCAAGGGGAGGAAAACGTTAGTGGGTGTGATATATAGGCCTCCAAATAGTAATATGGAGGTGAGGGAAGGCATAAAAAGGGAAATTAGAGAAGCGTGCGATAAGAGCACAGCTGTCATCATGGGTGACTTTAATTTACATATTGATTGGACTACCCAAATTAGTAAAAATTCTGAGGAGGAGGAATTCCTGGAATGTTTTCGGGACGGTTATCTGGACCAATATGTCGAGGAGCCGACTCGAGCTCAGGCCATTTCAGACTGGGTATTGTGCAATGAGAAGGGACTTATCAGCAATCTTCTTGTACGAGGCCCCTTGGGTCAGAGCGATCATAATATGATCGAGCTCTCAGTCGAGATGGAGAGTGAGGAAATTGAATCAGAGACTAAGGTCCAGAACTTAAATAAAGGGAATTACGAGGGTATGAGACGGGAATTGGGTAAGATTGATTGGGTGGTGTTTCTGGGGGGATTGACAGTGGATAGACAATGGCAAGCATTCAAAGATAGAATGGAAGAATTCCAGAACATGTTTATACCGGTTTGGCATAAAAATAAACCTAAAAAGGTGACTCAACCGTGGATAACGAGGGAAATTAGGGACAGCATAAAATCAAAAAAAAGGGCATATCAACTGGCAAAAAAAAGCACCAGACCGGAAGATTGGGGGCAGTACAGGATACAGCAAAAGAGGACAAAGGGATTAATCAGGAAGGGGAAAATAGAATACGAAAGTAAACTTGCAGCAAACATAAAGACAGACTGCAAAAGCTTTTATCGGTATATCAGGAGGAAAAGACTGGTAAAATCCCAAGTCGGTCCCTTGCAGTCCGATTCGGGAGAATATATAATGGAGAATAAGGAAATGGCAGACCAATTAAACTCATACTTTGGTTCTGTATTCACAAAGGAGGACACAAATAACCTCCCAGGAATATCGGCAAACATAGGGACTAATGAGAGGGAGGAGCTGACAGAAATTAGTATCTCTAGGGATATGGTGTTGGGTAAGTTGAGGGGACTGAAGGCTGACAAATCCCCGGGGCCTGATAAACTACATCCTAGGGTACTTAAGGAGGTGGCCCTGGAGATAGCAGATGCTCTAAGGATCATCTTCCGGAACTCCATTGACTCGGGAACAGTACCCGTGGATTGGAGGGTAGCTAATGTTACCCCAATATTTAAAAAGGGGGGTAGAGAGAAAGCAGGGAATTATAGACCAGTAAGCCTTACATCGGTTGTGGGCAAAATGCTAGAGTCCATTATTAAGGATAAAATAGCGGAGCACTTGACAAATGGGGAAAGGATCGGACAGAGTCAACATGGATTTACAAAGGGTAAATCGTGTTTGACTAATCTGCTGGAATTTTTTGAGGAAGTAACTGGTAAAATAGATGGGGGAGAGCCAGTGGATGTGGTGTACCTTGACTTCCAGAAAGCCTTCGATAAGGTTCCACACAAAAGATTATCATGCAAAATTAAGGCTCATGGGATTGGGGGCAAAGTATTAACGTGGATAGAGAACTGGCTGGCGGATAGAAAACAGAGAGTTGGAATAAACGGCTCGTTTTCGGAGTGGCAGGCAGTGACCAGCGGGGTGCCGCAAGGATCTGTCCTGGGACCCCAACTGTTCACAATATATATAAATGATCTGGATCAGGGAATTGGATGCAATATTTCCAAATTCGCTGACGACACTAAACTAGGAGGAGGGGTGGGCTCTGATGAGGATGTCAGGAGGCTACAGTGCGATTTGGACAGGTTGGGGGAATGGGCGGATACGTGGCAGATGCACTATAATGTGGATAAATGCGAGGTTATCCACTTTGGGGGTAAAAACAGGAGGGTAGATTATTATCTAAATGGCAATAGATTGGGAGATGGGGAAGTGCAGAGGGACCTGGGTGTTCTTGTGCACCAGTCACTGAAGGAGAGCATGCAGGTGCAACAGGCGATTAAGAAGGCAAATGGTATGTTGGCCTTCATATCAAGGGGGTTCGAGTATAGGAATAGGGATACCTTACTACAGCTGTACAAGGTGCTGGTGAGACCGCATCTGGAGTATTGTGTACAGTTTTGGTCGCCCCATCTGCGGAAGGATGTTCTTGCCATGGAAAGAGTGCAGCGGCGATTCACCAGGCTGATACCTGGAATGGCGGGAATGACCTACGAGGAGAGATTGAATAGTTTGGGCTTGTACTCACTGGAGTTTAGAAGATTGAGAGGGGGTCTCATCGAAACATATAAAATTATGGCAGGCCTGGACAGGCTGAATTCAGAGAGAATGTTTCCAATGGCAGGGGAGCACAGAACCAGGGGCCACAGTCTAAAAATAGCGGGCAAATCATTTAAAACAGAGATGAGGAAGAATTTCTTCACTCAAAGAGTGGTGAGCCTGTGGAATTCCCTGCCACAGAGGGCTGTGTAGGCTAATTCAATAAATATTTTCAAGAGAGAATTGGATATATTTCTGAAGGCTAAGGGGATTAAGGGTTACGGAGAAAAGGCGGGGACGGGGTACTGAACTGGTAAGATCAGCTATGATCTCAGATGAAGATCAGCCATGATCTCATTGAATGGCGGAGCAGGCTCGAAGGGCCGAATGGCCTACTCCTGTTCCTATCTCTATGTTTCTATGTTTCATACGTCATTCCTGCCATCCCAGGTATCAGCCTGGTGAATCTTCGCTGCACTCCCTCCATGGCAAGAACGTCCTTCCTCAGGTATGGTGACCAAAACTGCACACAATACTCAAGGTGCAGTCTCACCAAGGCCCTGTACAACTGTAGCAAGACATCCTTGTTTCTGTACTCGAACCCTCTTGCTACGAAGGCCAACATACCATTTGCCTTCTTAACCGCCTGCTGCACCTGCATGCTTACCTTCAGCGACTGGTGCACAAGGACACCCAGGTCTCTTTGCACTTCCCCTTCTCCCAATCTATTGCCATTCAAATAATAATCTGCCTTCCTGTTTTTGCCACCAAAGTGGATAACCTCACATTTATCCACATTATAGTGCATTTGCCATGTTTCTGCCCAATCACCCAACCTGTCCAAATCGTACTGGAGTTTCCCGACATCCTCCTCGCAGCTTACCCTCCCGCCCAGCTTTGTGTCGTCTGCAAATTTGGAGATATTACATCCAATTCCCTCGTCCAGATCATTAATACATATTGTGAACAGCTGGGGTCCTAGGACCGATCCTTGCGGTACCCCACTAGTCACTGCCTGCCACTCAGAAAACGACCCGTTTATTCCAACTCTTTGCTTTCTGTCCGCCAACCAGTTCTCTATCCAAGTCAATACCTTGCCCCCAATCCCATGTGCCTTAATTTTGCACGCTAATCTCTTGTGTGGGACCTTATCGAAAGCCTTCTGAAAGTCCAAATACACCACATCCACTGGTTCTCCCTTATCTAGTACAAGGACTAGGGGACACAGATTTAAGGTTTTGGGCAAGAGATACAAGGGGGATGTGAGGAAAAACTTTTTTACGCAGCGAGTGGTGAGGACCTGGAACTCGCTGCCGACGGAAGTGGTGGAAGCGGAGACACTCAGTGTTTTCAAGGGGAGACTGGATAGGCACTTGAGGGAAATAAACTTGCAGGGCTACGGGGATAGAGCGGGGGAATGGGACTGACTGGATTGCTCTACAGAGAGCTGGCACCGACCCGATGGGCCGAATGGCCTCCTTCGGTGCCGTTATGACTCTAGGACTCTATGGGGGAAAAATTCAGTATCGACCCATTTGGGGCGCCATTACTGGCAGTGCGCAAAGTTTAGCGCCTGCTGCTAATTATCGCCTCCGACAGCAAACTTGGCTTTTATCGCCCCTGGAGGTGATTGGAGCGCTAAATCAGGCGCTGCACACCTGTCTTAAGGTGCTAAGGCCGAGGGGCGAGGCGCTACCTCAGAGCACTGGCGGAGCTCATGTGATGTCAGTCAGCAATGGAACACAGACACACTGGCGCCGGCCAGTTCTCTAAAGGGGAGTTCTGATGAATGGTCATCGACCTGAAACATTAACTCTGTTTCTCTCTTCACAGATGCTGCTTGACCTGCTGAGTTTCTCCAGCATTTTCTGTTTTTATCTTAAAGGGGAGAGTTGATCTTGGTCTCCATCCACATCCTGCTCATTGCAGCCTTGAATCTCAGCCTGAATCTCAGCCTGGAGAGACCTGTACATCAAATCTGCTGGAAAGAACAATGGAGAGACCCAGGGAAAGAGCTCAGAGTGCAGCCCCCACAGTCTCTTCTAAATCGATACAAGGAAGGTCAAATCAAAATGAACCTGCAAAGTGCTGCTCAGTACCCAAAACTCCTTCACACAGCGTTGAATCTCTCCAGAAGTCTCTCTCTCTCAGAATGCGTGGAGCAAAAATGTCACCAGCAAAAAAAGGCAGGAAGCGGCCGCCTTTAAATAGCGCTCCCCCAGTCCCTTCCTGACTGCAAAACGCTCCCCTCAACCTGTCGTTGCCAGCGGCAGGTGGTAAGGCAGGGGGCGCCACTCAGTATCCGGTCCGGTGCGCTACCGGGGCATTGCGCACTCGACTGACGTCACAATCTGCCGGCGCAGGAGATCGTGGCGGTAGTGTTTAGCGCCGCAGCAATATGTCTAGTTAATTTCGCGAGCGGCGCAAACATCGCCGCGCCCGGGCGCTAGTTGCTTTGTGCCCCACTTAGCGCCCTCTTAAGGCGCTAACAGGTGGCGTTACCAACTGAATTTTTCCCCCTATGAGTCTGCCTCCACCACCCTCTCAGGCCGTGTATTCCAGATCCGAACCACGCGCCGCATAAAAAAGTTTTTCCTCGTGTCGCCTTTGGATCTTGTGCCAATCCCCTTAAATCTGTGTCCTCTGGTTCTCGACCCTTCCGCCAATGGGAACAGTTTCTCTCTATCTACTCTGTCCAGACACCTCAAGATTTTAAACACCTCTATCAAATCTCCTCTCAAGGTTTCGCGGGATTTTTTCCTCAGAGGCCGGTGCCGGGAGCGGAGAGAGCGGCGGTACAGTGAGTATTTAAACTCACTTTCGCAGGCTTTTTTCCTCAGAGGCTTACCAATCTCACAGACCGGTGGTGGCGTCCCAGAGCCACGTCACAATTCAAAAAGTGACGCGGGCACGAGGAAGCAGCTGATTGGGTGAGTACGGTCAGGTGAGTATTTATACTACTCTATAGTTTGACAGTTAAGGTTAATAGTTTATAAAGTTTAGAAGGTCGTAATTTTTGTGGTTATAGTTTCTAAGGTCTCTGTTGTGTAGCGGGGAGTGCTAGTAAACAAGGGCCCTTGAGTATATCACTTAATTGTAGTGTAATTAGTGATATTGATTTGATTTAATTTAATTTAAATTAATTAAAGGGTAAGTCATGGCAGCACAGCTCAGCCCCATGGCATGCTCCTCCTGCGCTATGTGGGAAATCAGGGACACTTCCTGTGTCCCTGACGACCATGTGTGCGGGAAGTATATCCAGCTGCAGCTACTGACAGACCGCATTGCGGCACTGGAGCTGCGAATGGATACATACTGGAGCATTCGCGATGCTGAGGACGTCGTGGATAGCACATTTAATGAGTTGGTCACACCACAGGTAAAGGCTGCACAGGCAGGAAGGGAATGGGTGACCACCAGGCAGAGTAGTAGGTGCAGGCAGGTAGTGCAAGGGTCCCCCGTGGCCATCCCCCTCTCAAACAGATATACCACTTTGGATATTGTTGAGGGAAATGGCTTATCGGGGGAAGGCAGCAGCAGCCAACTTCCTGGCACCATGGGTGGTTCTGCTGCACAGGACGGGAGGAAAAAGAGCGGGAGAGCTATACTGATAGGGGATTCTACTGCAAGGGGAATAGATAGGCGTTTCTGCGGCCACAAACGAGACTCCAGGATGGTATGTTGCCTCTCTGGTGCAAGGGTCAAGGATGTCTCGGGGCGGCTGCAGGGCATTCTGGAGGGGGAGGGTGAACAGCCAGTTGTCGTGGTGCATATAGGAACTAAATATATAGGTAAAAAACGGGATGCGGTGCTAAAAGCTGAAGATAGGGAGTTAGGAGGTAAATTAAAAAATAGGACCTCAAAGGTAGCAATCTCAGGATTGCTACCAGTGCCACGTGCTAGTCAGAGTAGAAATAGAAGGATATTTCAGATGAATACATGGCTAGAGGAATGGTGGGACTTGTATACAGACCCCCAAACAGTAATGCTGAGGTTGGGAATGGCATTAAACGGGAAATTAGAGACGCGTGCAATAAGGGCACAGCAGTTATCATGGGTGACTTTAAACTACATATAGATTGGGCTAACCAAATTAGTGACAAAACTGTGGAGGAGGAATTCCTGGAGTGTATACGGGATGGTTTCCTGGACCAATATGTCGAGGAACCAACTAGAGATCAGGCCATCTTAGACTGGGTATTATGTAATGAGAAAGGATTAATTAGCAATCTTGTTGTGCGAGGCCCCTTGGGGCGGAGCGATCATAATATGATAGAATTCTTCATTAAGATGGAGAGTGAAGTATTTGACTCAGAGACGAGGGTCCTGAATTTAAATAAAGGAAACTACGATGGTCTGAGGTGCGAGTTGGCTAGGATGGATTGGGGAACGTTACTTAAAGGGTTCACAGTGGATAGGCAATGGCAAACATTTAAAGATCGCATGGATGAACTACAGAATTTGTTCATCCCTGTTTGGCATAAAAATAAAAAAAAGGTGACTCAACCATGGCTAACAAGGGCAATTAGGGGTAGCATAAGCTCCAAGGAGAGGACATATAAATTGGCCAGAAGAAGCAGCAAACCTGAGGATTGGGAGCAGTTTAGGATTCAACAAAGGAGGACAAAGGGATTAATTAAGAGGGGGAAATTAGAATATGAGAGTAAGCTTTCAGGGAACATAAAAACTGACTGTAAAAGCTTCTATAGATATGTGAAGAGAAAAAGATTGGTGAAGTCAAGCGTAGGTCCCTTGCAGTCAGAATCAGGGGAATTTATAATGGGGAACAAAGAAATAGCAGATCAATTAAATACATATTTTGGTTCTGTCTTCACAAAGGAGGACACAAATAACCTCCCAGAGGTGTCGGGGAACATAGGGTCTGATGAGAGGGAGGAATTGAGTGAAATCAGCATTTGTAGGGAAATGGTGTTAGGGAAATTGACGGGATTGAAGGCTGATAAATCCCCAGGGCCTGATAATCTACATCCTAGGGTACTTAAGGAGGTGGCCCTAGAAATAGTAGATGCATTGCTGGTCATCTTCCAAAATTCAATAGACTCTGGAACAGTTCCCATGGATTGGAGGATAGCTAATGTAACCCCACTATTCAAAAAAGGTGGTAGAGAGAAAACAGGGAATTATAGACCGGTAAGCCTGACATCGGTAGTGGGGAAAATGCTAGAGTCCATTATAAAAGATGTAATAGCAGAGCACTTGGAAAACAGTGACAGGATCGGACAAAGTCAACATGGATTTACAAAAGTTAAATCATGCTTGATTAAGCTACTGGAATTTTTTCAGGTGGAACTGGTAGAATAGATAAGGGAGAACCAGTGGATGTGGTGTATTTGGACTTTCAATACACCACATCCACTGGCTTTCGATAAGGTCCCGCATAAGAGTTTAGCATGCAAAGTTAAAGCACATGGGATTGGGGGTAAGGTACTGACTTGGATAGAGAACTGGTTGGCAGTCAGGAAGCAAAGAGTTGGAATAAACGGGTCTCTCTCCGAGTGGCAGGCAGTGACGAGTGGGGTACCGCAGGGATCGGTGCTAGGACCCCAGCTGTTCACAATATATATTAATGATCTAGATGGAGGAACTAGATGTAATATCTCCAAGTTTGCAGACGACACAAAGCTGGGTTGGCATGTGTGCTGTGAGGAGGATGCCGAGAAACTCCAATATGATTTGGACAGGTTGGGTGATTGGGCAGATGCATGGCAGATGCAGTATAATGTGGATAAATGTGAGGTTATCCACTTTGGTGGCAAAAACAGGAAGACAGATTATTATCTGAACAGCAATAGATTGGGAAAAGGGGAAGTGCAACGAGACCTGGGTGTCCTTGTGCACCAGTCGCTGAAGGTAAGCATGCAGGTGCAGTAGGCGGTTAAGAAGGCAAATGGTATGTTGGCCTTCATAGCGAGAGGATTCGAGTACAGGTGCAAGGATGTCTTGCTGCAGTTGTACAGGGCCTTGGTGAGACCACACCTTGAGTATTGTGTGCAGTTTTGGTCGCCTTATCTGAGGAAGGATGTTCTTGCCATGGAGGGAGTGCAGCAAAGATTCACCAGACTGGTACCTGGGATGGCAGGAATGACGTATGAGAGATTGGGTCGATTAGGCTTATATTCGCTAGAGTTTAGAAGAATGAGAGGGGATCTCATTGGAACTTATAAAATTCTAACAGGACTAGACAGACTAGATGCAGGAAGGATGTTCCTGATGGCGGGGGATTCCAGAACCAGGGGTCACAGTCTAAGGATAAGAGGTAAGCCATTTAGGACAGAGATGAGGAGGAATTTCTTCACCCTGAGAGTGGTGAACCTGTGGAATTTTCTATCACAGAAGGCAGTTGAGGCCAATTCATTAAATATATTCAAGAAGGAGTTGGATATATTTCTTACGGCTAAAGGGATCAAGGGATATGGGGAGAAAGCAGGGACAGGGTACTGAATTTGGATGATCAGCTATGATCTCATTAAATGGCGGAACAGGCGCGAGGGGCCGAATGGCCTACTCCTGCTCCTATCTTCTATGTTTCTATGTTTTTCAATCTTCTCTGCTCTAAGGAGAACAACCCCAGCTTCTCCAGTCTATCCATGTAACTGAAGTCCCTCATCCCTGGAGCCATTCTTGTAAATCTTTTCTGCACCCTCTCTAAGGCCTTCACATCCTTCCTAAAGTGCGGTGCCCAGAATTGGACACAATACTCCAGTTGAGGCCGAACCAGTGTTTTATAAAGGTTCATCATAACTTCCTTGCTTTTGTACTCTATGCCTCTATTTAGAAGTGTTTTACTATTTTTCCCAATGCCTGGATGTTGAGAGACCAACTCTCTGACGATTTGACTCCCGGGTTTGGGGGCTGGTTCAGGGCGAGTGCAGCAGACGCCTGGCCAGTGCAGTTGAGTGTCTCACCATGTTGACTCCTCCAGAACTATCCTGTGAGCACATTCCCTCCAGCGGTGCCATCCCAATGGTGGTCCCCTTGAACTTGATGCCCCTGCAAGAAGAAGGTTGTGTTAGCGGGCATGAAGCCCGTGGGCTCATCTGGATAATCCCTGCTCTCTGTAGTACACACATAGGAACATACGAACAAGAGTAGGCCATTCAACCCCTCGAGACTGTTCCGCCATTCATCTAGATAATCCCTGCTACCTGTGGTCAGGGCCGGTGCTGGTGAGGCAGTGGCCCAAAGGCCAATACCAATCTTTTTGCCATTGAATGTCAAGGGACGGTGGTTAGACTCTCGCTTGTTGGAGATAGTCATTGCCTGGCACTTCTGTGGCGCGAATGTTACTTGCCACATATCAGCCCAAGCCTGAATGTCGTCCAGGTCTTGTTGCGTGCGGGCATGGACTGCTTCATTATCTGAGGAGTTGTGAATGGCACTGAACACTGTGCAGTCATTAACGAACATCCCCATTTCTGACCTTATGTTGGAGGGAAGGTCATTGATGAAGCAGCTGAAGATGGTTGGGCCTACGACACTGCCCTGAGGAACTCCTGCAGCGATGTCCTGGGGCTGTGATGATTGACCTTCAACCACCACAACCATCTTCCTTTGTGCTAGGTATGACTCCAACCAGTGGAGAGTTTTCCCCCTGATTCCCATTGACTTCAGTTTTACTAGGGCTCCTTGATGCCACACTCGGTCAAATGCTGCCTTGATGTCAAGGGCAGTCACTCTCACCTCACCTCTGGAATTCAGTTCCTTTGTCCATGTTTAGACCAAGACTGTAATGAGGCCGGGAGCCGAGTGGTCTTGGTGGAACCCAATCTGATTTAAATGAGGCCCATGTCCCAATATCAAGTGTGCTTTGGGCCAGCCCATCTGTCCTGGAATCGGCTTCTACTCCCAGTTCGACCAGGCCAGCACCAACCAATGTCTTGGCCGTAGGGTCTTGGATTTGGCCCCTCCCGCTTGATGCTGTCGTCAACCCAGTTGAGGATTCCAGTTAATATCAACAAGGTCCCAGTTCCTGCCCCAACCTCCAAGTAGATTGGTCACTGCTGAGAAATACCAATCTCAAAGATCTACTGTCCTAGCTCCCGGCAATACGACGTGTGAGAGAGTCCGAAGGGCACTCACGTGATCAGCTGAGCGTTATCGTGCTTAGCTCGCACCCACAGTTGCTGTCTCCACTTTAGGAAGGCCCAGAGGGCGGTGTTGGGATCCTCACTCACTGTGATCTGGTCCGAGTGCGTCCACACCTCCAGGCCAATCAATGCAATTCGAATGTTCATTGTTCTGTAAAACTGGGCAGAATAAAACAAAGACACTCAGGAACAACCCAATGTTAAACGTATCTCTCACACTGAAGGGCCGGCATACTTTACTGTCACACTGGGGACAGAACACGGGAACAGGAGGAGGCCATTCAGCCCCTCCAGCCTGTTACACTGGAACAGGAGGAGGCCCATTCAGCAACTTGAGCCTGTTACACAGGAACAGGAGGAGGCCATTCAGCCCCTCGAGCCTGTTACACAGGAACAGGAGGAGGCCATTCAGCCCCTCCGGCCTGTTACACAGGAACAGGAGGAGGCCATTCAGCCCCTCGAGCCTGTTACACAGGAACATTAGACCATTCAGCAACTCGAGCCTGTTACACAGGAACATTAGACCATTCAGCAACTCGAGCCTGTTACACAGGAACATTAGACCATTCAGCAACTCGAGCCTGTTCCACCATTCAATCAGACCACGGCTGATCTGTATCTTAACTCCATCTACCCGCCTTGGTTCCGTAACCCTTAATACCCTTACGCAACTGTGGTAAACCACTAATCTGCCTGTACAGAACATGTCTGGGCATGCCTCAGCTGGCTCCACCCCTAAGCCCAGGTATAAAGGTGATTGACCTCCAGTCCCCCTGGCTTTAAGGATCGGTCTACCAGCAGAGGCATGCTCATATTCTTTTGTTAATAAAAGCCTACTTGTTATAAGTTTAACTCTTAGTCTTCTGGAGTTATTAATGGCGCATCAGCAACAAAAATCCATCAATTTCAGTTTTGATGTTTTCAATTGACCCCCAGCCTCAACAGCTTTTTGGGGGAAGAGAGTTCCAGATTTCCACCACCCTTTGTGTGAAGAAGTGCTTCCTGACATCACCCCTGAACGGCCTGGCTCTAATTTTAAGATTATGTCTCCTTGTTCTGGACTCCCCCCACCAGAGGAAATCGTTTCTCCCTGTCTGCCCTATTGATCTATTCATTCACAGGATGTGGACATCGCTGGCAAGGCCAGCATTTATTGCCCATCCCTAATTGCCCTGGAGAAGGTGGTGGTGGTGAGCCGCCTTCTTGAGTACAACTGAGTGACTTGCTGGGCCATTTCAGAGGGCAGTTAAGAGTCAACCACATTGCTGTGGGTCTGGAGTCACATATCGGCCAGACCGGGTAAGGACGGCAGATTTCCTTCCCTAAAGGACATCAGTGAACCAGTTGGGTTTTTACGACAATCCGATAGTTTCATGGTCACCATTACTGATACTAGCTTTTCAATTCTACATTTTATTCAATTCTAAATTTTATTCAATTGAATTTAAATTCCCCAGCTGCCATGGTGGGATTTGAACTCACAGTCTCTGGATCATTAGTTCAGGCCCCTGGATTACTAGCCCAGTGACATTACCACTACGCTACTGTACCCAAATCGTTTAATCATCTTAAACACCTCGATCAGATCACCCCTTAACCTTCTATATTCAGGGGAATACAAACCTCGTCTGTGCAACCTGTCCTCGTAATTTAACCCTTTTAGCCCTGGTATCATTCTGGTAAACCTACGCTGCACCCCCTCCGAGGCCAGTATATCTTTCCTAAGGTGTGGTGCCCAGAACTGCTCCCAGTGCTCCAGGTGTGGTCTAACCAGGGTTTTGTACAGCTGCAGCATAACTTCTACCCCCTTGTATTCTGGTCCTCGAGATATAAAGGCCAGCGTCCCATTAGCCTTTTTGATTATTTTCTCGACCTGTTCATGAGATTTTAATGATCGATGTACCTGAGATCCATGTCTCTTTGGACCTCCACTGTTTTTAGCCTTCCACCATTTAGAAAGTACCCTGTTCTATTCTTTCTAGGTCCAAAGTGGATGACCTCACATTTGCCACAGTTTTGCCCATTCACTTAATCTCTCGGTATCTCTTTGTAATTTTATGCTTCCATCTACACCGCCTACAATGCCGCCCATCTTTCTGTCATCGGCAAAATTGGATCTATGACTTTCTATGCCATCATCTAAGTTGTCAATAAATATTGTGAATAGTCGAGGCCCCAACACAGATCCTTGCAGGACACCACTAGACGCCCCTGCCAATTTCAGTACCTACCCATTAGCTCTGATGATGTGGAATCTGTATGGGTAGAATTGAGAAATACTAAGGGGAAAAAAACATTAGTGGGAGTGGTATATAGACCTCCAAACAGTAAGGTGGAGGTTGGGGATGGCATTAAAAGGGAAATTAAAGAAGCGTGCAATAAGGGCACAGCAGTCATCATGGGTGACTTTAATCTACATATAGATTGGGCCAACCAAATTAGTAACAATACTGTGGAGGAGGAATTCCTGGAGTGTTTATGGGATGGTTTCCTGGACCAATATGTCGAGGAACCAACCAGAGATCAGGCCATCTTAGACTGGGTATTATGCAACGAGAAAGGATTAATTAGCAATCTTGTTGTACGAGGCCCCTTGGGTCGGAGCGATCATAATATGATCGAATTCTTCATTAAGATGGAGAATGAAGTAGTTGACTCAGAGACAAGGGTCCTCAATTTAAATAAAGGAAACTACGATGGTCTGAGGAGCGAGTTGGGTAGGATTGAGTGGGGAATGGCGCTCAAAGGGTTGATGGTGGATAGGCAATGGCAAACATTCAAAGACCAAATGGATGAGTTACAGAATTTGTTCATCCCAGTTTGGCGTAAAAATAAAACAAAAAAGGTGACTCAACCGTGGCTAACAAGGGAAATTAGGGATAGCATAAGATCCAAGGAGAGAACATATAAATTGGCTAGAAAAAGCAATAATCCTGAGGATTGGGAGCAGTTTAGGAGTCAACAAAGGAGGGCAAAGGGATTAATTAAGAAAGGGAAAATAGAATATGAGAGTAAGCTATCAGGGAACATAAAAACTGACTGTAAAAGCTTTTATAGATATGTGAAGAGAAAAAGATTAGTGAAGTCAAACGTAGGTCCCTTACAGTCAGAATCAGGGGAATTTATAATGGGAAACAAGGAAATGGCAGACCAACTAAATGCATACTTTGGTTCTGTCTTCACAAAGGAGGACACAAATAACCTCCCAGAGATGCCGGGGAACATAGGGTCGGATGAAAGCGAGGAACTGAAAGAAATCAGTATTTGTAGGAAAATGGTGTTAGGAAAATTGATGGGACTGAAGGCCGATAAATCCCCAGGGCCTGATGGTCTACATCCCAGGGTACTTAAGGAAGTGGCCCTAGAGATAGTCGATGCATTACTGATCATCTTCCAGAACTCGATAGACTCTGGAACGGTACCCATGGATTGGAGGGTAGCTAATGTTACCCCACTATTCAAAAAAGGTGGTAGAGAAAAAGCAGGGAATTATAGACCGGTAAGCCTGACATCGGTAGTGGGGAAAATGCTAGAGTCTATTATAAAAGATGTAATAGCAGAGCACTTGGAAAGCAGTGACAGGATCGGACAAAGTCAACATGGATTTACAAAAGGTAAATCATGCTTGACTAATCTACTGGAATTTTTTGAGGATGTAACTGGTAAAATAGATAAGGGAGAACCAGCGGATGTGGTGTATTTGGACTTTCAGAAGGCTTTCGATAAGGTCCCACACAAGAGATTAGCGTGCAAAATTAAGGCACATGGGATTGGGGGCAAGTTATTGACTTGGATAGAGAACTGGTTGGCGGACAGAAAGCAAAGAGTTGGAATAAACGGGTCGTTTTCCGAGTGGCAGGCAGTGACTAGTGGGGTACCGCAAGGATCGGTCCTAGGACCCCAGCTGTTCACAATATATATTAATGATCTGGACAAGGGAATTGGACGTAATATCTCCAAATTTGCAGACGACACAAAGCTGGGCGGGAGGGTAAGCTGCGAGGATGTCGGGAAACTCCAGTACGATTTGGATAGGTTGGGTGATTGGGCAGAAACATGGCAAATGCACTATAATGTGGATAAATGTGAGGTTATCCACTTTGGTGGCAAAAACAGGAAAGCAGATTATTATTTGAATGGCAATAGATTGGGAGAAGGGGAAGTACAAAGAGACCTGGGGGTCCTTGTGCACCAGTCGCTGAAGGTAAGCATGCAGGTGCAGCAGGCGGTTAAGAAGGCAAATGGTATGTTGGCCTTCGTAGCAAGAGGGTTCGAGTACAGGAACAAGGATGTCTTGCTACAGTTGTACAGGGCCTTGGTGAGACTGCACCTTGAGTATTGTGTGCAGTTTTGGTCACCTTACCTGAGGAAGGACGTTCTTTCCATGGAGGGAGTGCAGCGAAGATTCACCAGGCTGATACCTGGGATGGCAGGAATGACGTATGAAGAGAGATTGTGTTGATTTGGCTTATACTCACTGGAGTTTAGAAGATTGAGAGGGGATCTCATCGAAACCTATAAAATTCTGTCAGGTCTGGACAGACTAGATGCAGGAAGGATGTTTCTGATGGTCGGGGAGTCCAGAACCAGGGGTCATAGTCTAAGGATAAGGGGTAAGCCATTTAGGACTGAAATGAGGAGGAATTTCTTCACCCAGAGAGTGGTGAACCTGTGGAATTCTCTGCCACAGAGGGC
Source organism: Somniosus microcephalus (assembly GCF_052327205.1). Classification (NCBI taxonomy): domain Eukaryota; kingdom Metazoa; phylum Chordata; class Chondrichthyes; order Squaliformes; family Somniosidae; genus Somniosus; species Somniosus microcephalus. The sequence continues at coordinate 389,665,454 of NC_140988.1, read as the reverse complement.
GGTGGAGGCCAGTTCATTAAATATATTCAAGAAAGAGTTGGATATATTTCTTGAGGCTAAAGGGATCAAGGGATATGGGGAGAAGGCAGGGACAGGGTACTGAATTGGATGATCAGCCATGATCTCATTGAATGGCGGAGCAGGCTCGAAGGGCCGAATGGCCTACTCCTGCTCCTATCTTCTATGTTCTATGTTTCGATCTCCACTCTCTGTCTCCTGCCGCTCAGCCAATCTCCTAACCAGGTCAATAATCTGCCCTCAATTCCGTGGGCTTCTACCTTAGTTAACAATCTCTTAGGTGAAACTTTATCAAATGTCTTCTGGAAGTCCATATAAATAACATCCATAGACATTCCGCTGTCTACTACTTTAGTCACCTCTTCAAAAAATTCAATCAGGTTTGATGGGCATGACCTGCCTTTCACAAATCCAAAATAACAACAGAAAATGCTGGAAAAACTCAGCAGGTCAGGCAACATCCATGGAGAGAAATTTGAGTTGACGTTTCGGGTCGAACCCTTCTTCAAAACTGGAAAGAAAAGAAAATAGATCGAAGGCAGGGCTGCGATCGGACAAAAGTGAAAGAGACAAAAGAAGTAAAAGAGCTAGACGAGATGGTAATAGGCTGAGATTAGGTGTAAAGTGTACTGGCAGGGCAAGAGATAGCTGCCAGGTGTGAGAGAGAAAGAAAAGGAAAGGGGGGGGCGGGGGAAAGGAGTGGAAAAATTACAACGAAAAAATGTAATAGGGGCCGAGGTTATGATCTGAAATTGTTGAACTCGATATTGAGTCCGGAAGGCTGCAGAGTGCCTAATCGGAAGATGAGGTGCTGTTCCTCGAGTTTATGTTGAGCTGCTGGTTCTCTCTGATCAACAGAAAATTTTCGAGGTTTTCAGTCACCCTATCCTTAATTATAGACTCTAGTAATTTCCTGACAACAGATGTTGGGTTAACTGGTCTATAATTCCCTGGTTTCCCTCTCCCGCCACTCGGTAAAAGCGGAGTGACATGCGCAATATTCCAATCTAAAGGGACAGTCCCTGAATCTAGAGAACTTTGGAAGATTATAGTTCGGGCATCTGCACGGTGCTCACCTACTTCCTTTAAAACCTTGGAATGGAAACCATCTGGTCCTGGGGGTTTGTCATTCTTTACTGCCATTATTTTCTTCATTACTGTTATTTCGCTTACATTAATTCTGGTGAGCTCCTGTCCCTGATTCAATATTAGTTTCCTTGGGATTTCCGGCATGCTATCCTCTTCCTCTACTGCAAATACTGACGCAAAGTAATTATTCAACATGTCCACCATTTCCTTATTTTCATTTGCAGTATCACCATTATCAGTTTTTAAGGGGCCTACATTGCTCCTGACCACCCTCTGTTTCCTAATTACACAGGATTACACAGGATATACAGCACAGAAACAGGCCATTCGGCCCAACCAGTCCATGCCGGCGTTTATACTCCACTCGAGCCTCCTCCCGTCTTTCCTCATCTAAATCTATCAGCATAACCCTCTATAGATTGGGAAAAGGGGAAGTGCAACGAGACCTGGGTGTCCTTGTGCACCAGTCGCTGAAGGTAAGCATGCAGGTGCAGCAGGCGGTTAAGAAGGCAAATGGTATGTTGGCCTTCGTAGCGAGAGGATTCGAGTACAGGAACAAGGATGTCTTGCTGCAGTTGTACAGGGCCTTGGTGAGACCACACCTTGAGTATTGTGTGCAGTTTTGGTCGCTTTATCTGAGGAAGGATGTTCTTGCCATGGAGGGAGTGCAGCGAAGATTCACCAGACTGATACCTGGGATGGCAGGAATGACGTATGAGGAGAGATTGGGTCGATTGGGCTTATAGTCACTAGAGATTAGAAGAATGAGAAGGGTCTCACTAAAACTTATAAAATTCTAACAGGACTAGACAGACTAGATGCAGGAAGGATGTTCCCGATGGCGGGGGAGTCCAGAACCAGGGGTCACAGTCTAAGGATAAGGGCTAAGCCATTTAGGACTGAGATGAGGAGGAATTTCTTCACCCAGAGAGTGGTGAACCTGTGGAATTCTCTACCACAGAAGGCAGTTGAGGCAAATTCATTAAATATATTCAAGAAGGAGTTAGATATATTTCTTAAGGCGAAAGGGATCAAGGGATATGGGGAGAAAGCAGGGACCGGGTACTGAATTTGGATGATCAGCCATGATCTCATTAAATGGCGGAACAGGCTCGAAGGGCCGAATGGCCTACACCTGCTCCTATCTTCTATGTTTCTATGTTTCCCTTCTCCCTCAGATGCTTGTCTAGCCTCCCCTTAAATGCATCTGTACTATTCGCTTCAACCACTCCCTGTGGTGACGAGTTCCACATTCTCACCACTCTTTGGGTAAAGAAGTTTCTTCTGAATTCCCAATTGGATTTCTTGGTGACTATCTTATATTGATGGCCTCTAGTTATACGAACATACGAATTAGGAGCAGGAGTAGGCCACTCGGCCCTTCGAGCCTGCTCCGCCATTCAATAAGTTCATGCCTGATCTGATTACTCCACATTCCCGCCTACCCGTGATAACCTTTCACCCCCTTGTTTACCAAGAATCTATCTACCTCTGCCTTAAAAATATTCAAAGACTCTGCTTCCACCGCCCTCTGAGGAAGAGAGTTCCAAAGACTCACGACCCTCTGTGAGAAAAAATTTCTCCTCATCTCTGTCTTAAATGGGCGAGCCCTTATTTTAAACAGTGACCCCTAGTTCTAGATTCTCCCACAAGAGGAAACATCCTCTCCACATCCACCCTGTCCAGACCCCTCAGGATCTTATATGTTTCAATCAAGTCACCTCTTACTCTTCTAAACTCCAGTGGATACAAGCCCAGCCTGTCCAACCTTTCCTCATAAGACAACCCGCCCATTCCAGGTATTAGTCTAGTAAACCTTCTCTGAACTGCTTCCAACGCATTTACATCCTTCCTTAAATAAGGAGACCAATACTGGACACAGTACTCCAGATGTGGTCTCACCAATGTCCTGTATAACTGAAGCATAACCTCCCGACTTTTGTATTCAATTCCCCTCGCAATAAACAATAACATTCTACTAACTTTCCTAATTACTTGCTGTACCTACATACTAACCTTTTGCGATTCATGCACTAGGACACCCAGATCCCTCTGCATCTCAGAGCTCTGCAATCTCTCACCATTTAGATAATATGCTTTTTTATTCTTCCTGCCAAAATGGACAATTTCACATTTTCCCACATTATACTACATTTGCCAGATCTTTGCCCACTCACTTAACCTATCTATATCCCTTTGTAGCCTCCTTATGTCCTCTTCACAATTTACTTTCCTACCTACCTTTGTGTCATCAGCAAATTTAGCAACCATACCTTCGGTCTCTTCATCCAAGTCATTTATATAAATTGTAAAAAATGAGGCCCCAGCACTGATCCCTGTGGCACACCACTCGTTACATCTTGCCAACCAGAAAATGACCCATTTATGCCTACTCTCCGTTTCCTGTTAGCTAGCCAATCTTCTATCCATGCCAATATGTTACCCCCTACACCATGAGCTTTTATTTTCCACAATAACCTTTGATGTGGCGCCTTATCAAATGCCTTCTGGAAATCTAAGTACAGTACACCCACTGGTTCCCCTTTATCCACAGCACATGTTACTTCCTCAAAGAACTCCAATAAATTGGTTAAACATGATTTCCCTTTCACAAAATCATGTTAACTCTGCCTGATTACTTTGAACTTTTCTAAGTGCCCTGCTATAATGTCTTTAATAATAGCTTCTAACATCTTCCCTATGACGGATGTTAAGCTAACTGGCCTGTAGTTTCCTGCTTTCTGTCTCCCTACGTTTTTGAATAAAGGAGTTACATTCGCTATTTTCCAATCTAATGGAACCTTCCCTGAATCTAGGGAATTTTGGAAAATTAAAACCAACGCATTAGCTATCCTGTTTGACAAACCTATTGGAGTTCTTTGAGGATGTAGCTAGTGGAGTAGACAAAGGGGAACCAGTAGATGTGGTGTATCTGGATTTTCAGAAGGCCTTCGATAAGGTCCCCCACAAGAGGTTGGTGAACAAAATTAGGGCACATGGAATTGGGGGTAATATACTAGCATGGATTGAGAATTGGTTAACAGACAGAAAACAAAGAGTAGGGATAAACGGGTCTTTTTCAGGATGGCAGGCTGTGACTAGTGGGGTACCGCAAGGATCGGTGCTTGGGCCCCAGCTATTCACAATCTATATCAATGATTTGGATGAGGGGACTAAATGTAACATTTCCAAATTTGCTGATGATATAAAGCTAGGTGGCAGTGTCAGTTGCGAAGAGGACGTGAAGAGGCTTCAAGGGGATCTCGACAGGCTCAGTGAGTGGGTGAGAACATGGCAGATAGAATATAATGTGGATAAATGTGAAGTTACCCACTTTGGTAGAAAAAACAGAAAGGCAGAGTATTTCCTAAATGGTGAAAGATTGGGGAATGCAGATGCTCAAAGGGACCTGGGTGTCCTTGTACATGAGTCACTGAAAGTGAATGTGCAGGTGCAGCAAGCCATTAGGAAGGCAAATGGTATGCTGGCCTTCATTACAAGAGGATTTGAGTACAGGAGTAAAGAAGTCTTACTCCAATTATATAGGGCATTGGTGAGACCACACCTGGAGTACTGTGTACAATTTTGGTCTCCTTACCTAAGGAAGGATATACTTGCCATAGAGGGAGTGCAACGAAGATTCACAAGATTGATTCCTGGGAATGCGGGACTGTCGTATGAGAAGAGATCGAGTAAACTAGGCCTGTATTCTCTTGAATTCAGAAGAATGAGAGGGGATCTCATTGAAGCATAAAAAATTATTACAGGGCTTGATAGGGTGGATGCTGGGAGAATGTTTCCCTTGGCTGGGGAGTCTAGAACCAGGGGCCACAGCCTCAGGATAAAGGGTAGGCCATTCAGGACCGAGATGAGAAGAAATTTCTTCACACAGAGGGTGGTGAATCTTTGGAATTCTCTACCCCAGAGGGCTGTGGAGGCTCAGTCATTGGGTATATTCAAAACAGAAGTCGATAGATTTCCGACTAGTAAGGGCATCAAGGGATATGGAGATAGGGCCGGTGAATGGAGTTGAGGCAGAAGATCAGCCATGATCTCATTGAATGGCGGAGCAGGCTCGAAGGGCCAAATGGCCTACTCCTGTTCCTATTCCTTATGTTCTTATCTCACTAGCCACTGCTTTTAAGACCCTAGGATGAAGTCCATCAGGACCGGGGACTTGTCAGCCCGCAGCTCCAACAATTTGCTCAGTACCACTTCCCTGGTGATTGTAATTTTCTTGAGTTCCTCCCTCCCTTCCATTTCCTGATTTACAGCTATTTCTGGGATGTTACTTGTATCGTCTATAGTGAAGACCGATGCAAAATACCTGTTCAATTCAACTGCCATCTCCTTATTTTCCATTATTAATTCCCCAGACTCACTTTCTATAGGACCAGCGCTCACTTTGTTAACTCTTTTCTTTCTTAAATATCTATAGAAACTCTTACTATCTGTTTTTATATTTCTAGCGAGCTTTCTCCCGTAGTCCAGTTTTTCTCTCCTTATTAATCTTTTAGTCATTCTTTGCTGTTTTTTATATTCTGTCCAATCTTCTGACCTGCCACCCATCTTGGCGCAATTATATGCTTTTTCTTTAAGTTTGATACTATCTTTAACTTTTTTAGTTAACCACGGATGGTGGGTCCTCCCCTTGGAAATTTTCTTTCTTGTTGGAATGTATATATTCTGTGTATTCTGAAACATCCCATTAAATGTCTGCCACTGCCACTCTATTGACCTATCCCTTAACCTGATTTGCCAGTTCACTTCAGCGAGCTCTGCTTTCATGCCCTCATAATTGCCCTTATTGAAGTTTAAAATACTAGTCTTGGACCCACTCTTCTCTCTCTGAAACTGAATGTAAAATTCAATCATATTATGATCGCTGCTATCTAGGGGTGCCTTCACTATGAGGTCATTAATTAATCCTATCTCATTGCACAATACCAGGTCTAGTATAGCCTGCTCTCTGGTTGGCTCCAGAACGCGCTGTTCTAAGAAACTATCCCGAAAACATTCCATGAACTCCTCATCTAGGCTACCTTTGCCCATCTGATTTTTCCAGTCTATATGTAGATTAAAATCCCCCATGATTATTGTTGTACCCTTCTGACAAGCTCCCATTATTTCTTCCTTTATACTCCATCCTACCGTGTGGTTACTGTTGGGGGCCTGTACACCACTCCCACAAGTGACTTCTTGCCTTTATCAGTTCTCATCTCTACCCAAACCGCTTCTACATCCTGGTTTCCTGAACTTGGGTCATCCCTCTCTATTGTGCTAATACCATCATTAATTAACAGAGCCACCCCTCCACCTTTTCCTAGCTTCCTGTCCTTCCTAAATGTCATGTACCCTTCGGTATTCAGGTCCCAATCTATGTCATCCTGCAGCCATGTTTCTGTAATGGCGATCAGATCGTACTTATTTATTTATATTTGCGCTATCAGTTCATCTGTTTTGCTTCGAATGCTACGTGTATTCAGATGCAGAGCCTTTAATTTTGTCCTTTTATTATTTTTGTAACCTCTAGCCTTATCTGTTGATTTACTCTTAGATCTGTACTCTCTATCCCTTCCTGTCACGATCTGTTTATCATTTCCCATATTAATACCTTTCTCTATTGCCTTGTCTCTAATCTTTGAATTCCCACATCTTCCCAAATTTGATCCCATGCCCCCGATATTTAGTTTAAAGCCCTCTCTACCGCCCTAGTTATACGACTCACCAGAACACTGGTCCCAGCACGGTTCAAGTGAAGACCGTCCCAACGATACAGATCCCACTTTCCCCAGTACTGGTACCAGTGCCCCAGGAATCGAAACCCATTTCTCCCACACCAGTCTTTGAGCCACGCATTCATCTCTCTAATTTTATTTACCCTGTGCCAATTTGCTCGTGGCTCAGGTAATAATGCAGAGATTATTACCCTCGAGGTTCTGCTTTTTAATTTAGCCCCTAGCTGCTCATACTCTCTCAGCAGAACCTCTTTCCTAGTTCTACCTATGTCGTTGGTACCTACATGGACCACGACCACTAGCTCCTCCCCCTCCCATTGCAAGTTCCTCTCCAGCCCAGAGCAGATGTCCCGAACCCTGGCACCAGGCAGGCAACACAGCCGTCTGGACTCTCGCTCTTAGCCGCAGAGAACTGGATCTATCCCCCCCTGACTATGCTGTCCCCAATTACCACTACATTCCTATTAACTCCCCTCACTTTAATGGCTTCCTGTACCTCGGTGACATGGTCAGTTTGCTCATCCACCCTGCAGCCACCGCTTTCATCCATACAGGCCGCAAGAACCTCAAACCTGTTGGACAACTGCCCACAAGTGGAAACACTCTCTCTGTATCCACTCTATCAAAACCTTTCATAATTTTAAAGACCTCTATTAGGTCACCACTCAACCTTCTTTTTTCAGGAGAAAAGAGACCCAGCCTGTTTCGTCCTTTCCCGATGGGTATAACCTCACATTTCTGGTATCATCCTTGTAAATCTTCTCTGCACCCTCTCCAGTGCCTCGATATCCTTTTTATAATCTGGCGACCAGAACTGTACGCAGTACTCCGAGTGTGGCCTAACCAAGGTTCGATACAGGTTTAGCATAACTTCCCTACTTTTCAATTCTATCCCCCTAGAAATAAACCCTAGTGCCTGGTTAGCTTTTCTATGGCCTTATTAACCTACGTTTTTGTGTTGATTTTGATGTCCCTTGCAAATTTCTTTTTGTACTCGCTTTTTGTAGCTCTTACTATCTGTTTTGTGACCCTTTGCTGTTCTTTGTATCTTTCCCATTCACCAGGATCTGTGCTATTTTTTGCATTTTTGTATGCCCTTTCTTTTAGTTTTATGCTGTCCCTTAATTCTTTAGTTGTCCAGGGCTGTTTAATTTGGCAAATAGGGCTCTTGCCCCTCAGGGGTATAAACTGGCTCTGGATCACCTTCAATTCTTTTTTAAACATCTCCCACTGATCTTCTGTCGTTTTACCCATAAACAGATTTGCCCAGTTTACTGTGGACAGTCTCTGCCTCATCCCGTTAAAGTCGGCCTTACCTAAATCTAGAATCTTAGTATCTGCTTCACATTTCTTCCATTCAGACACTACGTAAATATTTATCTGATCGCTATTAGATAAATGTTTACGCTCAGTTAGGCTATTAACTAAATCTGACTCATTACTCATGACTAAATCTAATATGGCTTGCCCCCTTGTTGGTCACCCTTTCTCTTAATATACTTGTAAAAACATTTAATATTGTCCTTGATATGGTGAACAGCACTGGACAGGACTGGGCACTGGGCAGCACTGGGCATTGAAGAACACTGAGCACTGGGCAGCTCTGGGCACTGGACAGGACTGGGCAGCACTGGGCACTGGCCAGGACTGGGCACTGAGCCGCACTGGGTACTGGACAGGACTGGGCACTGGGCACTGGACAGGACTGAGCACTGGGCACTGGACAGGACTGAGCACTGGGCAGGACTGAGCACTGGGCACTGGGCAGGACTGGGCAGCACTGGGCACTGGACAGGACTGGGCACTGAGCCGCACTGGGTACTGGACAGGACTAGGCACTGGGCACTGGACAGGACTGGGCACTGGGCAGCACTGGGCATTGAAGAACACTGAGCACTGGGCAGCACTGGGCACTGGCCAGGACTGGGCACTGAGCCGCACTGGGTACTGGACAGGACTAGGCACTGGGCACTGGACAGGACTGGGCACTGGGCAGGGCTGAGCACTGGACAGGACTGGGCACTGGACAGGACTGGGCACTGAGCCGCACTCCCTTGTACCTTATCCACATAGTTTGCTATTTCCAGGATCCTCTCCTTGGTTTTTCCCAGATTGCTGCGCTGGCTCTGAAACTGAGAAAGGGATACAAGATCAAATTCCACGTGGACCCTTGAGCACACTGACCCACACCCTATAGAACACTGACCCACACCCTATAGAACACTGACCCAAACCCTATAGAACACATTGACCCACACCCTATAGAACACACTGACCCACCCTATAGAACACACTGACCCACACCCTATAGAACACACTGACCCACACCCTATAGAACACTGACCCACACCCTATAGAACACACTGCCCCACACAATATAGAACACTAACACACACCCTATAGAACACACTGACCCACACCCGAGAAAACACTGACCCACACCCTATAGAACACACTGACCCACACCCTATAGAACACACTGAGCCACACCCCATAGAACACACTGACCCAACCCTATAGAACACAATGACCCGCACCCTATAGAACACAATGACTCACACCCTATAGAACACAATGACCCACACCCTATATCACACTGACCCACACCCTATAGAACACACTGACCCACACCCTATAGAACACTGACCCAGGCGTTATAGCACTGACCCACACCCTATAGAACACTGACCCGCACCCTATAGAACACTGACCCACACCCTATAGAACACTGACCCACACCCTATAGAACACTGACCCACACCCGAGAAAACACTGACCCACACCCTATAGAACACTGACCCACACCCGAGAAAACACTGACACACACCCGAGAAAACACTGACCCACACCCTATAGAACACACTGACCCACACCCTATAGAACACACTGACCCACACCCTATAGAACACACTGACCCGCACCCTATAGAACACAATGACCCACACCCCATAGAACACACTGACCCACACCCTATAGAACACTGATGCACACCCTATAGAACACTGACCCACACCCTATAGAACACAGACTCACACCCTATAGAACACTGACACACACCCTATAGCACACTGACCCACACAATATAGAACACTGACATACACCTTATAGCCCACTGACCCACACAATATAGAACATTGACCCACACCCTATAGCACACTGACCCACACAATATAGAACACTGACCCACACCCGAGAAAACATTGACCTACATCATATAGAACACTGATCCACACCCTATAGAACACACTGACCCACACCCTATAGAACACAATGACCCACACCCTATAGAACACACTGACCCACATCCTATAGAACACAATGACCCACACCTTATAGAACACACTGACCCACACCCTATAGAACACACTGACCCAACCCTATAGAACACAATGACCCGCACCCTATAGAACACAATGACCCACACCCTATAGAACACAATGACCCACACCCTATAGCACACTGACCCACACCCTATAGAACACTAACCCACACCCCATAGAACACAATGACCCAGACCCTATAGAATACACTGACCCACACCCTATAGGACACCCTGACCCACACCCCATAGAACACACTGACCCACACCCTATAGAACACAATGACCCGCACCCTTTAGAACACAATGACCCACACCCTATAGAACACTGATGCACACCCTATAGAACACTGACCCACACCCCATAGAACTGCTTTAAGGAGGGATGATATATAAGCGGGTTCCTCCAATGAGGCATATGGGTAGAACTTAAAAACAAAAAGGGGGCAAGCACTTTGCTGGGAGTGTACTATAGGCCCGCAAACAGTCAGGGGGAGATAGAGGAACAGATATGTCGGCAAATCTCAGAAAAGTGCGAAAATAATAGGGTAATAATAGTGGGGGATTTCAACTTCCCCAATATTAATTGGGATAGTCAGAGTGTGAAAGGCTTAGAAGGTGCAGAATTCTTAAAGTGCATCCAGGAGAGCTTTTTGAGCCAACGTGTAGAAAGTCCTACAAGAGAGGGGGCGATACTGGACCTAATTCTGGGGAATGTAGCCGGGCAAGTGGTGGAAGTATCAGTAGGAGAGCATTTTGGCGACAGTGACCATAATTCGGTGAGATTTAAGGTGGTCATGGAAAAAGACAAAGACGGCCCGGAAATAAGGGTTCTAAATTGGGGGAAGGCCGATTTTAATATGATAAGGCAGGATCTGGCCAAAGTGGACTGGGAGCAGCTACTTATAGGAAAATCCACATCAAAACAGTGGGAGACTTTCAGAAGGGAAATAGAGAGAGTACAACGCCAACATGTTCCTGTAAAAGTCAAGGGGGGGACCAACAAGCAAAGGGAACCTTGGATGACAAGGGATATACAAAAATGCATTAGAAATAAAAGGGGGGCTTTTGGCAGTTACAAAAGACTAAAGACGGAAGAAGCCCTAGAGGAGTATAAAAAGTGCAGGGGCATACTTAAAAAAGAAATTAGGAGGGCGAGGAGGGGCCATGAAATAACACTGGCGAGCAAAATAAAGGAAAATCCTAAGATGTTTTATAAGTATATTAAGGGCAAGAGGATAACCAGGGAAAGGGTAGGGCCCATTAGGGACCAAAGTGGCAATCTGTGTGTAGAGCCAGATGATGTAGGCGGGGTTTTAAATGAATTTTTTGCATCTGTGTTCACTATGAAGACGATGCAGACATAGAAATCGGGCAAGGGGACTGTGACATACTTGAACATATTAGCATCGAGAGGGAGGAGGTGCTAGCGGTTTTAGCAGGCCAAAAAGTGGATAAATCCCCAGGCCCGGACGAGATGTATCCCAGGCTGCTGTGGGAGGCAAAGGAGGAGATTGCAGGGGCTCTGACACAAATTTTCAGAACCTCTCTGGCCACAGGGGATGTACCAGAGGACTGGAGAACAGCTAATGTAGTACCATTATACAAGAAGGGTAGCAGGGATAAACCAGGGAATTACAGGCCAGTGAGCCTAACATCTGTGGTAGGGAAATTATTGGAAAAAATTCTGAGGGACAAAATTAGTCTCCACTTGGAGAGGCAAGGATTAATCGGGGATAGTCAGCATGGCTTTGTCAAGGGTAAATCATGTCTGACAAATCTGACTGAATTTTTCGAGGGGGTGACTAGGGGGGTGGATGAGGGAAATGCTGTGGATGTGGTTTACATGGACTTCAGTAAAGCTTTTGACAAAGTCCCGCATAGGAGACTGGTCAAGAAGGTAAGAGCCCATGGGAGCCAGGGTGCCTTGGCGCGTTGGATCCTAAACTGGCTGAGTGGCAGGAGGCAGAGGGTGATGGTCGAAGGTTGCTTTTGTGACTGGAAGCCTGTGTCCAGTGGGGTACCTCAGGGATCGGTGCTGGGTCCCTTATTGTTTGTGATCTACATAAATGATTTGGATGAGAATGTGAAAGGTATGATCAGTAAGTTTGCAGATGACACGAAAATTGGTGGGGTGGTAAATTGCGAGGAGGAAAGCCTCAGGCTACAGGACGATATAAACGGGTTGGTCAGATGGGCGGAAAAGTGGCAAATGGAATTTAACCCTGAAAAGTGCGAGGTGATGCATTTTGGACGGACAAATAAGGCAAGGGAATACACAATGAGTGGTAGGACCCTAGGAAGTACAGAGGGTCAGAGGGACCTTGGTGTGCATGTACATAGATCGCTGAAGGCAGCGGAACAGGTAGATAAGGTGGTTAAAAAGGCATATGGGATACTTGCCTTCATTAGCCGAGGCATAGAATATAAGAGCAGGGAGGTTATGATGGAGCTGTACAAAACACTGGTGAGGCCACAGCTGGAGTACTGTGTGCAGTTCTGGTCGCCTCACTATAGGAAGGATGTGATTGCTTTGGAGAGGGTGCAGAGAAGATTCACCAGGATGTTACCTGGGATGGAGCGCCTCAGCTATGAAGAAAGACTAAACAGGCTGGGGTTGTTTTCCTTGGAGCAAAGAAGGCTGAGGGGGGACCTGATTGAGGTGTACAAAATGATGAGGGGCATAGATAGGGTAGATAAAGAGGAACTTTTCCCCTTAGTAGGGGGGTCAATAACAAGGGGGCATAGATTCAGGGTAAGGGGCAGGAGATTTAGAGGGGATTTGAGGAGGAGCTTTTTCACCCAGAGGGTGGTTGGAATCTGGAACTCACTGCCTGAAAGGGTGGTAGAGGCAGGAACCCTCACAACATTCAAGAAGCATTTGGATGAGCACTTGAAATGCCATTGCATACAAGGCTATGGACCAAATGCTGGAAAATGGGATTAGACTGGACAGGGATGGATGGGCGGCGCAGACACGATGGGCCGAAGGGCCTCTTTCTGTGCTGTAAAACTCTATGGCGTAGAAATTGAGTGGGGTTAGCGCCCAATTAGAGGCGCTAGAGGGCCTTGTGCCGGAATTATAGCCGCTTCGGAAATTGATTTGGGCCCTACCATCGGCGTTAGCCGGTAGCGCTGCGCCGGCACCGATGACGTCATCGGTGTGCGCAGCGTCCCGGTTGCCGTGGTAATGCGGCCGGACGCCGAAATTCAGTTGCGGCCGCCTCGCCCGTGGCAGCCGCAACCAACGATTTTTCAAAAGTTTCTTGCTGGACTTAGCGCCGGCGCATTAAGGTGGCGCGGCGGCCGGCCGCTTTCCCGGCGGCCGCCCGCCCACACCTCCCTCCCCGGACTCCTCCACCACCCCCCCGCGGCACAGATGTGTGTGGGCCTCGAGCCCGGCACTTCTCCGAGGTGCCGGGCTCATTTTTCGTGCGATTCCACTGGCCAGCGGTCGGCTGCAGGCAGCTCCTCCTTAACAGAAGGAGGAGGCCTGCAGTACCCCAGCCTGCCGCACCGCATCGGGTGCCGCAGCGGGGGATTAGCGCCGCAATCCTGCATTCAGCGCCCATTGCGAGGCGCTGACACCCTCCATTAGCGCCCGCAGCCGTCTGGGCGCGGCGCAGCTGAATTTTTGGCGGGCGCAGCGGCAATTAACGCTGGCGTTAAATTTCGGGCGCTACAGCCCTGGCGGAGGCAAACTCAATTTCTAGGCCTTCGACTCTATGAGAACACACTGACCCACACAATATAGAACACTGACACACACCCTATAGCACACTGACCCACAAAATATAGAACACTGACCCACACCCGAGAAAACATTGACCTACATCCTATAGGACACTGATCCACACCCTATAGAACACACTGACCCACATCCTATAGAACACAATGACCCGCACCCTATAGAACACACTGACCCGCACCCTATATAACACACGGACCCAACCCTATAGAACACAATGACCCGCACCCTATAGAACACAATGACCCACACCCTATAGAACACAATGACCCACACCCTATAGCACACTGACCCACACCCTATAGAACACTGACCCACACCCCATAGAACACAATGACCCAGACCCTATAGAATACACTGACCCACACCCTATAGGACACACTGACCCACACCCCATAGAACACAATGACCCACACCCTATAGAACACAATGACCCACACCCTATAGCACACTGACCCACACCCTATAGAACACAATGACCCACACCCTATAGAACACAATGACCCACACCCTATAGAACACACTGACCCACACCCTATAGAACACACTGGCCGAACCCTATAGAACACAATGACCCGCACCCTATAGAACACAATGACCCACACCCTATAGAACACAATGACCCACACCCTACAGCACACTGACCCACACCCTATAGAACACACTGACCCACATCCTATAGAATACACTGACCCACACCATATAGAACACAATTACCCACACCATATAGAACACACCGACCTACACCCTATAGCACACTGACCCACACCCTATAGAACACACTGACCCACGCCATATAGAACACATTGACCCACACCCTATAGAACAGACTGACCCACACCCTATATAACAGACTGACCCACACCCTATAGCACACTGACCCACACCCTATAGCACACTGACCCACACTCTATAGCACACTGACCCACATCCTATAGAACACTGACCCACACCCTATATAACACACTAACACACACCCTATATCACACTGACCCATACCCTATAGAACACTGACCCACACCCTATATAACACACTAACACACACCCTATATCACACTGACCCACACAATATAGAACACTGACACACACCCTATAGCACACTGACCCACACAATATAGAACACTGACACACACCCTATAGCCCACTGAACCACACAATATAGAACACTGACCCACACCCTATAGAACACTGACCTACACCCCATAGACTACAATGACCCAGACCCTATAGAATACACTGACCCACACCCTATAGGACACACTGACCCACACCCCATAGAACACACTGACCCACACCCTATAGAACACAATGACCCACACCCTTTAGAACACAATGACCGACACCCTATAGAACACAATGACCCACACCCTATAGCACACTGATGCAAACCCTATAGAACACTGACCCACACCCTATAGAACACACTGACCCACACAATATAGAACACTGACACACACCCTATAGCACACTGACCCACACAATATAGAACACTGACACACACCCTATAGCCCACTGACCCACACAATATAGAACACTGACCCACACCCTATAGCACACTGACCCACACAATATAGAACACTGACCCACACCCGAGAAAACATTGACCTACATCCTATAGAACACTGATCCACACCCTATAGAACACACTAACCCACATCCTATAGAACACAATGACCCACACCCTATAGAACACACTGACCCACACCCTATAGAACACACAGACCTAACCCTATAGAACACAATGACCCGCACCCTATAGAACACAATGACCCACACCCTATAGAACACTGACCCACACCCCATAGAACACAATGACCCAGACCCTATAGAACACAATGACCCACACCCTATAGAACACAATGACCCACACCCTATAGCACACTGACCCACACCCTATAGAACACTGACCCACACCCCATAGAACACAATGACCCAGACCCTATAGAATACACTGACCCACACCCTATAGGACACACTGACCCACACCCCATAGAACACAATGACCCACACCCTATAGAACACAATGACCCACACCCTATAGCACACTGACCCACACCCTATAGAACACTGACCCACACCCCATAGAACACAATGACCCAGACCCTATAGAATACACTGACCCACACCCTATAGAACACACTGACCCACACCCTATAGAACACACTGACACACACCCTATAGAACACACTGGCCCACACCCTATAGAACATACTGACCCACATCCTATAGAACACACTGACCCACACCCTATAGAACACACTGACCCACACCCTATAGAACACTGACCTACACCCTATAGAACACACTGACACACACCCTATAGAACACACTGACCCACACCCTGTAGAACACTGAGCCACACCCTATAGAACACTGACCCATACCCTATAGAACATACTGACCCACATCCTATAGAACAGAGCCACACCATATAGAACACACTGATCCACACCCTATAGAACACTGATCCACACCCTATAGAACACTGTCCCACACACTATAGAACACACTGACCCACACCCTATAGAACACACTGAACCACACCCTATAGAACACACTGGCCCACACCCTATAGAACACACTGACCCACACCCTATAGAACACACTGACCCACACCCTATAGAACACACTGACCCACACCCTATAGAACACTGACCTACACCCTATAGAACACTGACCCATACCCTATAGAACATACTGACCCACATCCTATAGAACACAGAGCCACACCATATAGAACACACTGATCCACACCCTATAGAACACACTGACCCACACCCTATAGAACACACTGACCCACACACTATAGAACACACTGACCCACACACTATAGAACACTGACACACATCCTATAGAACATACTGACCCACACCCTATAGAACACACTGACCCACACACTATAGAACACACTGACCCACACACTATAGAACACACTGACCCACACACTATAGAACACACTGACCCACACCCTATAGAACACACTGACCCACACACTATAGAACACACTGACCCACACACTATAGAACACTGACACACATCCCATAGAACACACTGACCCACACCCTATAGAACACTGACACACATCCTATAGAACACACTGACCCACACCCTATAGAACACACTGGCCCACACACTATAGAACACACTGACCACACCCTATAGAACACACTGACCCACACACTATAGAACACACTGACCCACACCCTATAGAACACACTGACCCACACCCTATAGAACACACTGACCCACACACTATAGAACACACTGACCCACACCCTATAGAACACACTGACCCACACCCTATAGAACACACTGGCCCACACACTATAGAACACACTGACCCACACCCTATAGAACACACTGACCCACACCCTATAGAACACACTGACCCACACACTATAGAACACACTGACACACATCCTATAGAACACACTGACCCACACACTATAGAACACACTGACCCACACACTATAGAACACACTGACCCACACACTATAGAACACACTGACCCACACACTATAGAACACACTGACCCACACACTATAGAACACACTGACCCACACACTATAGAACACTGACACACATCCTATAGAACACACTGACCCACACCCTATAGAACGCACTGACCCACACACTATAGAACACACTGGCCCACACACTATAGAACACACTGACCCACACACTATAGAACACTGACACACATCCTATAGAACACACTGACCTCAGAATTGTCGGCTACGATGTAAAGTTCTACGTATTTCACGTTATCCCAGGAATCACGCCGAATCTGCAGGAAAGCAGGACAGAGAGTGAGAGTGAGACCCCGTAAACCCTCACTGACCCTCCCCTCTATAACATCACTGACCCTCCCCTCTATACCATCACTGACCCTCCCCTCTATACCATCACTGACCCTCCCCTCTATACCATCACTGACCCTCCCCTCTATACCATCACTGACCCTCCCCTCTATACCATCACTGACCCTCCCCTCTATACCCTCACTGACCCCTCCCCCGGTCTCTGACCCCACCCCCAGTCTCAGACGCCCTGTCTCTGACCCCTCTGTCTCTGACTGAACCCAATCAGCTCCCTCGATGTGACGATTAGTCTCACTCTGACCTCTCCCCGTTTCTTACCCCTTCTCCAGTCTCTGACCCCTCCCCCGTCTCTGACCCCCTCCCCGGTCTCTGACCCCCTCCCCGGTCTCTGACCCCCTCCCCCGTCTCTGGCCCCTTCCCCTGTCTCTGACCTCTCCCCTGTCTCTGACACCCCCCGCCTCTGACCCCTCGCCCTCATCCCTTGCCCTGTCTCTGACCCCTCGCCCTGTCTCTGACCCCTCGCCCTGTCTCTGACCCCGCCCCGTCTATGACCCTGCCCCGTCTCTGATTCCTCCCCCATCTCTGATCCCTCCCCCATCTCTGACCTCACTCCCCGTCTCTGACCCCTCCCCCTGTCTCTGACCGAGACCCAATCAGCTCCCTCGATGTGACGATTAGTCTCACCCTGAGGTGCTGATGAACAAACTCATTAACCAGGCTGATGTCTGATTGGCTGCCGTCGCTATGTCCACAGGTCCCAGTCCTGATTGGTAGATGTTCCGTCCTATAGATGATGTGATGCTGACGGTTGTTGTCTCTGATTGGCTGCAGGTAGTAACTGTCAATTGAATCCACGACCACAATCCCACTGCATCATGGGACAACAACAACAACCTGCATTCATATAGTGTCTCGGACACACAAAGCCCGCAGTCAGGTGACCAATAGGAGTCTCCGTTCCCCTCCCCCGCCTCCACTACAAAACCTGCACCCATTGTAAACGCCAGTGTATCCCGCTCCGTCGAGCAACCATCCGAACCAATCGCACACCCTGCGATCGTGAGCAGACCATCGAACCTCTCCACTGACCCCCGACCCTCCCACTGACTCCCGACCCTTCCACTGACCCCCGACCCTTCCACTGACCCCGACCCTCCCCACTGACCCCAACCCTCCCACTGACTCCCGACCTTCCCACTGACCCCCGACCCTCCCACTGACCCTCCCCAGTGACCCCGACCCTCCCACTGACCCCCGACCCTCCCCACTGACCTCCGACCATACCCAATGAACTTCCTCACTGACCACCGAGACTCCGACCCTCTGACCTACCCAACTGACCTCCGCAGACAACCGACCCTCTGCACTGACCAGAGCCTCCGCACTGACCTCTGACCCTCCGCACTGACCCCTGACCCTCCACACTGACATAGAAACATAGAAGCTAGGAGCAGGAGTAGGCCATTCAGCCACTCGAACCTGCTCTGCCATTCAATGCGATCATGGCTGATCATCCAATTTCAGTACCCTGTCCCTGCTTTCTCCCCATATCCCTTGGTCCCTTTAGCCTTAAGAAATATATCCAACTCCTCCTTGAATATATTTAATGAATTGACTTCCACTGCCTTCTGTGGTAGAGAATTCCACAGGTTCACCACTCTCTGGGTGAGAAAATTCCTCCTCATTTCTGTCCTAAATGGACTACCCCTTATCCTTAGACTGTGACCCCTGGTTCTGGACTCCCTGACCATCGGGAACATCCTTCCTGCATCTAGTCTGTCCAGTCCTGTCAGTATTTTATAAGTTTCAATGAGATCCCCTCTCATTCTTCTAAACTTCAGCGAGTACAAGCCCAATCGTCCCAATCTCTCCTCATACGTCATTCCTGCCATCCCAGGTATCAGCCTGGTGAATCTTCGCTGAACTCCTTCCATGGCAAGAACATCCTTCCTCAGATAAGGCAACCAAAACTGCACACAATACTCAAGATGTGGTCTCACCAAGGCCCTGTACAACTGCAGCAAGACATCCTTGTTCCTATACTCAAACCCTCTCGCTACAAAGGCCAACATACCATTTGCCTTCTTAACCGCCTGCTGCACCTGCATGCTTACCTTCAGCGACTGGTGCACAAGGACACCCAGGTCTCGTTGCACTTCCCCTTCTCCCAATCTATTGCCATTCAGATAATAATCTGCCTTCCTGTTTTTGCCACCAAAGTGGATAACCTCACATTTATCCACATTATATTGCATCTGCCATGCTTCTGCCCAATCACCCAATCTGTCCAAATCATCCTGTAGTTTCTCGGCATTCTCCTCACAGCACACACGCCCACCCAGCTTTGTGTCGTCTGCAAATTTGGAGATATTCAAGAAGGGGAGTAGGGAAAAACCGGGGAACTACAGGCCAGTGAGCCTAACATCAGTGGTAGGAAAATTATTGGAAAAAATTCTGAGGGACAAAATTTGTCTCCACTTGGAGAGGCAAGGATTAATCAGGGATAGTCAACATGGCTTTGTCAAGGGAAGATCATGTCTGACTAATTTGATTGAATTTTTTGAGGGGGTGACTAGGTGTGTGGATGAGGGTAATGCAGTGGATGTGGTATACATGGATTTCAGTAAGGCCTTCGATAAAGTCCCACACAGGAGACTGGTCAAGAAGGTAAGAGCCCATGGAATCCAGGGTGCCTTGGCACATTGGATACAAAACTGGCTTAGTGGCAGAAGGCAGAGGGTGATGGTCGAAGGTTGTTTTTGTGACTGGAAGCCTGTGGCCAGTGGGGTACCACAGGGATCGGTGCTGGGTCCCTTGCTGTTTGTGGTCTACATTAATGACTTGGATATGAATGTAAAAGGTATGATCAGTAAGTTCACGGATGATACAAAAATTGGTAGGGTGGTAAATAGCGAGGAGGGTAGTCTCAGTCTGCAGGACGATATAGATGGGTTGGTCAGATGGGCGGAACAGTGGCAAATGGAATTTAACCCGGAAAAGTGCGAGGTGATGCACTTTGGGGGGACTAACAAGGCAAGGGAATACACAATGAATGGTAAGACCCTAGGCAAGACGGAGGGTCAGAGGGATCTGGGTGTGCAAGTACACAGATCCCTGAAGGCAGCGGAACAGGTGGATAAGGTGGTGAAAAAGGCATATGGGATACTTGCCTTCATTAGCCGAGGCATAGAATATAAGAGCAAGGAGGTTATGATGGAGCTGTATAAAACACTGGTTAGGCCACAGCTGGAATACTGTGTGCAGTTCTGGTCGCCACACTACAGGAAGGATGTGATCGCTTTGGAGAGGGTGCAGAGGAGATTCACCAGGATGTTACCAGGGCTGGAGCGCTTCAGCTATGAAGAGAGACTGGGCAGATTGGGTTTGTTTTCCTTGGAGCAGAGGAGGCTGAGGGGGGACATGATTGAGGTGTACAAAATTATGAGGGGCATAGATAGGATGGATGCTGAGGAGCTTTTTCCCTTAGTAGAGGGGTCAATAACTAGGGGGCATAGATTCAAGGTAAAGGGCGGGAGGTTTAGAGGGGATTTGAGAAAGAACTTTTTCACCCAGAGGGTGGTTGGAGTCTGGAACTCACTGCCTGAAAGGATTGTGGAGGCAGGAACCCTCACAACATTTAAGAAGCATTTGGATGAGCACTTGAAATGCCATAACATACAAGGCTACGGACCAAATGCTGGAATATGGCATTAGACAGGGCTTGATGGCCGGCGTGGACACGATGGGCCGAAGGGCCTCTATCCGTGCTGTATAACTCTATGACTCTATAACTCTATGATATTACATCTAGTTCCCTTATCTAGATCATTAATATATATTGTGAATAGCTGAGGTCCAAGGACCGATCCCTGCGGTACCCCACTAGTCACTGCCTGCCACTCGGAAAAAGATCCGTTTATTCCAACTCTTTGCTTTCTGTCTGCCAACCAGTTCTCTATCCAAGTCAATACCTTGCCCCCAATCCCATGTGCCTTAACTTTACACGCTAATCTCTTATGCGGGACCTTATCAAAAGCCTTCTGAAAGTCCAAATACACCACATCCACTGGTTCTCCCTTATCTATTTTACCAGTTACATCCTCAAAAAATTCCAGTAGATTAGTCAAGCACGATTTACCTTTTGTAAATCTATGTTGACTTTGTCCGATCCTGTCACTGTTTTCCAAGTGCTCTATTACATCTTTTATAATGGATTCTAGCATTTTCCCCATTACCGATGTCAGGCTTACCGGTCTGTAATTCCCCATTTTCTCTCTACCACCTTTTTTGAATAGTGGGGTAACATTAGCTACCCTCCAATCCATGGGTACTGTTCCAGATTCCATCGAATGTTGGAAGATGATCAGCAATGCATCTACTATTTCTAGGGCCACTTCCTTAAGTACCCTAGGATGTAGCTATCAGGCCCTGGGGATTTATCGGCCTCAATCCCATCAATTTCCCTAACACCATTTCCCTACAAATACTGATTTCTTTCAGTTCCTCCCTTTCATCACACCCTATGTTCCCCAGCATCTCTGGGAGGTTATTTGTGTCCTCCTTTGTGAAGACAGAACCAAAATATGTATTTAATTGGTCTGCCATTTCTTTGTTCCCCATTATAAATTCCCCTGATTCTGACTGCAAGGGACCTACGCTTGACTTCACCAATCTTTTTCTCTTCACATATCTGTAAAAGCGTTTACAGTCAGTTTTTATGTTCCCAGCTAGCTTACTCTCATATTCTATTTTCCCTTTCTTAATTAATCCCTTTGTCCTCCTTTGTTGAATCCTAAACTGCTCCCAATCCTCAGGTTTACTGCTTTTTCTGGCCAATTTATATGTCCTCTCCTTGGATCTTATGCTATCTCTAATTTCCCTTGTTAGCCACGATTGAGTCACCTTTTTTGTTTTATTTTCATGCCAAACTGGGATGAACAAATTCTGTAGTTCATCCATGCTGTCTTTGAATGTTTGCCATTGCCTATCCACCGTCAACCCTTTGAGTGACATTCCCCAATGAATCCTACCCAACTCGCACCTCAGACCATCGTAGTTTCCTTTATTTAAATAAGGACCCTAGTCTCTGAGTCAACTACTTCATTCTCCATCTTAATGAAGAATTCAATCATATTATGACCTCTGACCCTTCACAATGACCCTCCGCACTGACCGCTGACCCACTGCACTGACCGCTGACCCTCCACACTGACCCTCCGCACTGACCCCCGACCCTCCGCACCAACCCCCGACCCTCCACACTGACCTCTGACTCTCCGCACTGACCTCTGACCCTCCGCGAACTGAAACTCCTCCCGCCCCCTCAATTAAGGACGTTGAATTTTTCCCCCACTGAGTCGGATGGGGTTGTGTTTCCTGTTTGGACCAACCAGTGTGCCAAGAGATCTGTCACATGACTGGCCTCATTCTGCCCTATGCCCTCTGCCCTCTACCCTGTTTGCAGAGCTCCTTTGAGTGGGGATGTTCCATGACCTCCGTCTTACCTGACACCGGAGCAGAGACTGAGCGCCAGCCACGAGTCCTCCTGACCCTTCACACGACCCTGGTAGAGACAGTGTCCCTGGACAGAGAGACAACAGACAGTCACACCTCACCCTCAAACACCATTGGTTAGCTCAGCTTAATCAGATCACTCACACTGCTCGCTCACATCTCCACTGGGTTGCCGTAGTAGCCTGTTAGGAAAGGGCAAAAATCAGCCGGGCATTCCTGCTCCCGGGGGATTCCTGCTCCCGGGGGATTCCTGCTCCCGGTCGCTCCCGGGGGATTCCTGCTCCCGGTCACTCCCGGGGGATTCCTGCTCCCGGTCACTCCCGGGGGGTTCCTGCTCCCGGTGGATTCCTGCTCCCGGTCACTCCGGGGGATTCCTGCTCCCGGGGGATTCCTGCTCCCAGTCACTCTGGGGGATTCCTGCTCCCGGTCACTCCCGGGGGATTCCTGCTCCCGGTCACTCGGGGGATTCCTGCTCCCGGTGGATTCCTGCTCCCGGTCACTCCGGGGGGTTCCAGCTCCCAGTCACTCCCGGGGGATTCCTGCTCCCGGTCACTCGGGGGATTCCTGCTCCCGGTGGATTCCTGCTCCCGGTCACTCTCGGGGGATTCCTGCTCCCGGTCACCCCAGGGGATTCCTGCTCCCGGTCGCTCCCGGGGCATTCCTGCTCCCGGGGGATTCCTGCTCCCGGTCACTCCTGGGGGATTATTGCTCCCGGTCACTCCGGGGGATTATTGCTCCCGGTCACTCCGGGGGATTCCTGCTCCCGATGGATTCCTGCTCCCGGTCACTCTCGGGGGATTCCTGCTCCCGGTCACTCGGGGGATTCCTGCTCCCGGTCACTCCCGGGGGGTTCCTGCTCCCGGTCACTCCCGGGGGATTCCTGCTCCCGGTCACTCCCGGGGGATTCCTGCTCCCGGTCACTCCCGGGGGATTCCTGCTCCTGGTCACTCCTGGGGCATTCCTGCTCCCGGGGGATTCCTGCTCCCGGTCACTCCTGGGGGATTATTGCTCCCGGTCACTCCGGGGGATTCCTGCTCCCGATGGATTCCTGCTCCCGGTCACTCCGGGGGATTCTTGCTGCCGGTCGCTCTGGGGGATTCGTGCTCCCGGTCACTCCCGGGGGATATCTGCTCCCGGTCACTCCCGGGGGATTCCTGCTCCCGGTCACTCCGGGGGATTCCTGCTCCCGGTCACTCTCGGGGGATTCCTGCTCCCGGTCACTCCGGGGGATTCCTGCTCCCGGTCACTCCCGGGGGATTCCTGCTCCCGGTCACTCCGGGGGATTCCTGCTCCCGGTCACTCCGGGGGATTCCTGCTCCCGGTCACTCGGGGGATTCCTGCTCCCGGTCACTCGGAGGATTCCTGCTCCCGGTCACTCCCGGGGGATTCCTGCTCCCGGTCACTCTGGGAGATTCCTGCTCCCGGTCACTCGGGGGATTCCTGCTCCCGGTCACTCGGAGGATTCCTGCTCCCGGTCACTCGGGGGATTCCTGCTCCCGGTCACTCGGAGGATTCCTGCTCCCGGTCACTCGGGGAGATTCCTGCTCCCGGTCACTCGGGGGATTCCTGCTCCCAGTCACTCCCGGGGATTCAATGATAGCAAGCCATTTTATATCGAGTGCACTGTTGCACTAGTGCTGAGGGTAGGAGAGTGTTTAATAGAAACAATAGCTGGAAACTGCAGAAGTGAGTATTTATATCCATTCAAATTAGTCGGCTCCACGACTGACCAGCAATGAACTGACCCCCATTCCAGTGAGGTCAGAGGGCATGAGGTGTCACATGACACAAAGATCACATGACGACAACAATCTCAGAATTGACAGGTTTAGTTCAAGTCACCTGACATTGTCCAACGAGGTCAATAAATTGGCCCAGGTCCAGGAATTCAGGCCAATAAGGTGGTCAGTGCACCCGGACCCCCGACCCCACCCCCCGGCAGCACCCACACCACCCCCTGACCCCCGACGCCACCCCGACCCCCAACACCACACCCCGACCCCCCCCGACTCACCGTGTAATTTGGGGCGATCGTCACTCGTGTTCCATCCTCTTCGTAATGCGTCTCTGTGTAACCTGAACCAATCAGCTGACTGTGAATGAAACAAAGAGCTTAACACCCAAACTATTCAATGACGCTCCCCCAGCCCGGCGTCGTTGGGAGACGCTCCCCCAGCCCGGCGTCGTTGGGAGACGCTCCCCGAGCCCGGTGTCGTTGGGAGACGCTGCCCGAGCCCGGTGTCGTTGGGAGACGCTCCCTGAGCCCGGTGTCGTTGGGAGACGCTCCCCGAGCCCTGTGTCGTTGGGTGATGCTCCCCGAGCCCAGCGTCGTTGGGAGACGTTCCCCCAGCCCGGCGTCGTTGGGAGACGCTCCCCCAGCCCGGTGTCGTTGGGAGACGCTCCCCGAGCCCGGTGTAATTGGGAGACGCTCCCCCAGCCCGGCGTCTTTGGGAGACACTCCCCGAGCCCGGTGTAATTGGGAGACGCTCCCCCAGCCCGGTGTCGTTGGGAGACGTTCCCCCAGCCCAGTGTCGTTGGGAGACACTCCCCGAGCCCGGTGTCGTTGGGAGACGCTCCCCCAGCCCAGTGTCGTTGGGAGACGCTCCCCCAGCCCGGTGTCGTTGGGAGACGCTCCCCCAGCCCGGTGTCGTTGGGAGACGCTCCCTCAGCCCGGTGTCGTTGGGAGACGCTCCCCCAGCCCGGTGTCGTTGGGAGACGTTCCCCGAACCCGGTGTCATTGGGAGACGCTCCCCGAGCCCGGTGTCGTTGGGAGACGCTCCCCGAGCCCGGTGTCGTTGGGAGACGCTGCCCCAGCCCGCTGTCGTTGGGAGACGCTCCCTCAGCCCGGTGTCGTTGGGAGACGCTCCCCCAGCCCGGTGTCGTTGGGAGACGCTCCCCGAGCCCGGTGTCGTTGGGAGACGCTCCCCGAGCCCGGTGTCGTTGGGAGACGCTGCCCCAGCCCGCTGTCGTTGGGAGACGCTCCCTCAGCCCGGTGTCGTTGGGAGACGCTCCCCCAGCCCGGTGTCGTTGGGAGACGCTCCCCGAGCCCGGTGTCGTTGGGAGACGTTCCCCGAGCCCGGTGTCGTTGGGAGACGCTCCCCCAGCCCGGTGTCGTTGGGAGACGCTGCCCCAGCCCGGTGTCGTTGGGAGACGCTCCCCCAGCCCAGTGTCGTTGGGAGACACTCCCCGAGCCCAGTGTCGTTGGGAGACGCTCCCCCAGCCCGGTGTCGTTGGGAGACACTCCCTGAGCCCGGTGTCGTTGGGAGACGCTCCCCCAGCCCGGTGTCGTTAGGAGACGCTCCCCCAGCCCGGTGTCGTTGGGAGACGCTCCCCCAGCCCGGTGTCGTTGGGAGACGCTCCCCCAGCCCGGTGTCGTTGGGAGGCGCTCCCCCAGCCCGGTGTCGTTGGGAGACGCTCCCCGCTGACTCTGCCCGCTGATCTGGGCTCTCTCACTCCTCACACTCCCGGACAGCAGCCAATGGCCAAGCTGTCTAAATGTAGCTCTCCTGCTTTCACCAAAAAAGGAGAGGCTGTCGGCTGTGTCTGGGACTGACTGCTGCATCGCAATGGAATGGAATTTCAACAGTTCCAGCCCAGCCTTCCTGTGGTTCCCCGACCCCTCCATCCAATCAGTCATCACTGGTCTCCTCGTGTGTTGCCGTCAGTCTAATCACTCCGACAGCAGTTAAGTTGTGGCAGTTTCTCATCCCCCAACTCACAAACAACAATTCCAATTGTCCTAAAGTGAGAATTCCTGTCCCCTGGCTCCTCCGCTTCAGCTCCTGCCTTGTCTCAAGCTCTCAGTTGTGAGTAGGTAGACCTCCCCCACTCCACAGACCTGAGCGCATAATCCAGGCCGACACTGCTCGTGCAGCACTGAGGGAGCGTTGCACTGTCGGAGGGGCGGTACTGAGGGAGCGTCGCACTGTCGGAGGGGCAGTACTGAGGGAGCGCCTGATGCGCTATCAATTACTCATAAAAGACTGAGAGTTAAGAGAGTAACTAAAGGCTTTTATTAACAAAAGAATGAAGGTCTGCCTCGAGTGGTCGACCGGTCCAGAATACAAAGGGGGCTGGGTAGCAGTCACCTTTATACTAGGACTTGTGGGAGGAGTCAGCCGAGGCATGTCCAGGCATGTACACAGTGGAATACAAACAGTGGTTTACCACATTCACCCCTTGTTTAAAATTGAGTCCGGCGGGGTGAAGTGTATTAAAAGTTAGTGTATTGGAGTCTCTCCGGAGGTCTTGTCTGCCGCTGTGATCGGCGTGGCAACGGCAGGGGTAGTGGAGCTTCCGGCGTCGAGTCCCGCGTAGGCTGTGGCACAGGCGTGTCGTCCTCGTAGGTGTCGAGCGGGTCGCTGGGCCCAGGCCTGCCGTCTGCTGGGGCTGGATATCGGATCGTGGGGGGGCGGGGTGGTAGTGAGTAGTGGGTTACTGCGGCCCCCGAGGGTGCAAGGTCTCTTATGGAGACTGTGTCCTCCCGCCCGTCCGGGTATGCAATGTAAGCATACTGGGGGTTGGCATGGAGGAGGTCGACCCTCTCGACCAGGGGGTCCGTTTTATGGGTCCTCACGTGCCTTCTCAGTAGGACCGGCCCTGGGGACGTCAGCCATGGCGGTAGCGATGTCCCCGATGTGGACTTCCTTGGGAAGACAAACATTTTCTCATGAGGGGTGGCGTTAGTGGCAGTGCAGAGCAGTGACCGAATAGAGTGGAGCGCATCGGGGAGCACATCCTGCCAGCGGGAGGTTGGAAGGCCCCTAGACTTTAAGGCTAGCAGGGCGGCCTTCCAAACTGTCGCATTTTCTCTTTCCACCTGTCCGTTCCCCCGGGGGTTGTAACTGGTGGTCCTGCTTGTGGCAATACCCCTAGTTAGCAGGTACTGACGGAGTTCGTCGCTCATAAACGATGAGCCCCGGTCGCTATGGATATAGCTGGGGAAACCGAACAGGGTGAAGAGGTCGTTCAGACATTTAATGACCGTGGCACTGGTCATGTCCGGGCAGGGGATGGCGAACGGGAAACGGGAGTACTCATCAATAATATTGAGGAAGTACACATTGCGGTCGGAGGAGGGGAGAGGCCCTTTAAAATCAACGCTCAGGCGCTCGAAGGGGCGAGTGGCTTTTATCAGGTGGGCCCTGTCTGGTCTATAAAAGTGCAGTTTGCACTCAGCGCAGACTTGGCAGTTCCTGGTCATGGTCCTGACCTCCTCAATAGAGTAAGGCAGGTTGCGGGCCTTGATGAAGTGGAAGAACC
This sequence comes from Somniosus microcephalus, assembly GCF_052327205.1. NCBI lineage: Eukaryota > Metazoa > Chordata > Chondrichthyes > Squaliformes > Somniosidae > Somniosus > Somniosus microcephalus. Next base: position 389,636,945 of record NC_140988.1, on the reverse strand, counting down.
TGGTGACCCCCGGGTGGCAGAGGTCATTGTGGAGGGCCCGCAGTCTATCGATCTGCGCGCTGGCGCAGCTGCCACGCGATAGCGCATCCGGGGGTTCATTGAGCTTCCCGGGCCGGTACAAGATCTCGTAATTGTAGGTGGAAAGTTCGATTCTCCACCTCAAGATCTTGTCATTTTTGATTTTGCCCCTCTGCTTGTTGTTAAACATGAAAGCAACTGAACGTTGGTCAGTGAGCAGGGTAAATCGTTTTCCGGCCAGGTAGTGCCTCCAATGACGCACAGCCTCCACAATCACCTGGGCCTCCTTCTCAACAGCGGAGTGTCTGGTCTCCGGGCCTTGGAGGGTTCGTGAAAAGAAGGCCACGGGTCTCCCCGCCTGATTGAGGGTAGCGGCCAGGGCAAAGTCGGACGCGTCGCTTTCCACCTGGAAGGGGATGGATTCGTCCACTGCGTGCATGGTGGCTTTGGCAATGTCTTCCTTGATACGGTGGAAGGCTAAGCGGGCCTCTGCCGTCAAGGGAAAAGAGGTGGACTTGATCAGCGGATGGGCCTTGTCCGCATAGTAGGGGACCCACTGGGCATAATAGGAGAAAAACCCTAGGCACCTCTACAGGGCCTTGAGGCAGTGGGAGTTCCATAAGGGGGCGCATCCGGTCGGGGTCGGGGCCGATGACTCCGTGTTCCACAACACAGCCAAGGATGGCGAGGCGGTTTGTGCGGAATATGCACTTCTCCTTGTTATATGTCAGGTTCAGGAGTTGGGCGGTGCAGAGGAATTTTTCGAGGTTTGCGTCATGGTCCTGCAAGTCACGGCCACAGATGGTCACATTGTCCAGATATGGGAAAGTGGCCTGCAACGCATTTTGATCTACCATCCGGTCCATCTCCCTTTGGAAGACGGAGACCCCGTTGGTGACGCCAAAGGGAACCCTAAGGAAGTGATAGAGGCGGCCGTTTGCCTTAAAGGCAGTATACTGGCGGTCCTCAGGGCGGATAGGGAGCTGGTGGTACGCTGATTTCAGGTCAATGGTCGAGAAGACGCGGTACTGCGCGATCTGGTTGACCATATCAGCTATGCGGGGGAGTGGGTAGGCGTCCAGCAGGGTGTAGCGATTTATTGTCTGGCTGTAGTCGATGACCAGGCGCTGCTTCTCGCCGGTCTTAACGACCACGACCTGGGCTCGCCAGGGGGTGGTGCTGCCCTCAATAATCCCTTCCTTCAGGAGCCGCTCCACTTCGGTTTTAATGAAAACCCTGTCCCCGGCACTGTATCGCCTGCTCTTTGTGGCGATGGGCTTACAGTCGGGGGTGAGGTTAGCAAACAGTCGGGGGGGGGGGGGGGGTGACTCTGAGTGTGGAGAGGTTGCACCTGGTGCGCGGCGGGCAATTTGGGAGCTGCTGGCTGCGGACTGTGAGTGGGGGTAGGGGTCCACCGTACGCCATCGTAACACTTTTAAGGTGGCACTGAAAATCTAACCCCAGCAGGACGGCAGCGCAGAGGTCGGGCAGGACCAGAAGTTTAAAATGATCGTACACGGTCCCGTCTACTACGAGTGTCACTACGCAGTAGCCGCCGATGTCCGCCGACTGGGACTCGGAGGCCATAGAAATCCGCTGGTGCGCAGGCAGGACTGGGAGAGAGCAACGCCGCACCGTGTCGGGGTGGATGAAGCTCTCCGTGCTCCCAGAGTCAAAAAGGCAGATTGTATCGTGGCCATTTACCTTAATGTCCATTGTGGAGCTGGCCAGCTGGTGCGGTCTCGCTTGGTCCAGTGTAACGGATGCCAGCGTAGGGGTTGGTGTGTCGCTGCGGGTATCAGATGAGGCAGTGTTGGGGGCCTGCTGCGTTCCGGCTGTCGTCCAAGATGGCGGCGTCCATGATCCCCATGTGGCTGGAGGCGTCCAAAATGGCTGCTGTACCGGTGGTTCGCACATGGCCGGGGAGGCCCAAGATGGCGGCCCGCATGGCCCACACGCGGCGCTGCTGGGGTTCGGGGTGGCTTTGGCCCTGCAGACGTTAGCGTAGTGTCCCTTCTTCACGCAGCCCGAGCAGATCGCGTTTTTCGCCGGGCAGCGCGCTCTGGGGTGTTTTGCCTGGCCACAGAAGTAGCATTTCTGGCCTTGGGGCACTGCTGTCTGGCCTTGGGACACTGCTGCGGTAGTTGGGCCGTTGCTGGGGTGTGGCTGGGGTGGCACGGCGCTATGAGGCGGTCCTACCGTGTCCCAGGCTGTCATTCCCCGCGGCATCCACGGTGCAGAGGAGTAGGCATCCATGCCCCGGTAGGCTGCATCCAGTGATAGTGCGAGTTCAGAGGCCTTGTTGAGGTCGAGGTCACTCTGCTCCAACAGTCGCTGTCGGGTGTAATTGGTTCTGTGGCCCACTACAAAAGCGTCCCGGATAAGTTCCTCTGTGTACACGGCGGCCTTTACATCCTTACAACCACAGGCCCGGCCAAGCACAGACAGTGCCTGAAGGTATTCCACGGTCGATTCCCCAGGTTGTTGTTTACGACTCCCCAGAAGGTGCCTGGCGTACACTTCGTTCACTGGGCGCGTGTACTGGTCCTTGAGGAGCTTGATAGCGTCCGCGTACGAGGTCGCGTCTTGGATGACCGAGTACACTCGGTGGTTCACTTTGGAGGTCAGGACATCCAGTTTGTCCTCGTCCGATTTGATTGCTGCGGAGGCGGTCAGGAATTTTTCGAAACACTTAAGCCAGTGAGTAAACTTGGTGGATGAGTCCTCCTCCCGATGATCTAAGTCCAGGCATGCTGGTGTGAGGATCTTCTCCATTATAAAAATTTGTTAATAAAATTGATGCGCTATCAATTACTCATAAAAGACTGAGAGTTAAGAGAGTAACTAAAGGCTTTTATTAACAAAAGAATGAAGGTCTGCCTCGAGTGGTCGACCGGTCCAGAATACAAAGGGGGCTGGGGAGCAGTCACCTTTATACGAGGACTTGTGGGAGGAGTCAGCCGAGGCATGTCCAGGCATGTACACAGTGGAATACAAACAGTGGTTTACCACAGCGCCGCACTGTCGGAGGGGCAGTACTGAGGGAGCGATGCACTGTCGGAGGGGCAGTACTGAGGGAGCGCTGCACTGTCGGAGGGGCAGTACTGAGGGAGCGCCGCACTGTCGGAGGGGCAGTACTGAGGGAACGCCGCACTGTCGAAGGAGCAGTACTGAGGGAGTGCTGCATTGTCGGAGGGGCAGTACTGAGGGAGTGCTGCACTGTCGGAGGGGCAGTACTGAGGGAGCGCTGCATTGTCGGAGGGGCAGTACTGAGGGAGTGCTGTACTGTCGGAGGGGCAGTACTGAGGGAGCGCCGCACTGTCGGAGGGGCAGTACTGAGGGAGCACCGCACTGTCGGAGGGGCAGTACTGAGGGAGCGCTGCATTGTCGGAGGGGCAGTACTGAGGGAGTGCTGCACTGTCGGAGGGGCAGTACTGAATGAGTGCTGCACTGTTGGAGAGGCAGTACTGTGGGAGCGCTGCACTGTCGCTGGGGCAGTACTGAGGGAGCGCTGCACTGTCGGAGGGGCAGTACTGAGGGAGCGCCGCACTGTCGGAGGGGCAGTACTGAGGGAGCGCTGCATTGTCGGAGGGGCAGTACTGAGGGAGTGCTGCACTGTTGGAGAGGCAGTACTGTGGGAGCGCTGCACTGTCGCTGGGGCAGTACTGAGGGAGCGCTGCACTGTCGGAGGGGCAGTACTGAGGGAGCGCCGCACTGTCGGAGGGGCAGTACTGAGGGAGCGCTGCACTGTCGCTGGGGCAGTACTGAGAGTGCTGCATTGTTGGAGGTGGCGATTTTTGGATGAGATGTTAAACTAAGGCCGTCTGCCCTCTCAGGTGGATGTAAACCGATCCCATGGCACTCTTTCGAAGAGGAGCAGGGAAGTTCTCCCCGGTGTCCTGGGGCCAATGTTTATCCTTCAAACAACATCATAAAAACAGATGATCTGGTCATTATCACATTGCTGTTTGTGGGAGCTTGCTGTGCATAAATTGGCTGCCGTGTTTCCTACATTACAACAGTGACTACATTTCAAAAGTACTTCATTGGCTGTAAATCACTTTGGGACATTCTGAGGTCGTGAAAGTCATGATAGAAATGCGAATCTTTCTTTCTCCCACATCTCCAGCCCATTTCTCTATTGCGGTGAGTCAGGAGGGCAACAGGAAGTTACTGTAGTAACAGACATCACTGATCTTCTCAAACAGCTTTGGGTTGTGTTACACAGTGCGGAAATCAGTGATAATTCAATGCTTGGCTTTATGACCAATCTCAGGGAGACAAATAATAGCCTTATCAGACCAACCTTGTCCTTCGCCGTGTTCAGAACAGTCAGACCAGAGCACGTGGCCTCCGCTAGAAGTGGGGGGTAAATTAAAAACTAATCAAGTGTGAGGAGCCCATGGGCCTCTTTCTCTCTATGATTAAGACCATCCGTTCAACTGCCTCTGCCACTTCCCTCCCTTCCCCTAGCCCACTGGGCCAAATTTACCCCAAGGTTAAATGTGAGGTTATCCACTTTGGTGTCAAAAGCAGGAAGGCAGATTATTATCTGACTGGCAACAGATTGGGAGAAGGGGAAGTGCAACGAGACCTGGGTGTCCTTGTGCACCAGTCGCTGAAGGTAAGCATGCAGGTGCAGCAGGCGGTTAAGAAGGCAAATGGTATGTTGGCCTTCGTAGTGAGAGGGTTTGAGTACAGGAACAAGGATGTCTTGCTGCAGTTGTACAGGGCCTTGGTGAGACCGCACCTTGAGTATTGTGTGCAGTTTTGGTCGCCTTATCTGAGGAAGGATGTTCTTCCCGTGGAGGGAGTTCAGCGAAGATTCACCAGGCTGATACCTGGGATGGCAGGAATGACGTATAAGGAGAGATTGGGCTTATACTCGCTGGAGTTTAGAAGAATGAGAGGGAATCTCATTGAAACTTATAAAATTCTAACAGGACTAGACAGACTAGATGCAGGAAGGATGTTCCCGATGGTCGGGGAGTCCAGAACCAGGGGTCACAGTCTAAGGATAAGGGGTAAGCCATTTAGGACAGAGATGAGGAGGAATTTCTTCACCCAGAGAGTGGTGAACCTGTGGAATTCTCTACCACAGAAGGCAGTAGAGGCCAATTCATTAAATATATTCAAGAAGGAGTTGAATACATTTCATAACGCTAAAGGGATCAAGGGATATGGGGAGAAAGCAGGGACCGGGTACAGAATTTGGATGATCAGCCATGATCTCAATGAATGGCGGAGCAGGCTTGAGGGGCCGAATGGCCTACTCCTGCTCCTATCCTCTATGTTTCTATGTTCCCCCCTGCCCTAATCCTGAACTTGCATCTTTCTCCAGTTTTTCTCCGATCTCCCCTCATGACCTCTCCACGCTCATCCTGTCCATGAGACCCACTTCCTGATCCCTCGACCCTATTCCCACCAATCTGCTGACCACCCAACTTCCTTTTCTGGCTCCCATGTTAGCTGACATTGTTAACAGTTCTCTCTCCTCAGGTACTGTCCCTCTCTCCCTCAAATCTGCCGTCATCGCCCTCTCCTCAAGAAAACAACCCTTGACCCCTCCATCCTTGCAAACTACTGCCCCATCTCCAACCTCCCTTTCCTCTCAAGTCCTTCAACGTGTTGTCGCCTCCCAAATTCCTGCCCATCTTCCCCGCAATTCCATGTTTTAATCCCTCTAATCAGGTTTCCGTCCTTGCCACAGGACCGAAATGACATCCTCTGTGACTGTGACAAAGGTAAACTATCCCTCCGTCCTTCTCCACCTGTCTGCAGCCTTTGACACGGTTGACCACGCCATCCTTCTCCAACGCCTCTCCACCGTCATCCAGCTGGGTGGGACTGCACTCGCTTGGTTCCAGGATACTTGCCCGTGTCTTAACTCACACCAAGTCCCGTTCGCCGTCACCCCTGTGCTCGCTGACCTACATTGGCTCCCAGTTAAGCAACACCTCAATTTTAAAATTCTCATCCTTGTTTTCAAATCTCTCCATTGTTGTGTATGTAACCTGTTCCACCTTAAGAGAGCTTAAGCCTGTTCCACCTTAAGAGATGTACTACTTTCTCAGGCTGCTGTAGATGTAATACCGGGGGTGAACACACCGGTATATAAGCACTGTGCAGTAATCTTGTATTCAGTATAGTCCCTACCTCCAACCAGTAAAGACCTGTTTTTATTGTTACTCATTAGTCTGTGTCTTAATTAACTAAATAATTCACAGACTTAACACTGGCGACGAGTCAGGTTCTTACCCTGCGGCAGTTATTCCACGGCGGTTGAAGAGAGGTTTCAAACCTCACCACTCACCACCCCACTGGAAGCGACAGGCATTAGGACCCTGAAGCCTCCATCAGCTTGTGAACCGGAGTAGAAGACAGGGCTGGGGAAGACAGAGGTACAGGGCGATAGCGATCGGCAGATAAGGGCCGGGCCGCTTTCAAATCGATCGCATCTGCGATAAGGGCGCGAGAGCCGCTTCGAGCGGGAGGCGTTTCAAGCCAGCGATCGCACTCCAGATAAGGGCCGAGAGCCGCTTCGGTCGGGAGCCGCTTCGCGATCAGCGATCGCATAAAAGATAAGGGCCGCACTCGGGCTTACAGACAGCGTCGGGGGACGGGTGAAGACCGCCAAGCGCGGGAAAACCGCCATTTTGTGGGCGGAGGACGACGGCAAGAGCGGGAAGCCGCCATCTTTGATAACAAGTAAAGAAAATAAAATCTGAGAAATTGCAAATCTACAATGCCTAAACACGGGAATATTAGCACCTTTGATAGTGACCTCGAAGATTGGGCCATATATGTTGAAAGAGTAAAAAATTATTGTAAGGCCAATAAAATTCGTGACCAAGATAAAGCTCTAACATTATTAAATTTAATGGGTGCGAAGACATACGGGCAATTGAAACACCTGTTACCACCAGATGAACCGGCGGATAAGACGTTCGATGAGATTGTTACTGTCCTGAAAGATCATCTAAACCCCACGCCGCTGATGCTAGCGGAACGATTTAAATTTTACGACAGAAGGCAGCTACAGCATGAAAGCAATGCTAAATATTTGCTGGAATTGCGTAAATTAGCGAAATATTGCCAGTTTGGAACGGGATTGACAGATGCACTACGAGACAAATTTGTGTGTGGTTTATTTAAACAGGATACACAAAAGCGACTGCTCGAGGAGAATGAGCTGACGCTTGAGAAGGCGGTCACTATGGCAGCAGCACACGAAGCCGCAGCGAGAGGCACGGCAGTAATGCAGCTACGGTCACCGGAGCTCAGTGCACACAAATTGGGTGTGAGTTCTGTTAAATGTTATCGTTGTGGAAAGACAACGCATGATCAGAACCAGTGTTGGTTTAAAAACCAAGAATGCAGAACATGTGGTAAGCTTGGACATATAGCTAGAGTATGCAGGTCAGGGAAGAAGACCAGCAACAAGAAGTCACCGCAAGGGAAATACGCAAAGGTACACAAGGTGGCCGAACAGGAGTCCGATTCAGACGCTAGCAGTAATGAACTGGCTGGCTTAAGCAGTATTGAACTGGCTAGCTTAAGGGTACTCAACGTTGGTAAGGGTGCAGACCTCCAGACAATTTGGGTTACTCTTCAGATAGAAGGAGTCCAAGTAAAAATGGAATTGGACACTGGATCGGCATTGTCGGTCATGAATAAGAAAGATTACAGAAGGTTATTCCAACATATTCCCCTACAGGATACGGAGATTATATTGACAACCTACACGGGGCAGAGAGTGTACCCCATCGGGACAATAAAGGTTGCAGTGGCCAACAAGGGCGAAGGAAGTCAAATAATGGACTTATATGTGCTACCGGAGGGAGGTCCACCACTACTAGGCCAGGAGTGGTTTAGAAACATAAATATGGACTGGCATTCGCTAAAAGCCATAAAGAGTGAGAACTCGGTGCAGATAATCAGCCCAGAATCTAGAACTGATGATGGTAAGACCAACCCATGTGCAAAAGACAAAGTTTCAGCACAGAATTCCACTGAGCAACAACAACATAGTTTAACAGAGAATTTTGAGTCTGTCAAGTCTACTGATATGCACATTCTTGAGGGACACTGGGCTCGAACTCAACTCCATTTCAAACTACAACAGCAATTAGAACAAATGATTCGCCGTTTTGAGCAAGAGATGAATGAAATAAAAAAGTTCTTTGTTACAGAGTGGGAGAATCTGGAAAGGCAACAGAAGCAACTGATGGAGAAAATGGAGCAGGAGCACACCAACCATCTGCGCGAGGAGGCCGAACGAATCAAAGCTGATTCAGGTTCTGAAGGTGCGTGCCATAATCTGGTGTCAGAAGAGTTAACGGTCAGCCAACTCCTTCATATGCTGAGGGACAAGACTCTGAAATGGGAAAAACTTGAACACGAGCTGCGATCTTCAAAGGAAAAGGGTTCGGAGCTCTCAAAAGTCATTGAGATGGCTGATGTGACGACACAGACTGAAACGACTGCAACAGAGCAGCCATTGGATGCCAAAAGTACGCTGACTCACGTCAATGTAGAACAACAGACCGCTGAAACAGCTGCTCCGGTAGAGGGATTGCATAGTCCGATCAATCAATCTCCAAAGGAAGTTGAAGTATTAAAATCACAAATGAGGTCACTAGTAAACGACTTGCTGAAAGCCCAGAAAAAGCTGGATGCAGAGGTACACATGAAGAAGTCTCTTCAGGAAAGATGTCTGGATTTGGAACAAGAGCTGGCTAACGTCCAGCTGGGTATGGAGGAAATAGACGACCCTCTCACTGGTCTAGCTCAGGACGACACCGAATATTACCATGACCTGGTGGACGGCACCGAATATTACGATGTCCTGTCCTGCCCAGCTTGTAACTTCGACTCCCAAAGTGCAGAAATCATGGAGGAGCACCAAAAGTCTACGGAACATCGGGAGAAGCTGGCTCTACGACGGAAACAGGAGGAAGAGAAGGAGGAACTGCGCATGCAGCTGGCAGCTGTGGCAGCTGACAATGGAGCCCAGAGAGTCTCCAAGAAGCAGAAAAGGAAAAGGAAAAACAGAAGATGACCCATCTGAACCATTATCACCTCTACCAGATCACACACGTGGTCCCTCCGAACGGAGCCAAATCAGTTCGGAAGTTCAAGCTGTTAAATCCATGAAAGGACTATTGAATGAGTAACGTGAACCGACTACACCACAGAGATTGAATCTGTGAACTGTTTTCCGCAGAGACTGAATCTGTGATATGTTACGTTAAACATGAAGTTATATATGTATATATGTTATTACGTTATGTTAAATGGGGGGGATGACTATAAAGCTAAGAAGGGAGGAGTGTTGTGTATGTAACCTGTTCCACCTTAAGAGAGCTTAAGCCTGTTCCACCTTAAGAGATGTACTACTTTCTCAGGCTGCTGTAGGCGTAATACCGGGGGTGAACACACCGGTATATAAGCACTGTGCAGTAATCTTGTATTCAGTATAGTCCCTACCTCCAACCAGTAAAGACCTGTTTTTATTGTTACTCATTAGTCTGTGTCTTAATTAACTAAATAATTCACAGACTTAACATCCATGGCCTCACCCCTCCCTATCTCTGTAATCTCCTTCAGCCCCACAACCCCCCCGAGATATCTGCACTCCTCCAATTCTGGCCTCTTGAGCATTCCTGATTATAATCGCTCAACCTTTGGTGGCCGTGCCTTCAGCTGCCTGGGCCCTAAGCTCTGGAATTCCCTCCCTAAACCTCTCCGCCTCGCTACCTCTCTCTCCTCCTTTAAGATGTTCCTCTTTGACCAAGCTTTCGGTCACCTGCCCTAATTTCTCCTTATCTGGCTTGGTTTTGTTTTATAACACTCCCGTGAAGCGCCTTGGGGCGTTTTATAATGTTAAAGGTGCTATATGAATGTAAGTTGTTGTTGTAGAAAGGTTATTTCAGTGAGTGGGTGGTAAACCGATGGAACAGGCTCCTCCCTGGGAAGATAGTGGCAGCTGTTAGTATTGATTCATATGTAAATAAGATCGATTTCTTTCAGAATAAAACATTTTGGGACAGTGTGCGAGTAATTTGAGACACGGCGTGGAGCGAGCGCGGGAGGAACAGATGACTCTGGATCCCAAAGCTCTCCCCCACTGGGGGGTTCCTCAGCTCATGTCTGGGCCTGTTCTAGAGGTCGATTGTCCTATTTCCCTTTTCACTATCACACATCCTCAGATTCTATTGTTACACCACCACCCCCCTGCCCGCCCCCGCATTGTGGTTACACCCGTCCATTTAAACAGAATTCACTGCTTCATCTCGCCCAAGAGCAGAAGTCACTTACTGAGAAACACTTGCCTCATAGCACTTCCTGTTATTCAATTTATAGAGCTCATCACTGATATGTTCTTCCTGCCAGGAACCAGAAACTGCACATTAAACCGTGAAACTGTCAGCACCAACAGTAAAATAGCAGTCTGCTATGCCCCGGCCAGGGTTTGAGTCACCGCTGAGGGCGGTCAGTCACCAGGCACAACTGCCTGAGGATCCCACACCATTAACCAGTCAGTGCTCAGTGTTAGACTCTTGTTGGTGGACAGCCAAACCCCAGTAGGGTGACCAGTGCAATGAGATCAGGAGACTGGGCTCAAAGTGCAGGACTGTCTGTGAGATGAGTTTTAATGTAAATATAAAACTGAAGAATTGGGGCTTTTTCTCTTGGAATTACGCAGATTATGGGGCAATAGGATAGAAACAGGAGTAGGCCATTCGGCCCCTCGAGCCTGCGCCGCCATTCAATGCGATCATGGCTGATCATCCAAATTCAGTACCCGGTCCCTGCCTTCTCCCCATATCCCTTGATCCCTTTAGCCTTAAGAAATATATCCAACTCCTTCTTGAATATATTTAATGAATTGGCCTCAACTGTCTTCTGTGACAGAGAATTCCACCTCATCTCAGTCCTAAATGGCTTACCCCTTATCCTTAGACTGTGACCCCTGGTTCTGGACTCCCCCGCCATCGGGAACAGCCTTCCTGCATCTAGTCTGTCTAGTCCTGTCAGAATTTTATAAGTTTCAATGAGATCCCCTCTCATTCTTTTAAAATCTAGTGAATACAAGCCCAATCGACCCAATCTCTCCTCATACATCATTCCTGCCATCCCAGGTATCAGACTGGTGAATCTTCGCTGCACTCCCTCCATGGCAAGAACATCCTTCCTCAGATAAGGCGACCAAAACTGCACACAATACTCAAGATGTGGTCTCACCAAGGCCCTGTACAACTGCAGCAAGACATCCTTGCTCCTGTACTCGAATCCTCTCGCTATGAAGGCCAACATACCATTTGCCTTCTTAACCGCCTGCTGCACCAGCAACTGGTGCACAAGGACACCCAGGTCTCGTTGCACTTCCCCTTCTCCCAATCTATTGCCATTCAGATAATAATCTGCCTTCCTGTTTTTGCCACCAAAGTGGATAACCTCGCATTTATCCACATGATAGTGCATCTGTCATGCATCTGCCATATCGCCCAACCTGTCCAAATCGTACTGGAGTTTCTCTGCATCCTCCTCACAGCACACACGCCCACACAGCTTTGTGTCGTCTGCAAACTTGGAGATATTGGTCCAGTAATTCGGGTCCCAACGTGTGAGTAAGCAGCGTGGGCCCGATGGAAGTGCCGGTTTTCAGCATGCACAGCGCATGCGCGGAAAACCGGCATTTCCTTTCCTCTGAACCAAGGGGTTCAGAGGTGGAACGCGTGCGCGCAGGAGTCTGCGCGTGCTCGCTGAAATTCCTTTTTTTTTTTTTGCAGGGTTGCCCGTGCGATGACCTCCAGTTTTTACGCGAGAAAAAAGCAGATGTAAGTACTTAGTTTTAAAAGGTAAGTGGTCTATCAATTAAAGTTAGAAAAAATTTTCAACAGGTTTATTATTTTTAAAGACTTTACAGTAAGGTAAGTGTATTTTTAGACCCCATTTTAAAAATAATTATGTTTTTCAAAAATTTGAATAATTGTTTAAATTAGTTTTTTACAGTTATTAATAGTTCATTTAATTAGTGGGATTTTTTAAAACTTTTATTTGAAGTTTAAGTACTGTTTTGGGCACCCGGAGTTTTCATGAGTTTGACAGTTCTTACTATCAAACTCATGAATGAACTTTTGCAACCTCCGATTGGTTGCCCAGTGCTCACGTGATCCCAGCCGACGCAGCGCACTAACTACGCCGCTGGATCACGCAAGCACAGCGCGCCGGGAGCTGAACCGGGACACTGACAGGAAATCCACGCAGGGCCAGGCTTCAAATGTCGGCGCGCTATGTAAGTGTAGGTCGGGGGCTTGCACCCGCGGGAAGCCCCCGACACCAATTTCTGGGCCATTACATCTAGTTCCCTCGTCTAGATCATTAATATATATTGTGAATAACTGGGGTCCTAGCACCGATCCTTGCGGTACCCCACTAGTCACTGCCTTCCACTCGGAAAAAGACCCGGTTATTCCAACTCTGCTTCCTGTCTGCCAACCAGTTCTCTATCCAAGTCAGTAACTTACCCCCAATCCCATGTGCTTTAATTTTGCACGCTAGTCTCTTATGTGGGACCTTATCGAAAGCCTTCTGAAAGTCCAAATACACCACATCCACTGGTTCTCCCTTATCTATTCTACCAGTTACACCCTCAAAAAATTGAGAAGTGTTTAAAATGATGAAAGGATGGGACAGGGGGATAGAAGCAGCCTGTTTCCAATAGTTGAGGGTCTAGAACGAGAGGCCAGAGATACGAGATTAAATGGAAGAGATTTAGAACTGAGCCGGAGAACCCGCTTCACATAGAGTTGTGAGGCTGTGGATTCACTCCCAGTTAGTGGCTGAGACAGAAACTGTCAACATTCCAGATTAGATTGTCCGGCGGATGAGGAACAGGGGAGGAAAGAATTTAGGAACATAGAGACAGGAGGAGGCCATTCAGCCCCTCGAGCCTGTTCCGCCATTCAATCAGATTATGTCTGTATCTCAACTCTATTTACCCGCCTTGATCCTGTAACCCTTAATACCCTCCCCCAACAAAAATCTATCAATCACAGTTTTGAAATTTTCAATTGACCCCCAGCCTCAATAGCTTTTTGGGGGGGAGAGCTCCAGATTCCCACCACCCTTTGTGTGAAGAAGTGCTTCCTGACATCACCCCTGAACGGCCTGGCTCTAATTTGAAGGTTCTGCCCCCTTGTTCTGGACTCTCCCACCAGAGGAAATAGTTTCTGTCTATCGACTCCTTTAATCATCTTAAACACCTCGATTAGATCAGTCCCTTAATCTTCTACATTCAGGGGAATACAAGCCTAGTCTGTGCCACCTGTCCTCGTAATTTAACCCTTTTAGCCCCGGTATCATTCTGGTGAATCTGCGCTGCTCCCCCTCCAAGGCCAATCGATCCTTCCTGAGGGGCGGGGCCCAGAACGGAACGCAGTGTCCAGATGGGGTCTGACCAGAGCTCGGTACAGCTGGAACAGAACTTCCACCCCTTTGTGTTCCAGACCCCGGGAGATCAAGGCCAACATTCCAGCAGCTTTTTGAATTATTTTGGTTCCTGTCCTCTAGCTTTTAGTGATTTCTGTACTTGGACCCTGAAATCTCTCTGCACCTCCACTGTTCCCAGTTTCTCACCATTGACAGAATACTCGGAGCAATCTTTCTTGGGTCCACAGTGGGTGAGCTCACACTTCCCCACATTGAACTCCATCTGCCAGAGTTTTACCCACTCACAATCTATCAATGTCCCTTTGCAACTTTCTGTTCCCATCCACACGATTTACTGTGCTTCCTAACTTAGTGTCGTCAGCAAACTCGGATATACGGCTCTCGATTCTTTCATCCAAGTCATTTATAAATATATAGTGAACAGCTGAGGCCCCAGTACAGATCCCTGGGGGGCCACTAGTCACATCCTGACAATTGGAGTACACACCCATTATCCCTGCTCTGTCTCCTACCTCCTCACCAAGTCAATAAGTTGCCTCTAATTCCAAGTGCTCTCATTTTTATTAAGTCTCTTGTGTGGAACCTTGTTGAATGTCTTCTGGAAGTCCATATAAATAACATGCACAGACACTCCCTTATCCACCACGTTAGGTATCTCCTCAAAAAATTCAACTCGGTTCGTTAGACATGACTCACCCTCCACAATCCACGCTGGCTCTCCCTGATCAGCTCAGATTGTCCAAATGCTCAGTTACTCTGCCCCTAATAACAGATTCTGGTCATTTCCCCACAACTGACGTTCGACTAATCGGCCTAGAATTTCCTGGTTTCTCTCTCCTCCTGTTCTTAAATCGGGAATGACATTGGTAGTTTTCCATTCCAAGGGGACAATTTCTGAATCGAGAGTTTTGGAAGATCATGACGAACACATCAACAATTTCTTCACCTCCTTCTCTCAATACCCTGGGGTGGAAACCAGTGGCTCCTGGAGATTTGCCTACCTTTATTCTTATAGCTTGCCCCAGCACTTTTTTTTTAACTTATATTGAATCGAGTTAGTTCCTCCCCTTGATTTATTTTTAGTTTTCCTTGTATCTCTGGTACTTTCCTACATTACAACAGCGACTACACGTCAAAAGTACTTCATTGGCTGTAAAGCACTCTGGGACGTGAAAGGCGCTATAGAAATGCAAGTCTGTCTTTTTTTTAATCCACAGCCTATACTGTGAAGTAGCTAATTAGTAAGTCTACCATTTCCCAATTACACCATCCCCTGCGTCTGTCATTAAGGGCCCACATTGCTCTTAGTCATCCTCTTTCTCTTCATGTATTTGTAAAAATCTTTAGTGTGAAGGGTAAATGCTGACAGGTGGACTCATTTCTCTATCAGGGTTGGAACAAGAAAAAACAAATATCCTGTTGGTTGCAGGGCAGAACCAAGCAGCAAACCGCAGACTTATATCTGATCAGAAAACATCATAGAACCATAGACTGCATTTCGGGTTAGGGTTAGGGTGCAGCACAGGAGGAGGCCATTCGGCCCATCATGCCTGTGCCGGCTCTTTGAACGAGCTCTCCAATTAGTCCCACTCCCCCGCTCTTTCCCCATATCCCTGCAAATTCTTCCCTTCAAGTATTTCTCCAATTCCCCTTTTGAAAGTTATTATTGAATCTGCTTCCACCGCCCTCAGGCAGCGCATTCCAGATCACAACAACTCGCTGCGTAAAAATACATTTCTTCAAGTCGCCTCTGGTTCTTTTGCCAATCACCTTAAATCCGTCTCCTCTGGTTACCGAGCCCCCTGCCACTGGGAACATCTCTCCTTATTTACTCTATCAAAACTGTTCATGATTTTGAACACCTATCAATTCTCCTCTTAACCTTCTCTGCTCTAAGGAGAACAACCCCAGCTTCTCCAGTCTATCCACGTAACTGAACTCCCTCATCCCTGGAACCATTCTAGTAAATCTCTTCTGTACCCTATCACATCCTTCCTAAAGTGTGGTGCCCAGAATTGAACACACCTGCATGCTAAAAAGCGGAAGCAGCATGCTATAGACAGGGCTAAGCGATCCCATAATCAACGGATCAGATCAAAGCTCAGCAGTCCTGCCACATCCAGTCGTGAATGGTGGTGGACCATTAAACAGCTAATGGGAGGAGGAAGCTCCATGAATATCCCCATCCTCAATGATGGTGGAGCCCAGCACGTGAGTTCAAAAGACAAGGCTGAAGCGTTTGCAACCATCTTCAGCCAGAAGTGCTGAGTTGATGATCCATATCGGCCTCCTCCTGCGGTCCCCACCATCACAGAAGCCAGTCTTCAGCCAATTCGATTCACTCCACGTGATATCAAGAAATGGCTGAGTGCACTGGATACAGCAAAGGCTATGGGCCCCGACAACATCCCGGCTATCGTGCTGAAGACTTATGCTCCAGAACAAGCCGTGCCTCTAGCCAAGCTGTTCCAGTACAGCTACAACACTGGCATCTATCCAACAATGTGGAAAACTGCCCAGGTATGTCCTATCCACAAAAAGCAGGACAAATCCAATCCAGCCAATTACCACCCCATCAGTCTACTCTCAATCATCAGCTAAGTGATGGAAGGTGTCATCGACAGTGCTATCAAGAGGTACTTACTCACCAATAACCTGCTCACTGATGCCCAGTTTGGGTTCCGCCAAGACCACTTGGCTCCTGACCTCATTACAGCCTTGGTCCAAACATGGACAAAGGAGCTGAATTCCAGAGGTGAGGTGAGAGTGACTGCCCTTGACATCAAGGCAGCATTTGACCGAGTGTGGCATCAAGGAGCCCTAGTAAAAGTGAAGTCAATGGGAATCGGGGGGGGAAACTCTCCACTGGCTGGAGTCATACCTTGCACAAAGGAAGATGGTTGTGGTGGTTGGAGGTCAATCATCACAGCCCCAGGACATCACTGCAGGAGTTCCTCAGGGCAGTGTCCTAGGCCCAACCATCTTCAGCTGCTTCATCAATGACCTTCCCTCCAACATAAGGTCAGAAATGGGGATGTTCGCTGATGACTACACAGTGTTCTTCTCAGATAATGAAGCAGTCCATGCCCGCATGCAGCAAGACCTGGACGACGTTCAGGCTTGGGCTGATAAGTGGCAGGTAACATTCGTGCCACAGAAGTGCCAGGTAATGACCATCTCCAACAAGTGAGCATTTAACCACCACCCCATGACATTCAACGGCATTACCATCGCCGAATCCCCCACCATCAACATCCTGGGGGTCACCATTGACCAGAAACTTAACTGGACCAGCCACGTAAATACTGTGGCAAAAAAAGCAGGTCAGAGGCTAGGTATTCTGCGGCGAGTTAGATATATTTCTTAAGGCTAAAGGGATCAAGGGATATGGGGAGAAAGCAGGGACAGGGTACTGAATTTGGATGATCAGCCATGATCTCATTAAATGGCGGAACAGGCTTGAGGGGCCGAATGGCCTACTCCTGCTCCTATCTTCTATGTTTCTATGCTGGCAAGGCCAGCATTTATTGCCCATCCCTAATTGCCCTTGAAAAGGTGAATTCCACAGGTTCACCACTCTCTGGGTGAAGAAATTCCTCCTCATCTCAGTCCTAAATGGCTTACCCCTTAACCTTAGACTGTGACCCCTAGTTCTGGACTCCCCCGTCATTGGGAACACCCTTCCTGCATCTAGTCTGTCCAGTCCTGTTAGAATTTTATAAGCTCAATCGACCCAATCTCTCCTCATACGTCATTCCTGCCATCCCAGGTATCAGCCTGGTGAATCTTCGCTGCACTCTCTCCGTGGCAAGAACATCCTTCCTCAGATAAGGCGACCAAAACTGCACACAATACTCAAGATGTGGTCTCACCAGGGCCCTGCACAACTGCAGCAAGACATCCTTGTTCCTGTACTCAAACCCTCTCGCTACGAAGGCCAACATACCATTTGCCTTCTTAACCGCCTGCTGCACCTGCATGCTTACCTTCAGCGACTGGTGCACAAGGACACCCAGGTCTCGTTGCACTTCCCCTTCTCCCAATCTATTGCCGTTCAAATAATAATCTGCCTTCCTGTTTTTGCCACCAAAGTGGATAACCTCACATTTATCCATGTTATATTGCATCTGCCATGCTTCTGCCCAATCACCCAACCTGTCCAAATCATCCTGGAGTTTCTTGGCATCCTCCTCACAGCACACACACCCACCCAGCTTTGTGTCGTCTGCAAACTTGGAGATATTACATCTACAAGATGCACTGCAGCAACTCACCAAGGCTTCTTCGGCAGCACCTCCCAAACCCGCGACCTCTTCCACCTAGAAGGACAAGGGCAGCAGGCGCACGGGAACACCACCACCTCCAAGTGTCCTCCAAGTCACACACCATCCTGACTTAGAAGTATATCGCCGTTCCTTCATCGTCGCTGGATTAAAATCCTGGAACTCCCTCCCTAACAGCACTGTGGGAGCACCTTCACCACACGGACTGCAGCGGTTCAAGGCGGCTCACCACCACCTTCTCAAGGGCAATTAGGGATGGGCAATAAATGCTGGCCTTGCCAGCGATGCCCACATCCCAGGAACGAATAAAAAAAATACTCCAGCTGAGGCCTAACCAGTGTATTATAAAGGGTTCAGCATAACTCCCTTGCTTTTGTACTCTATTCCTCTATATATAAAGCCTGGATTCCAGATGCCTTTTTAACAGCCTTCTCAACTTGTTGTGCCACCTTCAAAGATTTGTGTAGATGCACCTCCTGCTCTCTCTGTTCCTGCAAGCACTTTAAAATTGTGCCCTTTAGTTATTTTGCCTCTCATCATTCTTCCTACCAAAATGCATCACTTCGCACGTCTCTGTTAAATTTCATCTGCTACGTGTCTGCCCATTCCACCAGCCTGCCTCTGTGCTCCTGAAGTCTGTTATTATCCTCCTCATTGTTTACTACATTTCCGAGTTTCGTCTCCTCTGTATCTTTGAAATGATGCCCTGTATACCCAGGTCATTAACATATATCAGAAAGAGCAGTGGTCCTAATACCGACCCCGGGGGGACACCACTGTAAACTTCACTCCAGTTCACCACCACTCTCTGCTTTCTGTCCCTCAGACAATCCTGTATCCACTCTGCCACTGCCCCTTTAATCCCAAGGGATTTAATTTTGCGAACAAGTCCAATATGTGGTACTTTATGAAACGCCTTTTGAAAGTCTGTGTAAACAACATAAATGAGGCTTTGCCGGGGCGGGAGCCAAAATAGGTCCGTTAGCAGAGGGACGATGGGTGAACGGGACTTGGTGCGAGTTAGGACACGGGGAGATGAGTCCGGCCAGGAGAACGTTGGATCAGCCAAGTCCAGAGGTAACAAAAACATGGATGAGGGTTTCAGCAGCAGATGAGCTGAGGCAGGGGCGGAGTCGGGCGATGTTACAAAGGTGGAAATGGGCGGTCTTAGTGATGCCGCGGATATGAAGCTCATCTCAGGGTCAAATATGACACCAAGGTTGTGAACAGTGTGGTTCAGCCTCAGACAGATGCCAGGGAGAGGGATGGAGTCGGTGGCTAGGGAACAAAGTTAGTGGCGGGGACCGAAGACAGTTGCAGCCATCTTCCCAATATTTAGTTGGAGGAAATTTCTGCTCATCCAGAACTGGATGTCGGACAAGCAGTCTGACCAATCAGGGGCAGTGAAGGGGTCGAGAGAGGTGGTGGTGAGGTAGAGCAGCGTGTCGTGCAAACTGACGATAAAACACTGTGCATCTGGTAAAGTCCAGTCTTCAATACTTTCACCAAACTCCCATAGCCAGTGGCACAGAATTCCGGACAGTGGAAGCAAAGGTCAGCACGGCTCCAGATCACAACAAGGAGCAACACACTCAGTAATACTGCACAGGGGAGAGGGCTAGAATTGGGAAAGGAAGAATATAAAAGAACAAAGACTTGCATTTCTAGAGCTCCTTACATGACCCACCGGACGCCTCAAAGCGCTTCACAACCAATGAGTATTTTTGAAGTGGCGTCACTGTTGTAATGTCCGAAACACGGCAGCCAAGTTGCGCACAGCAAGCTCCCACAAGCAGCAATGTGATAATGATCAGATGCTGTAATCTGTTTTAAGGTGTTGGTTCAGGGATAAATATTGGCCCAGGACACCGGGGAGAACTCCCCTACTCTTCTTCGAAAGAGTGCCATGTGATCTTTTACATCCATCTGAGAGAGTAGACGGGACCTCGGTTTAATGTCTCATCTGAAAGATGGCACCTCCAATAGTGCAGCGCTCCCTCAGTACTGCCCCTCCGACAGTGCGGCGCTCCCTCAGTACTGCCCCTCCGACAGTGCGGCGCTCCCTCAGTACTGCCCCTCCGACAGTGCGGCGCTCCCTCAGTACTGCCCCTCCGACAGTGCGGCGCTCCCTCAGTACTGCCCCTCCGACAGTGCGGCGCTCCCTCAGTACTGCCCCTCCGACAGTGCGGCGCTCCCTCAGTACTGCCCCTCCGACAGTGCGGCGCTCCCTCAGTACTGCCCCTCCGACAGTGCGGCGCTCCCTCAGTACTGCCCCTCCGACAGTGCGGCGCTCCCTCAGTACTGTCCCTCCGACAGTGCGGCGCTCCTTCAGTACTGCCCCTCCAACAGTGCGGCGCTCGCTCAGTACTGCCCCTCCGACAGTGCGGCGCTCCCTCAGTACTGCCCCTCCGACAGTGCGGCGCTCCCTCAGTACTGCCCCTCCGACAGTGCGGCGCTCCCTCAATACTGCCCCTCCGACAGTGCGGCGCTCCCTCAGTACTGCCCCTCCGACAGTGTGGCGCTCCCTCAGTACTGCCCCTCCGACAGTGCAGCGCTCCCTCAGTACTGCCCCTCCGACAGTGCGGCGCTCCCTCAGTACTGCCCCTCCGACAGTGCGGCGCTCCCTCAGTACTGCCCCTCCGACAGTGCGGCGCTCCCTCAGTACTGCCCCTCCGACAGTGCGGCGCTCCCTCAGTACTGAAGAGGTATCAGCAGGTGAGGACCATTGGGCCGAATAGCCTGTCTTTGCTGTATTTTCTCTGCTAACACTCCGTGCCCGATATCCTGGCTGCCACTCTAACAGGCAGTGTTGGGGAGCGCATGGACTGTATTTGGAGGGCTGGGCCTGCAGGGACAGGTCTGGCAGCGTGTAGCTGGAGATGACACACAGCAGATTGTTGTGGCGAACAGCAGCTGCTTCCTGCCCCAGGACGGATTGCCGGAGTCGAAAACTCAGCATTTTATAGCACAGCTGGTGTCAGTCATTCGCACACTCCCAGAGTGACAATACACCGGGAGCAGGAACCGAGTAATCACGCAGCGAGACAGAGAGGGGGAGGGGGGGGGAGGGGGGGGGAGAGGGGGAGGGAGGGAGAGGGGGAGGGAGAGAGAGAGAGAGAGAGAGAGAGAGAGAGGGGGGGCAGAGAGAGGGGGAGGGGGAGGGAGCGACAGACAGAGAGAGGGCAAAGAGAGGGAGGGAGAGAGAGAGAGAGACACACAGAGAGAGACAGAGAGAGACAGACAGAGAGAGAGAGAGAGACAAAGGGGAGAGGGGTATACATATAGATCCATGTCGGGGTCCAGCCTGTTGCAGGGTTAGACTGCAGAGAGACTGGTCAGCTTTACCCAGACGACCCGTGACCCAGGCTGCACTTAGGTCCAGGGGAACGGACGATCATCACGATCCACCAGTCTGGTGAGACATTGAAGGAGGCCCCACCACGACATTCCCACCAACTGTCCTGAAATCTCCCAACACTGAATCCTACTGGATTCAGGGATTTGCTCAGTCCCGATCCCGTCTGGGCGAGTGGAGAAACTGAACACTATCAACCTGCTCACTTGTGGCTGCAACAGGAGATGACCAGAAAAACCCAGCCCAGGACCTGATGTCCTCCAGCGAATCGAACCCGGCCTGGCCTACACATGACTCCAGGCCCACATGCTATGGCTAACTCAATGGAACATACAGACAGGAGGCCATTCAGCCCCTCGAGCCTGTTCCACCATTCAATCAGACCACGGCTGATCTGTATCTTAACTCCATCTACCCACCTTGGTTCCGTAACCCTTAATACTCTTACCCAACACAAATCTATCAATCACAGTTTGGAAATTTCCAATTGACCCCCAGCCTCAACAGCTTTTTGGGGAGAGAGTTCCAGATTTCCCCCACCCTTTGTGTGAAGTGCTTCCTGACATCACCCCTGAACGGCCGGGCTCTAATTTTAAGGTTCTGCCCCCTTGTTCTGGACTCCCCCCACCAGAGGAAATAGTTTCTCTCTATCGACACCGTCAACTCCTTTAATCATCTTAAACACCTCGATCAGATCACCCCTTAATCTTCTACATTCACGGGAATACAAGCCCAGTCTGTACAATGTTACACAGCCAAAAGAGCCACCTAGTTGTAGCAATCACTTCCAGGAGAAGGATGTGTTAGAGGCGGTGGAGGGACGAGGGGTACTCACTCATTCCGCTCAATCTCCAGGACCAGCTCCCTGCCCTCGACAGACACACCCAGCGACCCGCGATCAGGGCATGGTACCTGTGAGAGACACAGAAATCAGCTCGACACCACTCGACAGAACACAAGGTCGACCTGAACAGTGAGCCCATCACCGAGCCCATCACCGATCCCGACCGAGCCCGTCACCGATCCAGACCAAGCCCGTCACCGAGCCCGTCACCGATCCCGACCGAGCCAGTCACCGAGCCCGTCACCGATCCTGACCGAGCCCGTCACCGAGCCCGTCACCGATCCCGACCGAGCCAGTCACCGAGCCCGTCACCGAGCCCGACCGAGCCAGTCACCGAGCCCGTCACCGATCCCGTCACCGAGCCCGTCACCGAGCCCGTCACCGAGCCCGTCACCGATCCAGACCGAGCCCGTCACCGAGCCCGTCACCGACCCCGACCGAGCCAGTCACCGAGCCCGTCACCGATCCCGACCGAGCCAGTCACCGATCCCGTCACCGATCCCGACCGAGCCCGTCACCGATCCCGACCGAGCCCGTCACCGATCCCGTCACCGATCCCGTCACCGAGCCCGACCGAGCCCGTCACCGATCCCGTCACCGATCCCGTCACCGAGCCCGTCACCGAGCCCGTCACCGAGCCCGTCACCGATCCCGTCACCGATCCCGACCGAGCCCGTCACCGATCCCGTCACCGAGCCAGTCACCGATCCCGTCACCGAGCCCGTCACCGATCCCGTCACCGATCCCGTCACCGAGCCCGACACCGAGCCCGTCACCGAGCCCGTCACCGATCCCGCTCACCGCTCACACTCACCGCTCACACTCACCGCTCACACTCACCGCTCACACTCACCTCGCTCACACCGCTTACACTCACCGCTCACCCTCAAACCGCTCACACTCACACCCACCGCTCACACTCACATCGCTCACACCACTCACACTCACACTGCTCACACTCACCGCTCACCCTCACACCGCTCACGCTCACACCGCTCACGCTCACACCGCTCACGCCGCTCCCTCACACCGCTCACCCTCACACCGCTCACCCTCACACCGCTCACCCTCACACCGCTCACACTCACCGCTCACACTCACCGCTCACCCTCACGCCGCTCACGCCGCTCACACTCACACCGCTCACTCACACCCACCGCTCACACTCACACTCACACCGCTCACACTCACCGCTCACACCGCTCACACTCACCGCTCACCCTCACGCCGCTCACCCTCACACCGCTCACACTCACGCCGCTCACGCTCACGCCGCTCACGCTCACACCGCTCACACTCACCCTCACACCGCTCACGCTCACACCGCTCACACTCACTCCGCTCACCCTCACACCGCTCACACTCACACCGCTCACACTCACACCGCTCACCCTCACCGCTCACCCTCACGCCGCTCACGCCGCTCACACTCACCGCTCACCCTCACGCCGCTCACACCGCTCACACTCACGCCGCTCACCCTCACGCCACTCACCGCTCACCCTCACACCGCTCACACTCACCGCTCACCCTCACGCCGCTCACACCGCTCACTCACGCCGCTCACCCTCACGCCACTCACCGCTCACCCTCACACCGCTCACACTCACCGCTCACCCTCACGCCGCTCACACCGCTCACACTCACGCCGCTCACCCTCACGCCACTCACCGCTCACCCTCACACCGCTCACACTCACCGCTCACCCTCACGCCGCTCACACCGCTCACACTCACGCCGCTCACCCTCACGCCACTCACCGCTCACCCTCACACCGCTCACACTCACCCTCACACCGCTCACCCTCACACCGCTCACCCTCACGCCGCTCACCCTCACGCCGCTCACCCTCACGCCGCTCACCCTCACGCCGCTCACCCTCACCGCTCACTCACCGCTCACCCTCACGCCGCTCACCCTCACGCCGCTCACCCTCACGCCGCTCACGCTCACGCCGCTCACGCTCACGCCGCTCACGCTCACACCGCTCACACTCACCCTCACACCGCTCACCCTCACACCACTCACACTCACACCACTCACACTCACACCACTCACACCACTCACACTCACACCACTCACACTCACACCGCTCACCCTCACACTCACCGCTCACCCCGCTCACATTCACATCGCTCACACCGCTCACACTCACGCCCGCTCACACTCACGCCCGCTCACACTCACCGCTCACCCTCACACCGCTCACACTTACCGCTCACACTCACCGCTCACACTCACACCGCTCACACTCACACCGCTCACACTCACACCGCTCACACTCACACCGCTCACACTCACACCGCTCACCCTCACGTCGCTCACACTCACACCGCTCACCCTGCTTGACTGTTGTGTGAGTGCGGAGATTGAGGTTCCCCCTGAGCACTAACCGGACTCTGAGCTCAGAGTGTTTTGAATTTGAGGGTTTTGAACTGACCTGGTTTTCTGCTGTTACCTCTCGCTTGCCCTGACCCGGTCCCAGCCAGTACAGGACAACCCGGTCTCCCCGAGTCAGATCTGGAAATGAGGAGGAAAATTTTGCATCAGAGGAAGAGAATTAAATCTGCAGCATCCTGTATCACCGCGCTCAACGTCCCATTCAGGACCGGCTCACCCAGCCTGCTCACTGAACAGGCATTAATAGTACCCGAGGTACAGGAGACTGGACACTGCGGGATCCGCTCTGGCCCCGAGACTGGACACTGCGGGATCCGCTCCGGCCCCGAGACTGGACACTGCGGGATCCGCTCCGGCCCCGAGACTGGACACTGTGGGATCCGCTCCGGCCCCGAGACTGGGCACTGCGGGATCCGCTCCGGCCCCGAGACTGGGCACTGCGGGATCCGCTCCGGCCCCGAGACTGGACACTGCGGGATCCGCTCCGGCCCCGAGACTGGACACTGCGGGATCCGCTCCGGCCCCGAGACTGGACACTGCGGGATCCGCTCCGGCCCCGAGACTGGACAGTGCGGGATCCGCCCCGGCCCCGAGACTGGACACTGCGGGATCCGCTCCGGCCCAGAGACTGGACACTGCGGGATCCGCTCCGGCCCAGAGACTGGACACTGTGGGATCCGCTCCGGCCCTGAGACTGGACACTGCGGGATCTGCCCCGGCCCCGAAACTGGACACTGACCCAGTCCCACCAAAACTGTGCCCAGTACTCCAGGTGTGGTCTCACCAAGGCCCTGTACAATTGGAGCAAGACTTCCTTACTCTTATACTCCAACCCCCTTGCAATAAAGGCCAACATGTCATTTGCCTTCCTTATTGCTTGCTGTACCTGCACGCTAGCTTTCTGTGTTTCTTGCACGAGGACACCCAAATCTCTCTGAGCACCAACATTTGAAAGTTTCTAACCATTTAAAAAACTATTCTGTTTTTCTATTCTTCCTACCAAAGTGAATAACCTCACATTTCCTACATTATACTCCATCTGCCACCTTATTGCCCACTCACTTAACCTGTCCATATCCCTTTCCAGCCTCTTTGTGTCCTCCTCACAGCTTACTTTCCCACCTAGCTTAGTAATGTCAGCAAACTTGAATAAGTTACACTCGGTCCCTTCATCTAGGTCATTAATATAGATTGTAAATAGCTGAAGCCCCAACACGGATCCTTGCAGCACCCCACTAGTTACAGCCTGCCAACCTGAAAAAGACACGAGAATCAGTGTCTGTACCCGTGAGAGTCAGTGTGTGTGGAACTGTACCCCAGTGAGAGTCAGTGTGTGTGGAACTGTACCCCAGTGAGAGTCAGTGTGTGTGGAACTGTACCCCAGTGAGAGTCAGTGTCTGTGGAACTGTACCCCAGTGAGAGTCAGTGTCTGTGGAACTGTACCCCAGTGAGAGTCAGTGTCTGTGGAACTGTACCCCAGTGAGAGTCAGTGTCTGTGGAACTGTACCCCAGTGAGAGTCAGTGTCTGTGGAACTGTAACCCAGTGAGAGTCAGTGTCTGTGGAACTGTAACCCAGTGAGAGTCAGTGTCTGTGGAACTGTACCCCAGTGAGAGTCAGTGTCTGTGGAACTGTACCCCAGTGAGAGTCAGTGTCTGTGGAACTGTACACCAGTGAGAGTCAGTGTCTGTGGAACTGTACACCAGTGAGAGTCAGTGTCTGTGGAACTGTACCCCAGTGAGAGTCAGTGTCTGTGGAACTGTACACCAGTGAGAGTCAGTGTCTGTGGAACTTTACCCCAGTGAGAGTCAGTGTCTGTGGAACTGTACCCCAGTGAGAGTCAGTGTCTGTGGAACTGTACCCCAGTGAGAGTCAGTGTCTGTGGAACTGTACCCCAGTGAGAGTCAGTGTCTGTGGAACTGTACCCCAGTGAGAGTCAGTGTGTGTGGAACTGTACCCCAGTGAGAGTCAGTGTCTGTGGAACTGTACCCCAGTGAGAGTCAGTGTCTGTGGAACTGTACCCCAGTGAGAGTCAGTGTCTGTGGAACTGTACCACAGTGAGTCAGTGTCTGTGGAACTGTACCCCAGTGAGAGTCAGTGTCTGTGGAACTGTACCCCAGTGAGAGTCAGTGTCTGTGGAACTGTACCCCAGTGAGAGTCAGTATCTGTGGAACTGTACCCCAGTGAGAGTCAGTGCCTGTGGAACTGTACCCCAGTGAGAGTCAGTGTCTGTGGAACTGTACCCCAGTGAGAGTCAGTGTCTGTGGAACTGTACCCCAGTGAGAGTCAGTGTCTGTGGAACCCGTATTCCAGTGAGAGTCAGTATCTGTGGAACTGTACCCCAGTGAGAGTCAGTGTCTGTGGAACTGTACCCCAGTGAGAGTCAGTGTCTGTGGAACTGTACCCTAGTGAGAGTCAGTATCTGTGGAACTGTACCCCAGTGAGAGTCAGTGTCTGTGGAACTGTACCCCAGTGTGAGTCAGTGCCTGTGGAACTGTACCCCTGTGAGTGTCAGTGCCTGTGGAACTGTACCCCTGTGAGAGTCAGTGTCTGTGGAACTGTACCCCAGTGAGAGTCAGTGCCTGTGGAACTGTACCCCTGTGAGAGTCAGTGCCTGTGGAACCCGTACCCCAGTGAGAGTCAGTGTCTGTGGAATTGTACCCCAGTGAGAGTCAGTGTCTGTGGAACTGTACCCCAGTGAGAGTCAGTGACTGTGGAACTGTACCCCAGTGAGAGTCAGTGTCTGTGGAACTGTACCCCAGTGAGAGTCAGTGTCTGTGGAACCGTACCCCAGTGAGAGTCAGTGTCTGTGGAACTGTACCCCAGTGAGAGTCAGTGTCTGTGGAACTGTACCCCAGTGAGAGTCAGTGTCTGTGGAACTGTACCCCAGTGAGAGTCAGTGTCTGTGGAACTGTACCCCAGTGAGAGTCAGTGTCTGTGGAACTGTACCCCAGTGAGAGTCAGTGTCTGTGGAACTGTGCCCCAGTGAGAATCAGCACCTTCAGCAGGGGAGGGGCTGGTGCTAAGGAATATATCGAGTTAAATCATAGCCATCTCTCAGAGGTCAGAGAGAGTCTGAGGTCCCAAACAAAACACCCTCACCATCCTTGTGACTGAATTGAGCTGTGAGTGCTGATAAATGAATCCATTGAGAACGCGGTAAAGCTAAACAGATCTCCCCTGTTTGATGGAATGTAGACTCCCCCAGAAATGGCAGCAGTTAAAGAACATAAGAACATAAGAAATAGGAGCAGGAGTAGGCCAATCGGCCCCTCGAGCCTGCTCCGCCATTCAATAAGATCATGGCTGATCTGATCCTAACCGCCAATCTACTATCATAGAACCATCTCCTGAATCTAACAGAATTAGACACACGAAATAGGAGCAGGATCAGGCTACACGGCCCCTGGGCCCGCTCTGCTACCCACAGGGCCATGTCCGATCCGAACCTAGACTCATGTCCAAATTCCTGCCCGCTCCCCGTAACCTTTAATTCCCTTTACTTCTTGGAAACTGTCTATTTCTGTTTTAAATTTATGTAATGATGTAGCTTCTACAGCTTTTTGGGGCAGCATATTCCATGGACCTACCACCCTCTGAGTGAAGTAGTTCCTCCTCATCTCAGTTTTGAAAGAGCGGCCCCTTATTCTAAGACTATGCCCCCTAGTTCTAGTTTCACCCATCATCGGGAACATCTTCCCCGCATCCACCCGATCCAATCCCTTCACAATCTTATATGTTTCAATAAGATCGCCTCTCATTCTTCTGAACTCCAATGAGTAGAGTCCCAATCTACTCAACCTCTCCTCATATGTCCATCCCCTCATCCCCGGGATTAACCGAGTGGACCTTCTTTGTACTGACTCGAGAGCAAGTATGTCTTTTCTTAAGTATGGACACCAAAACTGTATGCAGTATTCCAGGTGCGGTCTCACCAATACCTTGTACAACTGAAGCAATACCTCCCTATTTTTATATTGTATCCCCCTAGCAATGAAAGCCAACATTCCATTGGCCTTCTTAATCACTTGCTGCACCTGCATACTAACCTTTTGAGTTTCGTGCACCAGGACCCCCAGATCCCTTTGTACTTCAGCACTTTCAATTTCTTGCCATTAAGATAATAACTTGCTCTACGATTTTTCCTGCCAAAGTGCATAACCTCACACTTTCCAGTATTGTATTCCATCTGCCAAATCTCTGCCCACTTACTTAGCCGGTCTATGTCCCCTTGCAGGTTTTTTATGTCCTCCTCACTCACTACTTTCCCTCCCATCTTAGTATCATCTGCAAACTTTGATATGTTACACTCGGTCCCCTCCTCCAAATCGTTAATATAGATTGTAAAGAGTTGGGGACCCAGCACTGACCCCTGCGGAACACCACTAGTTACTGAATGCCAGTCTGAGAATGAACCATTTATCCCAACTCTCTGCCTTCTGTTAGATAGCCAATCCTCTATCCATGCCAGAATATTACCCCCAATCCCGTGATTTTTTATCTTAAGCAATAATCTTTTGTGTGGCACCTTGTCAAATGCCTTTTGGAAGTCTAAATACACTACGTCCACTGGTTCCCCTTTATCCACCCTATATGTTACTTCCTCAAAGAACTCCACCAAATTTGTCAAACATGACTTCCCCTTCATAAAACCATGCTGACTTTGTCCTATTAAATTATGATTATCCAAATGTCCTGTTACTGTCTCCTTAATAATGGACTCCAAAATTTTACCTACCACAGATGTTAGGCTAACCGGTCTATAGTTTCCAGCCTTCTGTCTACTGCCCTTTTTAAATAAGGGTGTTACATTAGCAGTTTTCCAGTCTGCCGGGACCTTTGCTGAGTCCAGGGAGTTTTGGAAAATTATTACGAATGCATCCACAATCCCTACCGCCACTTCCCTCAAGACCCTAGGATGTAAGGCATCAGGTCCAGGGGATTTATCTGCCTTGAGTCCCATTATTTTACCGAGTACCACTTCCTTAGTGATTTTGATCGTGTTTATCTCCTCCCCCCCCTATAGTCCGCTGCTTGTCCAGTGTTGGGATATTCTTAGTGTCCTCTACTGTAAAGACTGATACAAAATATTCATTCAGTGTTTTTGCCATCTCCATATTTCCCACCATTAATTTCCCGGTCTCATCCTCGAAGGGACCAACATTTACTTTAGCCACCCTTTTTCTTTTTATATAACTATAAAAACTCTTACTATCTGTTTTTATATTTTTTGCTAATTTACTTTCATAATCTATCTTCCCTTTTTTAATCAATCTTTTTGTTATTTTTTGCTGTCTTTTAAAGTTTTCCCAATCCTCTATCCTCCCACTAGATTTGGCTACCTTATATGCCCTTATTTTTAGTCGAATACTATCCTTAATTTCTTTACTTAGCCACGGATGGCTGTCTTTTCTTTTACACCCTTTTCTTCTCAGTGGAATATATATTTTTTGGAAGTTGTAAAATAACTCCTTAAATGTACACCACTGATCATGTATCGTCTTACCCTTTAATCTATTTTCCCAATCCACTCTACAGTCTCCTTTATTCAAGGTTAGCACGCTTGTTTGAGATCCAACCTTCTCATCCTCTAATTGAATATGGAATTCAACCATGTTATGGTCACTCATTCCAAGGGGATCCTTTACTAGGACATTTTTAATTAATCCTGTCTCGTTACACAGGACCAGATCTAAGGTTGCTTGCCCCCTGGTCGGTTCAGTTACATACTGCTCAAGAAACCCATCCCTAATACACTCAATGAACTCATCCTCAAGGCAGCCCTGCCCAATTTGATTTGTCCAATTAATATAATAGTTAAAATCCCCAATAATTATAGATGGTCCCTTATTACAAGCCTCAACTATTTCCTGATTGATACTCCGTCCAACAGAGTTGCAACTGTTCGGAGGCCTATAGACTACGCCCACTAGTGTTTTTTTCCCCTTATTATTCCTTATCTCCACCCAAACTGTTTCATTATCCTGACCTTTTGACCCAATATCATTTCTCTGTATTACAGTGATTCCTTCCTTTATTAACATAGCCACCCCACCTCCCCTTCCTTCCTGCCTGTCCTTCCTGATCGTTAAATAACCTGGTATGTTTAATTCCCAGGCATTGTCACCCTGCAGCCATGTTTCTGTAATGGCCACAAGATCATACCCATATGTAGTTATTTGTGCCATTAACTCGTCTATTTTGTTACGAATGCTACGTGCATTCAGATAGAGAACTTTCAAATATGTTTTGTGACACTTAGTTCCTGCTTTTGCCCTTTTTATTACTTTACCTTTTACTCCATACCTTCTGCCCCTTCCTGACACGCTCTGGTTTTTAATTTCCCCACTGCTACCTAAGTCTATGACCTTCTCTGTTGTCATTTTTATTATTTGCTCTCTAGGAACCTCCCCCCAACTAGTTAGTTTAAAACCCTCTCTGCAGCCCTAGTTATATGATCCGCCAGGACTCTAGTCCCAGCACTGGCCAAGTGAAGCCCGTCCCAACGGAACAGCTCCCTCCTGCCCCAGTACTGGTGCCAGTGTCCCAGGAAGCAAAACCCATTTCTCCCACACCGGTCTTTGAGCCACGCATTTAACTCTCTAATTTTATTTGTCCTAGCCAAATTCGCTCGTGGCTCAGGTAATAATCCAGAGATTATTACCCTTGAGGTTCTGTTTTTTAATTTGACCCCTAGCTGCTCATACTCCTTCAAGAGAACCGGCTTCCTAGTCCTATCTACATCGTTTGTACCAACATGGACCACGACAACTGGATCCACCCCCTCCCACTGCAAGTTTCTTTCCAGCCCAGAGGAGATGTCCTTAACCCTGGCACCGGGTAGGCAACACAGCCTTCGGAACTCTCGCTCTCGGCTGCAGAGAACTCTATCTAGCCCCCTAATAATACTATCCCCTACCAATACAACATTTCTATGTGTGTGACAGTGAGTGTGAGGGCCGTGTGTGTGACGGTGAGTGTGAGGGCCGTGTGTGTGACGGTGAGTGTGAGGGCCGTGTGTGTGACGGTGAGTGTGAGGGCCGTGTGTGTGACGGTGAGTGTGAGGGCCGTGTGTGTGACAGTGAGTGTGAGGGCCGTGTGTGTGACGGTGAGTGTGAGGGCCGTGTGTGTCAGTGAGTGTGAGGGCCGTGTGTGTGACGGTGAGTGTCAGGGCCGTGTGTGTGACAGTGAGTGTGAGGGCCGTGTGTGTGACAGTGAGTGTGAGGGCCGTGTGTGTGACAGTGAGTGTGAGGGCCGTGTGTGTGGCGGTGAGTGTGAGGGCCGTGTGTGTGACGGTGAGTGTGAGGGCCATGTGTGTCAGTGAGTGTGAGGGCCGTGTGTGTGACAGTGAGTGTGAGGGCCGTGTGTGTCAGTGAGTGTGAGGGCCATGTGTGTGACAGTGAGTGTGAGGGCCGTGTGTGTGACAGTGAGTGTGAGGGCCGTGTGTGTCAGTGAGTGTGAGGGCCGTGTGTGTGGCGGTGAGTGTGAGGGCCGTGTGTGTGACGGTGAGTGTGAGGGCCGTGTGTGTGACAGTGAGTGTGAGGGCCGTGTGTGTGACAGTGAGTGTGAGGGCCGTGTGTGTGACAGTGTGAGGGCCGTGTGTGTGACAGTGACTGTGAGGGCCGTGTGTGTGTCAGTGAGTGTGAGGCCCGTGTGTGTGTCAGTGAGTGTGAGGACCGTGTGTGTGACGGTGAGTGTGAGGGCCGTGTGTGTGACGGTGAGTGTGAGGGCCGTGTGTGTGACGGTGAGTGTGAGGGCCGTGTGTGTGACGGTGAGTGTGAGGGCCGTGTGTGTGTCGGTGAGTGTGAGGGCCGTGTGTGTGTCGCTGAGTGTGAGGGCCGTGTGTGACGGTGAGTGTGAGGGCCGTGTGTGTGACAGTGAGTGTGAGGGCCGTGTGTGTGACAGTGAGTGTGAGGGCCGTGTGTGTCAGTGAGTGTGAGGGCCGTGTCTGTGTCAGTGAGTGTGAGGGCCGTGTGTGTGTCAGTGAGTGTGTGGGCCGTGTGTGTGACAGTGAGTGTGAGGGCCGTGTGTCAGTGAGTGTGAGGGCCGTGTGTGTGACGGTGAGTGTGAGGGCCATGTGTCAGTGAGTGTGAGGGCCGTGTGTGTGTCGGTGAGTGTGAGGGCCGTATGTGACAGTGAGTGTGAGGGCCGTGTGTGTGACGGTGAGTGTGAGGGCCGTGTGTGTGTCGGTGAGTGTGAGGGCCGTGTGTGTGACGGTGAGTGTGAGGGCCGTGTGTGGATGGTGAGTGTGAGGGCCGTGTGTGTGTCGGTGAGTGTGAGGGCCGTGTGTGTGACAGCGAGTGTGAGGGCCGTGTGTGTGTCGGTGAGTGTGAGGGCCGTATGTGACAGTGAGTGTGAGGGCCGTGTGTGTGACAGTGAGTGTGAGGGCCGTGTGTGTGTCGGTGAGTGTGAGGGCCGTGTGTGTGACGGTGAGTGTGAGGGCCATGTGTGGATGGTGAGTGTGAGGGCCGTGTGTGTGTCGGTGAGTGTGAGGGCCGTGTGTGTGACGGCGAGTGTGAGGGCCGTGTGTGTGACGGTGAGTGTGAGGGCCGTGTGTGTGACGGTGAGTGTGAGGGCCGTGTGTGTCAGTGAGTGTGAGGGCCGTGTCTGTGTCAGTGAGTGTGAGGGCCGTGTGTGTGTCAGTGAGTGTGAGGGCCGTGTGTGTGACAGTGAGTGTGAGGGCCGTGTGTCAGTGAGTGTGAGGGCCGTGTGTGTGTCAGT
Source organism: Somniosus microcephalus (assembly GCF_052327205.1). Classification (NCBI taxonomy): domain Eukaryota; kingdom Metazoa; phylum Chordata; class Chondrichthyes; order Squaliformes; family Somniosidae; genus Somniosus; species Somniosus microcephalus. The sequence goes on along the minus strand of NC_140988.1, from coordinate 389,603,868 downwards.
GAGTGTGAGGGCCGTGTGTGTGACAGTGAGTGTGAGGGCCGTGTGTGGCAGTGAGTGTGAGGGCCGTGTGTGTGACAGTGAGTGTGAGGGCCGTGTGTGGCGGTGAGTGTGAGGGCCGTGTGTGTGACAGTGAGTGTGAGGGCCGTGTGTGTGACGGTGAGTGTGAGGGCCGTGTGTGTGACGGTGAGTGTGAGGGCCGTGTGTGTGACGGTGAGTGTGAGGGCCGTGTGTGGCAGTGAGTGTGAGGGCCGTGTGTGTGTCAGTGAGTGTGAGGGCCGTGTGTGTGACAGTGAGTGTGAGGGCCGTGTGTGGCAGTGAGTGTGAGGGCCGTGTGTGTGACAGTGAGTGTGAGGGCCGTGTGTGGCGGTGAGTGTGAGGGCCGTGTGTGTGACAGTGAGTGTGAGGGCCGTGTGTGTGACGGTGAGTGTAAGGGCCGTGTGTGTGACGGTGAGTGTGAGGGCCGTGTGTGTGACGGTGAGTGTGAGGGCCGTGTGTGGCAGTGAGTGTGAGGGCCGTGTGTGTGTCAGTGAGTGTGAGGGCCGTGTGTGTGACAGTGAGTGTGAGGGCCGTGTGTGTGACGGTGAGTGTGAGGGCCGTGTGTGTGACGGTGAGTGTGAGGGCCGTGTGTGTGTCGGTGAGTGTGAGGGCCGTCTGTGTGTCAGTGAGTGTGAGGGCCGTGTGTGTGTCAGTGAGTGTGAGGGCCATGTGTGTGACGGTGAGTGTGAGGCCCGTGTGTGTGACGGTGAGTGTGTGGGCCGTGTGTGTGACGGTGAGTGTGAGGGCCGTGTGTGGCGGTGAGTGTGAGGGCCGTGTGTGTGACGGTGAGTGTGAGGGCCGTGTGTGTGTCAGTGGGTGTGAGGGCCATGTGTGTGTCAGTGGGTGTGAGGGCCGTGTGTGTGACGGTGAGTGTGAGGCCCGTGTGTGTGACGGTGAGTGTGAGGGCCGTGTGTGTGACAGTGAGTGTGAGGGCCGTGTGTGTGTCAGTGAGTGTGAGGGCCGTGTGTGTGTCGCTGAGTGTGAGGGCCGTGTGTGACGGTGAGTGTGAGGGCCGTGTGTGTGACAGTGAGTGTGAGGGCCGTGTCTGTGTCAGTGAGTGTGAGGGCCGTGTGTGCGTCAGTGAGTGTGAGGGCCGTGTGTGTGACAGTGAGTGTGAGGGCCGTGTGTCAGTGAGTGTGAGGGCCGTGTGTCAGTGAGTGTGAGGGCCGTGTGTGTGTCAGTGAGTGTGAGGGCCGTGTGTGTGACAGTGAGTGTGAGGGCCGTGTGTGGACGGTGAGTGTGAGGGCCGTGTGTGTGACGGTGAGTGTGAGGGCCGTGTGTGCGTGACAGTGAGTGTGAGGGCCGTGTGTGTGACGGTGAGTGTGAGGGCCGTGTCTGTGTCAGTGAGTGTGAGGGCCGTGTGTGCGTCAGTGAGTGTGAGGGCCGTGTGTGTGACAGTGAGTGTGAGGGCCGTGTGTGTGACAGTGAGTGTGAGGGCCGTGTGTGTGACAGTGAGTGTGAGGGCTGTGTGTGGCAGTGAGTGTGAGGGCCGTGTGTGTGACAGTGAGTGTGAGGGCTGTGTGTGGCAGTGAGTGTGAGGGCCGTGTGTGTGACAGTGAGTGTGAGGGCCATGTGTGTGACAGTGAGTGTGAGGGCCGTGTGTGTGACAGTGAGTGTGAGGGCTGTGTGTGGCAGTGAGTGTGAGGGCCGTGTGTGTGTCAGTGAGTGTGAGGGCTGTGTGTGGCAGTGAGTGTGAGGGCCGTGTGTGTGACAGTGAGTGTGAGGGCCGTGTGTGTGACAGTGAGTGTGAGGGTCGTGTGTGTGACAGTGAGTGTGAGGGCCGTGTGTGACAGTGATTGTGAGGGCCGTGTGTGTGACAGTGAGTGTGAGGGCCGTGTGTGTGACAGTGAGTGTGAGGGCCGTGTGTGGACGGTGAGTGTGAGGGCCGTGTGTGTGACGGTGAGTGTGAGGGCCGTGTGTGTGACGGTGAGTGTGAGGGCCCTGTGTGCGTGACAGTGAGTGTGAGGGCTGTGTGTGGCAGTGAGTGTGAGGGCCGTGTGTGTGACAGTGAGTGTGAGGGCCGTGTGTGTGACAGTGAGTGTGAGGGCCGTGTGTGTGACAGTGAGTGTGAGGGCCGTGTGTGTGACAGTGAGTGTGAGGGCCGTGTGTGTGACAGTGATTGTGAGGGCCGTGTGTGTGACAGTGAGTGTGAGGGCCGTGTGTGTGACAGCGAGTGTGAGGGCCATGTGTGTGACGGTGAGTGTGAGGGCCGTGTGTGTGACGGTGAGTGTGAGGGCCGTGTGTGTGACAGTGAGTGTGAGGGCCGTGTGTGTGTCAGTGAGTGTGAGGGCCGTGTGTGTGTCGCTGAGTGAGGGCCGTGTGTGACGGTGAGTGTGAGGGCCGTGTGTGTGACAGTGAGTGTGAGGGCCGTGTCTGTGTCAGTGAGTGTGAGGGCTGTGTGTGTGTCAGTGAGTGTGAGGGCCGTGTGTGTGACAGTGAGTGTGAGGCCCGTGTGTGTGACGGTGAGTGTGTGGGCCGTGTGTGTGACAGTGAGTGTGAGGGCCGTGTGTGGCGGTGAGTGTGAGGGCCGTGTGTGTGACGGTGAGTGTGAGGGCCGTGTGTGTGTCAGTGGGTGTGAGGGCCATGTGTGTGTCAGTGGGTGTGAGGGCCGTGTGTGTGACGGTGAGTGTGAGGCCCGTGTGTGTGACGGTGAGTGTGAGGGCCGTGTGTGTGACAGTGAGTGTGAGGGCCGTGTGTTTCAGTGAGTGTGAAGGCCGTGTGTGTGTCGCTGAGTGTGAGGGCCGTGTGTGACAGTGAGTGTGAGGGCCGTGTGTGCGTCAGTGAGTGTGAGGGCCGTGTGTGTGACAGTGAGTGTGAGGGCCGTGTGTGTGACAGTGAGTGTGAGGGCCGTGTGTGTGACAGTGAGTGTGAGGGCCGTGTGTGTGACAGTGAGTGTGAGGGCCGTGTGTCAGTGAGTGTGAGGGCCGTGTGTGTGTCAGTGAGTGTGAGGGCCGTGTGTGTGTCGGTGAGTGTGAGGGCCGTGTGTGTGACAGTGAGTGTGAGGGCTGTGTGTGGCAGTGAGTGTGAGGGCCGTGTGTGTGACAGTGAGTGTGAGGGCTGTGTGTGGCAGTGAGTGTGAGGGCCGTGTGTGTGACAGTGAGTGTGAGGGCTGTGTGTGGCAGTGAGTGTGAGGGCCGTGTGTGTGACAGTGAGTGTGAGGGCCGTGTGTGTGACAGTGAGTGTGAGGGCCGTGTGTGTGACAGTGAGTGTGAGGGCTGTGTGTGGCAGTGAGTGTGAGGGCCGTGTGTGTGTCAGTGAGTGTGAGGGCTGTGTGTGGCAGTGAGTGTGAGGGCCGTGTGTGTGACAGTGAGTGTGAGGGCCGTGTGTGTGACAGTGAGTGTGAGGGCCGTGTGTGTGACAGTGAGTGTGAGGGCCGTGTGTGACAGTGATTGTGAGGGCCGTGTGTGTGACAGTGAGTGTGAGGGCCGTGTGTGTGACAGTGAGTGTGAGGGCCGTGTGTGGACGGTGAGTGTGAGGGCCGTGTGTGTGACGGTGAGTGTGAGGGCCGTGTGTGTGACGGTGAGTGTGAGGGCCCTGTGTGCGTGACAGTGAGTGTGAGGGCTGTGTGTGGCAGTGAGTGTGAGGGCCGTGTGTGTGACAGTGAGTGTGAGGGCCGTGTGTGTGACAGTGAGTGTGAGGGCCGTGTGTGTGACAGTGAGTGTGAGGGCCGTGTGTGTGACAGTGAGTGTGAGGGCCGTGTGTGTGACAGTGAGTGTGAGGGCCGTGTGTGACAGTGATTGTGAGGGCCGTGTGTGTGACAGTGAGTGTGAGGGCCGTGTGTGTGACAGCGAGTGTGAGGGCCGTGTGTGTGACGGTAAGTGTGAGGGCCGTGTGTGTGACGGTGAGTGTGAGGGCCGTGTGTGTGACAGTGAGTGTGAGGGCCGTGTGTGTGTCAGTGAGTGTGAGGGCCGTGTGTGTGTCGCTGAGTGAGGGCCGTGTGTGACGGTGAGTGTGAGGGCCGTGTGTGTGACAGTGAGTGTGAGGGCCGTGTCTGTGTCAGTGAGTGTGAGGGCTGTGTGTGTGTCAGTGAGTGTGAGGGCCGTGTGTGTGACAGTGAGTGTGAGGCCCGTGTGTGTGACGGTGAGTGTGTGGGCCGTGTGTGTGACAGTGAGTGTGAGGGCCGTGTGTGGCGGTGAGTGTGAGGGCCGTGTGTGTGACGGTGAGTGTGAGGGCCGTGTGTGTGTCAGTGGGTGTGAGGGCCATGTGTGTGTCAGTGGGTGTGAGGGCCGTGTGTGTGACGGTGAGTGTGAGGCCCGTGTGTGTGACGGTGAGTGTGAGGGCCGTGTGTGTGACAGTGAGTGTGAGGGCCGTGTGTGTGTCAGTGAGTGTGAAGGCCGTGTGTGTGTCGCTGAGTGTGAGGGCCGTGTGTGACAGTGAGTGTGAGGGCCGTGTGTGCGTCAGTGAGTGTGAGGGCCGTGTGTGTGACAGTGAGTGTGAGGGCCGTGTGTGTGACAGTGAGTGTGAGGGCCGTGTGTGTGACAGTGAGTGTGAGGGCCGTGTGTGTGACAGTGAGTGTGAGGGCCGTGTGTCAGTGAGTGTGAGGGCCGTGTGTGTGTCAGTGAGTGTGAGGGCCGTGTGTGTGTCGGTGAGTGTGAGGGCCGTGTGTGTGACAGTGAGTGTGAGGGCCGTGTGTGGATGGTGAGTGTGAGGGCCGTGTGTGTGTCGGTGAGTGTGAGGGCCGTGTGTGTGACAGTGAGTGTGAGGGCCGTGTGTGTGACAGTGAGTGTGAGGGCCGTGTGTGGACGGTGAGTGTGAGGGCCGTGTGTGTGACGGTGAGTGTGAGGGCCGTGTGTGTGACGGTGAGTGTGAGGGCCGTGTGTGCGTGACAGTGAGTGTGAGGGCTGTGTGTGTGACAGTGAGTGTGAGGGCCGTGTGTGACAGTGAGTGTGAGGGCCGTGTGTGTGACGGTGAGTGTGAGGGCCGTGTGTGTGACAGTGAGTGTGAGGGCCGTGTGTGACAGTGATTGTGAGGGCCGTGTGTGTGTCAGTGAGTGTGAGGGCCGTGTGTGTGACAGTGAGTGTGAGGGCCGTGTGTGTGACAGCGAGTGTGAGGGCCGTGTGTGTGACGGCGAGTGTGAGGGCCGTGTGTGTGACGGTGAGTGTGAGGGCCGTGTGTGTGACAGTGAGTGTGAGGGCCGTGTGTGTGTCAGTGAGTGTGAGGGCCGTGTGTGTGTCGCTGAGTGAGGGCCGTGTGTGACGGTGAGTGTGAGGGCCGTGTGTGTGACAGTGAGTGTGAGGGCCGTGTCTGTGTCAGTGAGTGTGAGGGCTGTGTGTGTGTCAGTGAGTGTGAGGGCCGTGTGTGTGACAGTGAGTGTGAGGGCCGTGTGTCAGTGAGTGTGAGGGCCGTGTGTGTGTCAGTGAGTGTGAGGGCCGTGTGTGTGTCGCTGAGTGAGGGCCGTGTGTGACGGTGAGTGTGAGGGCCGTGTGTGTGACAGTGAGTGTGAGGGCCGTGTCTGTGTCAGTGAGTGTGAGGGCTGTGGTGTGTGTCAGTGAGTGTGAGGGCCGTGTGTGTGACAGTGAGTGTGAGGGCCGTGTGTCAGTGAGTGTGAGGGCCGTGTGTGTGTCAGTGAGTGTGAGGGCCGTGTGTGTGACAGTGAGTGTGAGGGCCGTGTGTGTGACAGTGAGTGTGAGGGCCGTGTGTGACAGTGATTGTGAGGGCCGTGTGTGTGTCAGTGAGTGTGAGGGCCGTGTGTGTGACAGTGAGTGTGAGGACCGTGTGTGTGACAGCGAGTGTGAGGGCCGTGTGTGTGACGGTGAGTGTGAGGGCCGTGTGTGTGACGGTGAGTGTGAGGGCCGTGTGTGTGACAGTGAGTGTGAGGGGCCGTGTGTGTGTCAGTGAGTGTGAGGGCCGTGTGTGTGTCGCTGAGTGAGGGCCGTGTGTGACGGTGAGTGTGAGGGCCGTGTGTGTGACAGTGAGTGTGAGGGCCGTGTCTGTGTCAGTGAGTGTGAGGCGTGTCTGTGTCAGTGAGTGTGAGGGCTGTGTGTGTGTCAGTGAGTGTGAGGGCCGTGTGTGTGACAGTGAGTGTGAGGGCCGTGTGTCAGTGAGTGTGAGGGCCGTGTGTGTGTCGGTGAGTGTGAGGGCCGTGTGTGGATGGTGAGTGTGAGGGCCGTGTGTGTGACAGTGAGTGTGAGGGCCGTGTGTGGATGGTGAGTGTGAGGGCCGTGTGTGTGTCGGTGAGTGTGAGGGCCGTGTGTGTGACAGTGAGTGTGAGGGCCGTGTGTGGACGGTGAGTGTGAGGGCCGTGTGTGTGACGGTGAGTGTGAGGGCCGTGTGTGTGACGGTGAGTGTGAGGGCCGTGTGTGTGACGGTGAGTGTGAGGGCCGTGTGTGTGACAGTGAGTGTGAGGGCTGTGTGTGGCAGTGAGTGTGAGGGCCGTGTGTGTGACAGTGAGTGTGAGGGCCGTGTGTGACAGTGATTGTGAGGGCCGTTGTGTGTGTCAGTGAGTGTGAGGGCCGTGTGTGTGACAGCGAGTGTGAGGGCCGTGTGTGTGACGGTGAGTGTGAGGGCCGTGTGTGACGGTGAGTGTGAGGGGCCGTGTGTGTGTCGGTGAGTGTGAGGACCTTGTGTGTGTCGGTGAGTGTGAGGGCCGTATGTGTGACAGTGAGTGTGAGGGCCGTGTGTGTGTCGCTGAGTGTGTGAGGGCCGTGTGTGACGGTGAGTGTGAGGGGCCGTGTGTGGACGGTGAGTGTGAGGGGCGTGTGTCAGTGAGTGTGAGGGCCGTGTGTGTGTCAGTGAGTGTGAGGGCCGTGTGTGTGTCGGTGAGTGTGAGGGCCGTGTGTGTGTCGGTGAGTGTGAGGGCCGTGTGTGTGTGTCAGTGAGTGTGAGGGCCGTGTGTGTGACAGTGAGTGTGAGGCCCGTGTGTGTGACGGTGAGTGTGTGGGCCGTGTGTGTGTCAGTGAGTGTGAGGGCCGTGTGTGTGTCGGTGAGTGTGAGGGCCGTGTGTGTGTCGGTGAGTGTGAGGGCCGTGTGTGTGTCAGTGAGTGTGAGGGCCGTGTGTGTGACAGTGAGTGTGAGGCCCGTGTGTGTGACGGTGAGTGTGTGGGCCGTGTGTGTGACAGTGAGTGTGAGGGCCGTGTGTGGCGGTGAGTGTGAGGGCCGTGTGGTGTGACGGTGAGTGTGAGGGCCGTGTGTGTGTCAGTGAGTGTGAGGTCCGTGTGTGTGACGGTGAGTGTGAGGGCCGTGTGTGTGACAGTGAGTGTGAGGGCCGTGTGTGTGTCAGTGAGTGTGAGGCCCGTGTGTGTGACAGTGAGTGTGAGGTCCGTGTGTGTGACAGTGAGTGTGAGGGCCGTGTGTGTGACAGTGAGTGTGAGGGCCGTGTGTGTGACAGTGAGTGTGAGGGCCGTGTGTGTGACAGTGAGTGTGAGGGCCGTGTGTGTGACGGTGAGTGTGAGGGCCGTGTGTGTGACGGTGAGTGTGAGGGCCGTGTGTGTGACAGTGAGTGTGAGGGCCGTGTGTGTGACGGTGAGTGTGAGGGCCGTGTGTGTGACAGTGAGTGTGAGGGCCGTGTGTGTGACAGTGAGTGTGAGGGCCGTGTGTGTGACGGTGAGTGTGTCCGGACTCAAAGGAAAACAGTAAACAATGCATGCAGGGCGGAACTAGGCCAATATCCATTAATAATCACTATCCAAAAAAGAGCCACCAAATTTTGGAATCACCTACAAATGAGCAATCCCCAATGCTATCACTACGACGCCCTGAAATGCCAAGAGCTGACCATAAAGAAGAATACCCTCAGTCAACTAGTCCTGGGACTCAGTGAAGTAACTACTAACAATACTAACAATAACCAGCCCCAGGACAGTGACAGGGTAACACAAAGAATTCGACCCAACACAATCGTCGCTAAGCAAAAGGAAAAATATCTGACATATTGGGCAGAAACAACAAAAACCCAAAGCAAACTCAATTGCTACTTGGCCCTAAACAGACAATACAACATAGCTGATTACCTGACCATGGTAAAGGATAACAAACTGAGAAGAACCTTGACAAGGTACAGACTTAGCGAACATAGCCTAGCGATCGAAAAAGGCAGACACAGGCAGACCAGTCTGCCAAGAGAGGACAGGATATGCTCGCACTGCAGTCAGGGAGTGGTGGAGACAGAGATGCACTTCCTCACAGCTTGTGGAAAATATCAGGGCATCAGGGAGAATTTCTACCAAAAATTCTCACAAATATGCCCTGATTTCAGAAATCTGAATGACAACCAAAAACTCCCATTCCTACTGGGAGAGGAGAGAAGCTGTATAACACTGGCGGCACGCTGTGTTACAGCTTGCCATGAACAGAGAGCCAACCAGTAAACTAAGAAAAGAATATATATAAACAATGCGAATGTATATTTATACACTCAGGGATATACCTGTTTATACACTGTATGAATAGAACTGCGTTTATGTGGTAAACCATAAATGTATTTTGATGCTTTGGCAACATAAGATGTAACTTATCATGCCAATAAAGCGATTTGAATTGTGAGTGTGAGGGCCATGTGTGTGACAGTGAGTGTGAGGGCTTCAAGGGGATATAGACAGGCTGAGTGAGTGGGCAAGAACATGGCAAATGGAATATAATGTGGAGAAATGTGAAGTTATCCAATTTGGTAGTAAAAATAGAAAAGCAGAGTATTTTTAAATGGTGAGAGATTGGGAAATGTTGGTGTCAGAGGGACCTGGGTGTCCTTGTACACGAATCACTGAAAGTTAACATGCAGGTACAGCAAGCAATTAGGAAAGCAAATGGTATGTTGGCCTTTATTACAAGAGGATTTGAGTATAAGAGTAAACACATCTTACTGCAATTATATAGCGCCCTGGTGAGACCACACCTGGAGTATTGTGGACAGTTTTGGTCTCCTTACCTAAGGAAGAATTATAGAATGGTTACAGCACAGTAGGAGGCCATTCGGCCCATTGACCCCGTGCCAGCTCTCTGCGAGAGCACCTCAGCTAGTCCCACTCCCCCGCCCTTTCCCCGGAGCCCTGCATTTTTTTTTCCTTCAGATACTTATCCAATTCCCCTTTGAAAGCAACGATTGAATCTGCCTCCACCACCCTTATCTACCATAGATAGATGGGGGGGTTGTCCTATGATGAGAGATTGAGTAGACTAGGCCTATATTCTCTAGAGTTTAGAAGAATGGGAGGTGATCTCATTGAAACATACACAATTCTTACAGGGCTTGACAGGGTAGATGCAGGGAGGATGTTTCCCCTGGTTGGGGAGTCTAGAACCAGGGGTCACAGTCTCAGATTAAGGGGTTGGCCATTTAGGACTGAGATGAGGAGAAATTTCTTCACTCAGAGGGTGGGGAATCTTTGGAATTCTCTACCCCAGAGGGCTGTGGAGGCTCAGTCGTTGGGTATATTCAAGGCTGAGATCGATAGATTTTTGGACTCTAGGGGAATCAAGGGATATGGGGGATCAGGCGGGAAAGTGGAGATGAGGTCGAAGATCATCCATGATCTTATTGAATGGCGGAGCAGGCTCGAGGGGCCGACTGGCCAACTCCTGCTCTTATTTCTTTTGTTCTTATGTTATGAGAGGTAGACAGAGAGAAGTGGGGGGAAGAGGAGGAGGGGCGAGAGGGGGAAGAGGAGGAGGGGCGGGGGGAGAGGGGGGGGAAGAGGAGGGGGGGGAAGAGGAGGGAGAGGGGGAAGAGGAGGGAGAGGGGGAAGAGGAGGGGGGAAGAGGAGGGGAGGGAAGAGGAGGGGAGGGAAGAGGAGGGGGAGGGGAGGGAAGAGGAGGGGAGGGAAGAGGAGGGGAGGGGAAGAGGGGGAAGAGGAGGGAGGGAAGAGGGGGAAGAGGAGGGAGGGAAGAGGGGGAAGAGGAGGGAGGGAAGAGGGGGAAGAGGAGGGAGGGAAGAGGGGGAAGAGGAGGGAGGGAAGAGGGGGAAGAGGAGGGAGGGAAGAGGGGGAAGAGGAGGGAGGGAAGAGGGGGAAGAGGAGGGGGGGAAGAGGAGGGAGGGAAGAGGGGGAAGAGGAGGGAGGGAAGAGGGGGAAGAGGAGGGAGGGAAGAGGGGGAAGAGGAGGGAGGGAAGAGGGGGAAGAGGAGGGAGGGAAGAGGGGGAAGAGGAGGGAGGGAAGAGGGGGAAGAGGAGGGAGGGAAGAGGGGGAAGAGGAGGGAGTGAAGAGGGGGAAGAGGAGGGGGGGAAGAGGAGGGAGGAGGGGGGAAGAGGAGGGGGGAAGAGGGGGAAGAGGGGGGGAAGAGGGGGGGGAAGAGGGGGAAGAGGAGGGGGGGGAAGAGGGGGAAGAGGAGGGGGGGGAAGAGGGGGAAGAGGAGGGGGGGAAGAGGGGGAAGAGGAGGGGGGGGAAGAGGGGGAAGAGGAGGGGGGGAAGAGGGGGAAGAGGAGGGGAAGAGGAGGGGAGGGGGGGGAGGAGGGGAAGAGGAGGGGGGGGAGGAGGGGGAAGAGGAGGGGGGGAGGAGGGGGAAGAGGAGGGGGGGGAAGAGGGGGAAGAGGAGGGGGAGGAGGGGGAAGAGGAGGGGGGGGAAGAGGGGGAAGAGGAGGGGGAAGAGGAGGGGGGGGAAGAGGGGGAAGAGGAGGGGGGGGAAGAGGAGGGGGGAAGAGGGGAAGAGGAGGGGGGGAAGGAGGGGGAAGAGGAGGGGGGGGAGGAGGAGGGGGGGGAAGAGGAGGGGGGGGAAGAGGAGGGGGGGGAAGAGGAGGGGGGAAGAGGGGGAAGAGGAGGGGGGAAGAGGGGGAAGAGGAGGGGGGGAGAGGAGGGGGGGAGAGGGGGAGGTGATGGGGGGGATGAGGGGGAAGAGGGGGAAGAGGTGGGGGGGAAGAGGGGGAAGAGGAGGGGGGGAGAGGGGAAGAGGGAGGGGGGGAAGAGGGGGAAGGGAGGGGGGGAAGGGGGAAGAGGAGGGGAAGAGGAGGGGGGAAGAGGGGGGAAGAGGAGGGGGGGGAAGAGGGGGGGAAGTGGAGGGGGGGATGAGGTGGGGGGGAAGAGGAGGGGGGGAAGAGGAGGGGGGGAAGAGGAGGGGGGGGGAAGAGGAGGGGGGGAAGAGGGGGGGGGAAGAAGGAGGGGAGGGGGAAGAGGAGGGGGGAGGGGAAGAGGGAGAGTGGGGGGGGATGTGGGGGAGTTGGAGGGGGGAAGAGGGGGAGAGAGGAGGGGGGGAAGAGGGGAAGAAGAGGAGGGGGGGAAGAGAGGGGGGGAGAGGGGAGGGGGGGAAGAGGGGGAAGAGGGGGGAGGGGTGGGAAGAGGAGGGGGGGTAGAGGGGAAGGAGGGGGGGAAGAGGGGGAAGAGGAGGGGGGGAAGAGGGGGAAGGAGGGGGGGAAGAGGGGAAGAGGAGGGGGGAAGAGGGGAAGAGGAGGGGGGGAAGAGGGGGAAGAGGAGGGGGGGAAGAGGGGAAGAGGAGGGGGGAAGAGGGGGAAGAGGTGGGGTTGAGGGGGGAAGAGGAGGGGGGGAGAGGGGAAGAGGAAAGGGGGAAGAGGAGGGGGGGAAGAGAGGGGGAAGAGGAGGGGGGGAGAGGGGAAGAGGAGGGAGGGGAAGAGGGGGAAGAGGATGGGGGGAGAGGGGGGAAGAGGAGGGGGGGGGAGGAGGGGTGGGCGAGGGGGAAGAGGAGGGGGGGGAAGAGGGGGAAGGAGGGGGGAAGAGGAGGAGGGGGGGAAAGAGGGGGAAGAGGAGGGGGGGGAGAGGGGAGAGGAGCGGGGGGGAAGAGGGGGAGAGAGGAGGGGGGGGAAGAGGGAGCGAAGAGGAGGGGGGGGAAGAGGGGGAAGAGGAGGGGGGGGAAGAGGGGGAAGAGGAGGGGGGAAGAGGAGGGGGGAACGAGGAGGGGAGGAAGAGGAGGGGGGAAGAAGAGAGGGGGAAGAGGGGAAGAAGAGGAGGGGGGAAGAGGGGAGAAGGAGGAGGGGGGGAAGAGGGGGGAAGAAGAGGGGGGGAAGAGGGGGAAAGAGGAGGGGGGGAAGAGGGGGAAGGAAGAGGAGGGGAAGAGGGGGAAGAGGGGAAGAAGAGGAGGGGGGAGGGGGAAGAGGAGGGGGAAGAGAGAGGAGGGGGGGAAGAGGGGGAAGAAGAGGAGGGGGGGGAAGAGGGGAAGAGAGGAGAGGGGGGGGAAGAGGGGGAAGAAGAGGAGGGGGGGGGAAGAGGGGAAGAAGAGGAGGGGGGGGAAGAGGGGGAAGAAGAGGAGGGGGGGGGAAGAGGGGGAGAAGAGGAGGGGGGGGAAGGAGGGGGGAAGAGGGGGAAGAAGAGGAGGGGGGGGGAAGAGGGGGAAGAAGAGGAGGGGGGGGAAGAGGGGGAAGAAGAGGA
>NC_140988.1:389417081-389591087 GCF_052327205.1 Somniosus microcephalus | reverse complement strand
GGGGGGGTTGCGGGATGGAAGGTAAGAACATAAGAATTAGGAGCAGTCGGTGATCCGGCCCCTCAATCCTGCTCCGCCCTTCAATCAGGTCCTGGTGATCTGAGTCACTTTTGCTGAAGTTCCAATTCCACAGATTAGAAGTTGCTGCGGGACTTGAAGTTAAGACCCAACTTCCAGACTGAGTGAGAGACACAGAATCAGTCAGTGTCTGCGGGCGGTCCCGGGCCGCTCCGATTCTCCGCTAAACTTCAGATTCAGGCTCCGGTTCACTTACCCCGGCCCGCTCCGGCTCCCGCTCCGGCTCCGGGCTCCTAGCAACAGGCTGAGGCTGAGCAGGGCGCTCAGAGCCCGGGCTCCCCGACACATCCCTCGGGCTGGGATCCGCCTCAGCCCCGCTGGCAGAGTCTGGACTGAAAACCTCGCACCGCCCCGCTCCGTCAGAGAGGGACCGCCCACACCCGGCGCCGGCCCCGGCCCCAGACCGCAACCCTCCCACCACACACCGCCCCAATCCCAGCTCACACACTAACCCAATCCCAGCACAACCCAGCTCACACACCGCCCCAATCCCAGCTCACACACTAACCCAATCCCAGCACAACCCAGCTCACACACCGCCCCAATCCCAGCTGACACACCGCCCCAATCCCAGCTCACACACCGCCCCAATCCCAGCTCACACACCGCCCCAATCCCAGCTCACACACCGCCCCAATCCCAGCTCACACTGCGCCCCAATCCCAGCTCACACACCGCCCCAATCGCAGCTCACACACCGCCCCAATCCCAGCTCACACACCGCCTTAATCCCAGCTCACACACCGCCCCAATCCCAGCTCACACACCGCCCCAATCCCAGCTCACACACCGCCCAATCCCAGCTCACACTGCGCCCCAATCCCAAATCACACTGCGCCCCAATCCCCAGCTCACACTCCGCCCCAATCCCAGCTCACACACCGCCCCAATCCCAGCTCACACACCGCCCCAATCCCAGCTCACACACCGGCCCAATCCCAGCTCACACACCGCCCCAATCCCAGCTCACACACCGGCCCAATCCAGCTCACACACCGGCCCAATCCCAGCTCACACACCGCCCCAATCCCAGCTCACACACTGCCCCAATCCCAGCTCAACCCAGCTCACACACCGCCCCAATCCCAGCTCACACACCGCCCCAATCCCAGCTCACACACCGGCCCAATCCCAGCTCACACACCGGCCCAATCCCAGCTCACACACCGCCCCAATCCCAGCTCACACACCGCCCCAATCCCAGCTCACACACCGCCCCAATCGCAGCTCACACACCGCCCCAATCCCAGCTCACACACCGCCCCAATCCCAGCTCACACACCGCCTTAATCCCAGCTCACACACCGCCCCAATCCCAGCTCACACACCGCCCCAATCCCAGCTCACACACCGCCCCAATCCCAGCTCACACACCGCCCCAATCCCAGCTCACACTGCGCCCCAATCCCAACTCACACTCCGCCCCAATCCCAGCTCACACACCGCCCCAATCCCAGCTCACACACCGCCCCAATCCCAGCTCACACACCGGCCCAATCCCAGCTCACACACCGCCCCAATCCCAGCTCACACTGCGCCCCAATCCCAACTCACACTCCGCCCCAATCCCAGCTCACACTCCGCCCCAATCCCAGCTCACACACCGCCCCAATCCCAGCTCACACACCGCCCCAATCCCAGCTCACACACCGGCCCAATCCCAGCTCACACACCGCCCCAATCCCAGCTCACACACCGGCCCAATCCCAGCTCACACACCGCCCCAATCCCAGCTCACACACTGCCCCAATCCCAGCTCAACCCAGCTCACACACCGCCCCAATCCCAGCTCACACACCGCCCCAATCCCAGCTCACACACCGGCCCAATCCCAGCTCACACACCGCCCCAATCCCAGCTCACACACCGCCCCAATCCCAGCTCATCCCAGCTCACACACCGCCCCAATCCCAGCTCACACACCGCCCCAATCCCAGCTCACACACCGCCCCAATCCCAGCTCACACACCGCCCCAATCCCAGCTCACACACCGCCCCAATCCCAGCTCACACACCGCCTGAAATAAAGAATAGATTTGCCTTCCAAAGCTAGGCTTTATTAACTTTAAAATCTGCAGCACATCTTCCCACATCCAGTCCCAACCAAAGCTGCAAAAGAACTGAATTTAAGGTGGCCACAACACATTATGTGATCATCAACTACCAATGAGATTACAACATATATCCCAAGGCAGTTAACAAACAACCAATCACAATACTTTTACTAAACAAGGTAGAATCACCACATTCACCCCTCCTTTTAAAATATACTCCAACCTAAATAACCTTTACAATTTATAATTAATTATTTACAACTAAAACTATGCACAACAAGAATAAAACTGTTCACATGACACAATACTAAGTGAACAACAACAAATAGTAACATTGTACATAAGTATTAAGTATCTCTCAACTAAAACAATATACTATAATATTTCAACAATTTTACAACATTACTATCAATTTAAAAGTCCATTTTCAATCGGTCGACCGGATATCTTGTTCATGTCGACCTTCTTAACCTTGGTGAAATTCCTTGCCCTCCCACACCAGAAGGCACAGAAGTATCTTCAGCAGGAAGGCTATCCATATCCCGATTTTCAACGGTTTCCGGAATAGAAATCCCATCAGAAGGTAAACTGGGACGGTCATAAACATCTATCAAGGGCTGACTAATAGAAGTATAATTATCTGCAATCGGATTGGAAATGTTCGTAGTATCTGTAACAGCATCCACATTATCTGAATCATGACTATTGTTAATATCCTCAGAAGAGGGCTGGCCCCCACAAGGAGCCAAGTCTTTAATTGAAACAGTACTTTCTTTCCCATCTTGGAATCGAATATGAGCATATTGGGAATTTGCCTCCAACAGCTCCACCTCCTCCACCAAAAGATCATATTTTGACAATCTAACATGGCGTCGAAGCAGCACAGGTCCCTGCATAGTAAGCCATGAAGGTACCGAATATCCCGTAGTAGATCTCCGCGGATAGTTAAAGAGCCTTTCATGGGGGGTCACATTAGTAGCCGTTGAAAGCAATGATCTAATGGAATACAGGGCATCAGGCAGTACCATTTCCCACTGTGTATTCTTAAGGTTCCGGGATGTCAAAGCCAACATAACTGCCTTCCAGATCACCCCATTGTATCGTTCGCACTGTCCATTACCCTGGGGATTATACGGGGTAGTTCTACTAGTAGAAATTCCCCGACTCTGAAGGTATTCCTTCAACTGGGAAGACATAAAAGAACTTCCCTGCTCTGAATGGATATACGCAGGCATCCCAAAGATGACAAAAAGTTGAGTCAGACATTTAATAACTGTAGCAGCTGATACATCTGCACAAGGAAAAGCAAAAGGGAACCTTGAAAACTCATCCACAACAGTAAATATATATCGGTTTTGAGTAGTTGAAGGAAGAGGCCCCTTAAAATCGACGCTCAAACGTTCAAAAGGAGAAGTAGCCTTTATAAGATGAGCTCGTTGAGGCTTAAAGAAATTTGGTTTACACCGAGCACAGATAGAACATGATGAAGTCATCCACTTGACGTCTTCAACTGAAAAAGGCAAGTTCTTACTGCGTACAAAGTGTATCATCCTCGTAACCCCAGGATGACATAAGGCATTGTGAAGATTAATAAGCGTATCTCCGTGAATCACAGAACAATAAGCCCTCGACAGTGCATCAGCAGCAACATTATCCTTCCCCGGACGATAAACTATGTCAAAATGGTAACATGCCAACTCAATCCTCCATCTCATTATTTTATCATTTTTGATCTTTCCAAAATGTTTAACATCAAACATAAAGGACACAGATTTTTGATCAGTTACCAACGTGAAATGTCGCCCCGATAAATAATGTCTCCATTTACGCAATGCTTCTACTATTGTGTATGCCTCTTTCTCTATTGAAGAATGTCTTTTTTCACTATTGTTCAAAGCACGTGAGAAAAAGGCCATAGGTCTTCCATTTTGGTTCAGAGTAGCCCCAATTGCAAAATCCGAAGCATCCGTCTCGATCACAAAGGGAACCTGCTCATCAATGGAATGCACAACTGCTCCTAAAATATCCTTTTTAAAATTCTCAAAACATGTCCTGGCCTCCCATGATAGAGGATATGTCGTAACCCGAATAAGAGGCCGGATCTTCCGTGAAAAATTTGCAATCCAATTAGAATAATAAGAAAACAGTCCAACAACTCGTTGCAAAGCCTTAGAATTAGTAGGACAAGGTAAATCAATCAATGGTCGCAGATGTTCTGGATCTGGTTTCATCTTGTTTCCCAAGATAATATACCCCAATAGATTTACCTCAGTAGTCGAAAAGATACTTTTCTCTTTGTTAAAAGTTAAACCAACTTTTTCCGCAGCTTGAAGGAATCTTTTAAAATTAGAATCATGCTCCACCCTTGATTTGCCACACACTGTGATGTCATCTAAGTATGAAAAGGTGTCAGAGAGGGAGTTATCACTTATAAAAGCATCCATTGCCCGTTGAAAACAAGCAACACCATTAGTAACACCAAATGGTATTCGGCAAAACTGATACAGCTTTCCACCAACCTCAAAGGCCGTATATGGTTGATCCTTCTTAACAATAGGAATCTGATGATAAGCACTCTTTAAATCAATAGTGCTAAAAACCTTATACTGAGATATTTTGTTGATAAGCTCATCAATCTTAGGCAAAGGGTACGCATCTAATTGAGTATACCTATTAATAGCTTGGGAATAGTCTATCACCATTCGTTTCTTGTGTCTCTCGTTAGTCGTGACAACTACCTGTGCTCGCCAAGGCGAACAACTAGGTTCAATGATTCCTTCTAATAAGAGACGTTGAACTTCAGAATTAATAAATTCTCTAT
Organism: Somniosus microcephalus; assembly: GCF_052327205.1. NCBI lineage: Eukaryota > Metazoa > Chordata > Chondrichthyes > Squaliformes > Somniosidae > Somniosus > Somniosus microcephalus. The sequence goes on along the minus strand of NC_140988.1, from coordinate 389,586,134 downwards.
CCTGACTACTATATCTTCTTGACTTGGTAGCAATTGGCTTACAATCCGACATCAAATTGGAAAGAAGTGATAATGGAGAAATAGATACATAGATACATAGAAGATAGGAGCAGGAGTAGGCCATTCGGCCCTTCGTGCCTGCTCCGCCATTCGATGAGATCATGGCTGATCCTTTAATTCAGTATCCCGTCCCCGCCTTCTCTCCGTAACCCTTAACCCCTTTTGCCCGTAGAAATATATCTAATTCCCTCTTAAATATATTTAATGAGCTGGCGTACACTGCCCTCTGTGGCAATGAGTTCCACAGGTTCACCACTCTCTGAGTGAAGAAATTCCCCCTCATCTCTGTCCTAAATGGTTTAGCCCTTATCCTTAAATTATGTCCTCTAGTTCTGTTCTCACCCGCCAAGGGAAACATTCCTTCTGCATCCAGTCTGTCTAGACCTGCAGAATTTTATACACTTCTATGAGGTCCCCTCTCAATCTTCTAAACTCCAGTGTGTACATCCCTAAACTACATAGTCTCTCCTCATAGGTCATTCCCGCCATTCCTGGTATCAGCCTGGTGAATCGCCGCTGCACCCCCTCCATGGCAAGAACATCCTTCCTCAGATGAGGCGACCAAAACTGTACACAGTACTCGAGGTGTGGTCTCACCAGTGCCCTGTACAGCTGCAGCAAGGTATCCCTGTTCCTGTATTCTAACCCTTTTGCTATGAAGGCCAGCATTCCGTTTGCCTTCTTGACCGCCTGTTGCACCTGCATGCTCGCCTTCAGTGACTGGTGTACAAGAACACCCAGGTCTCTCTGTACTTCCCCCTCTCCCAATCTATTGCCATTTAAATAATAATTTGCCCTCCCGTTCCTGCACCCAAGGTGGATAACTTCGCAGTTGTCCACATTATAGTGCATCTGCCATTTATCCGCCCAATCGCCCAGTCTGTCCAAATCGCTCTGGAGCTTCCTGGTCTCTTCCTCTGAGCCCACCCCCCCTCCTAGTTTAGTGTCGTCTGCAAATTTGGAAATGCTGCATCCGACTCCCTGATCCAGGTCATTAATGTAAATTGTGAACAGCTGGGGGCCCAGGACAGATCCCTGTGGTACCCCACTTGTTACTGCCTGCCATTCAGAAAATGAGCCGTTTATTCCAACTCTCTGTTTTCTATCTGACAGCCAGTTCCCTATCCACGCCAAAACTTTCCCCTTTATCCCATGAGCCTCAATTTTCCATGCTAATCTTTTATGTGGGACCTTATCGAAGGCCTTTTGGAAGTCCAGGTACACCACATCTACTGGCTCTCCCCCATCTATTCTACCAGTTACTCCCTCAAAAAATTCCAATAGATTAGTCAAGCACGATTTACCCTTTGTAAATCCATGTTGACTCTGTCCTATCCTGTCCCCATTTGCTAAGTGCTCCGCTATTTCATCCTTAATGATGGACTCCAGCATAAAGAGGTTAATCCACAAATAGATAAAAGGTGGCTTAGTCCCTCCAAATGAAAGACTAAGAGACTCGTGTAACTGAAGCACATTATGTCCAATCAAAATATCCGCACAGAGATTAGGCAAAACAGATAGGCATATATCAGTATACGTATTACTGATATCATTTTCACAAAGCAACAACCAGCTATTTGTGAAGTAAGGGTCGTCTGAGCCATACACACCTGATACATAACAGGCAAAATTTTCAAATGCTTCTCCTTCGCAAACTGAAGACTTATAAAACTCTCAGTACTGCCCGTATCTATAAGGGCCTTCACTTCCAACCCATTAACTTGAGCCGTAACTATAGCTTTGTTTAGGCCATGAGCAAATGCAGCAGAAATTGATGCAATAAACGCCCTATCTAAAGGCTGAATAGTCACAGAGGAGGTAGTGGAGGAGGGCCCTCCCACACCAGGAGAGGAGGAGGTAATTGAACCTGATGATTTGCACACGCGTGCATAATGACCTCTCTTGCCGCATTTACTACACACAGCCTCCCGAGCAGGACACTTCAGACGAGGGTGCCGGATATTCCCACAAAAATAACACTTCTGAATCCTAGAGGCAACAGCCGCCGAAGTAGAAACTGTTTCAGAATCTAATAAACCACTCCCATTAAGTCCACATAATTCCTTTTAATCCGAAACTGCCGAAACCATAGTCGCAGGCCGATTAAAAAGAGCATAAGAATCCGAACTTCTCTGAGCCACATCCAATGTAGAAGCTTGCTCAAAAGCACTTTTAAGATCCAAAGTCTTATTTTCTAACAACCGCTGATGAATTGATCTAGACAGTAATCCATTAATAAAAGCATCCCGTACCGATTCTTCCTTATATTCTTCAGCCGTCATGGCCTTATAATTACAGTTAACACTAAGGCACCGAAGTGCTTGTAAATAAGTATCCAAAGATTCTCCCACCTGCTGCCTACGGGCAGATAGAAGGTGACGTGCAAATACCTCATTCTTTGGTTTAACAAAAATCTTTTCCAATGTAGAAATAGCCACTTCATAAGTTTTACAGTCCAAAATATATTTATATACATCCGGAGCAATGTAGTTGATCAGCATATTCAGCTTATTTAGAGACTCTTGATCCAACACGCCCAAAAAGTTTTTAAATGTACAATACCAATGTTTCCATTTATCATCCACTCCAGCAGAATTGGGGTCAGCCTTGAATCGTTCTGGTTGAAGATATCGCTCCATTCTAACATAAAGTTAATAAATTGAAATAAAGAATAGATTTGCCTTCCAAAGCTAGGCTTTATTAACTTTAAAATCTGCAGCACATCTTCCCACATCCAGTCCCAACCAAAGCTGGAAAAGAACTGAATTTAAGGCGGCCACAACACATCATGTGATCATCAACTACCAATGAGATTACAACATATATCCCAAGGCAGTTAACAAACAACCAATCACAATACTTATACAAAACAAGGAATAATCACCACACCGCCCCAATCCCAGTTCACACACCGCCCCAATCGCAGCTCACACACCGCCCCAATCCCAGCTCACACACCGCCCCAATCCCAGCTCACACACCGCCCCAATCCCAGCTCACACACCGCCCCAATCCCAGCTCACACACCGCCCCAATCCCAGCTCACACACCGCCCCAATCCCAGCTCACACACCGCCCCAATCCCAGTTCACACACCGCCCCAATCCCAGTTCACACACCGCCCCAATCGCAGCTCACACACCGCCCCAATCCCAGCTCACACACCGCCCCAATCCCAGCTCACACACCGCCCCAATCCCAGTTCACACACCGCCCCAATCCCAGTTCACACACCGCCCCAATCGCAGCTCACACACCGCCCCAATCCCAGCTCACACACCGCCCCAATCCCAGCTCACACACCGCCCCAATCCCAGCTCACACACCGCCCCAATCCCAGCTCACACACCGCCCCAATCCCAGCTCACACACCGCCCCAATCCCAGCTCACACACCGCCCCAATCCCAGCTCCACCCAACTCACACAGCGCCCCAATCCCAGCTCACACACCGCCCCAATCCCAGCTCACACACCGCCCCAATCCCAGCTCACACACCGCCCCAATCCCAGCTCACACACCGCCCCAATCCAGCTCACACACCGCCCCAATCCCAGCTCACACACCGCCCCAATCCCAGCTCACACACCGCCCCAATCCCAGCTCACACACCGCCCCAATCCCAGCTCACACACCGCCCCAATCCCAGCTCACACACCGACCCAATCCCAGCTCACACACCGCCCCAATCCCAGCTCACACGCCGCCCCAATCCCAGCTCACACACCGCCCCAATCCCAGCTCCACCCAACTCACACACTGCCCCAATCCCAGCTCACACACCGCCCCAATCCCAGCTCACACACCGCCCCAATCCCAGCTCACACACTGCCCCAATCCCAGCTCACACACCACCCCAATCCCAGCTCAACCCAGCTCACACACCGCCCCAATCCCAGCTCACAAACCGCCCCAATCCCAGCTCACACACCACCCCAATCCCAGCTCACACACCGCCCCAATCCCAGCTCACACACCGCCCCAATCCCAGCTCACACACCGCCCCATCCCAGCTCACACACCGCCCCAATCCCAGCTCACACACCGCCCCAATCCCAGCTCACACATTGCCCCAATCCCAGCTCACACACCGCCCCAATCCCAGCTCACACACCGCCCCATACCCAGCACAAACCAGCTCACACACTGACCCAAACCCAGCTCATACACCGACCCAATCCCAGCTCACACACTGACCCAAACCAAGCACAACCCAGCTCACACACCACCCCAATCCCAGCTCACACACCGCCCCAATCCCAGCTCACACACTGACCCATACCCAGCTCACACACTGACCCATACCCAGCACAACCCAGCTCACACACCGACCCAGTCCCAGCTCACATACTGACCCAATCCCAGTTCACACACTGACCCAATCCCAGCTCAACCCAGCTCACACACTGACCCAAACCCAGCTCAACCCAGCTCATACACCGACCCAATCCCAGCTCACATACTGACCCAAACCCAGCTCAACCCAGCTCATACACCGACCCAATCCCAGCTCACACACTGACCCAAACCCAGCTCAACCCAGCTCATACACCGACCCAATCCCAGCTCACACACTGACCCAAACCCAGCTCAACCCAGCTCATACACCGACCCAATCTCAGCTCACATACTGACCCAAACCAAGCTCATACACTGACCCAATCCCAGCTCACACACTGACCCAATATCAGCTCAGCCCAGCTCACACACTGACCCAATCCCAGTTCAACCCAGCTCACACACTGACCCAATCCCAGCTCAACCCAGCTCACATACTGACCCAAACCCAGCTCATACACCGACCCAATCCCAGCTCACACACTGACCCAATCCCAGCTCAACCCAGCTGACACGCTGACCCAATCCCAGCTCACACTGACCCAAACCCAGCTCAACCCAGCTCACACACTGACCCAATCCCAGCTCAACCCAGCTCACACACTGAGCCAAACCCAGCTCAACCCAGCTCACACACTGACCCAAACCCAGCTCACACTGACCCAAACCCAGCTCAACCCAGCTCACACACTGACCCAATCCCAGCTCAACCCAGCTCACACTGACCCAAATAGCAGAGGCCCTGACCATCATTTTTCAATCCTCTCTGGCTTCAGGTGTGGTGCCGGAGGACTGGAGGACTGCTAATGTGGTACCCTTGTTTAAAAAGGGAGAAAAGGATAGACCGAGTAATTACAGGCCAGTCAGCCTAACCTCGGTGGTGGGAAATTATTGGAAAGAATTCTGAAGGACAGGATAAATCTTCATTTAGAAAGACACGGATTAATCAAGGATAGTCAGCATGGATTTGTTAAGGGAAGGTCGTGTCTGACAAACTTGATTGAATTTTTTGAGGAGGTAACAAGGAGGGTAGATGAGGGTAGTGCATTTGATGTAGTGTATATGGGGCTAAAAATTCAGTTAGGGGCGCCCAGCTCGCCTGGGCGGCGGAATTACCGCTGCACGCGGAGCCACTTGCGCCAGCGGGATATTCAGTTTCAGCGCCCCAAGTGGAAGCCGGCCGCTAAACAAGGGTTTCGGCGCCCCGCTTGGGGCGCTGAAACTGAATATCGGCGCGCAAAGTGCCGCAGCGCCACCCGCTGCGGCACGGCAGCCTGCGGTACTGCCGGCCTTCCTCTCACTCTTAAGGGGGAGGTGCCTGCAACAGCGCGATCCCCGCTCGCGAGTGCCGGCAAATGAGCCCGGCACCAAGGAGAAGTGCCGGGCTCTCGGGAAACAGCCGGCAATGCCGCGGGGGGGGGGTGTAGGAGGCCGGGGACTGAGGTGTGGGCTGGCGGCCGCCGAAAAAGTGGCCGGCCGCACCTCCACCTTAACTCGCCCCACTACCGCCACAGGTAGGCCCCGTGTACCGGTCGCTGTTTGCGGCCGGTGCGGAGGAGGCGGCAGCGATCAAATATGGCCAGCAGGGCGATAGCGGGGCGCTGCGCACCACCGATGACGTCATCGGTGGCGGCGCAGCGCTACAGGCTAACGCCGTCATTAGCGCCCCGCTAAATATCGCGGTAGGTTTGGCCAGTGGCGCAAAAGCCCTCTTTGGCGCAAACTGGTGGCGCAGGCCACTGAATTTCTAGGCCATGGACTTTAGCAAGGCTTTTGATAAGGTTCCACATGGCAGACTGGTCACGAAGTTAAAAGCCCATGGGATCCAGGGCAAAGTGTCAAGTTGGATTCAAAACTGGCTCGGAGACAGGAAGCAGAGGGTAATGGTTGATGGGTGTTTTTGTGACTGGAAGGCTGTTTCCAGTGGGGTTCCGCAGGGCTCAGTACTAGGTCCCTTGCTTTTTGTGGTATATATCAATGATCGAGACTTGAATATAGGGGGTAGGATTAAGAAGTTTGCAGATGATACTAAAATCGGCTGTGTGGTTGATACTGAAGAAGGAAGCTGTAAACTGCAGGAAGATATCAATAAATTGGTCAGGTGGGCAGAACAGTGGCAAATGGAATTCAATCCGGAGAAGTGTGAGGTAATGCATTTGGGGAGGGCTAACAAGGAAAGGGAATACACATTAAATGGTAGGACACTGAGTAGTGTAGAGGAACAAAGGGACCTTGGAGTGCATGTCCACAGATTCCTGACGGTAGCAGGCCAGGTAGATAAGGTGGTTAGGAAGACATACGGAATGCTTGCCTTTATTAGCCGTGGCATAGAATACAAGAGCAGGGGGGTTATGCTTCAACTGTATAAAACACTAGTTAGGCCTCAGCTAGAGTACTGTGTGCAGTTCTGGTCACCACATTACAGGAAAGATGTGATTGCACTAGAGAGGGTACAGAGGAGATTTACAAGGATGTTGCTGGGAGTAGAGAATCTTAGCTATGAGGAAAGACTGGATAGGCTGGGTCTGTTTTCCTTGGAACAGAGGAGGCTGAGGGGAGACCTTATTGAGGTGTATAAAATTATGAGGGGCCGAGATAAAGTGGATAGAAAGGACCTATTTCCCTTAGCAGAGGGGTCAAAAACCAGGGGGCACAGATTTAAAGTAATTGGGGGAAGGTTTAGAGGAGATTTGAGGGGAAATTTCTTCACCCAGAGGGTTGTGGGGGTCTGGAACTCACTGCCTGAAAGGGTGGTAGAGGCAGGAACCCTAACCACATTTAAAAAGTACTTGGATGTGCACTTGGGATGCTGTAACCTGCAGGGCTACGGACCAAGAGCTGGGAAGTGGGATTAGGCTGGATAGCTCTTTGTTGGCCGGCGCGGACACGATGGGCCGAATGGCCTCCCTCCGTGCTGTAACTTTCTATGATTCTATGAAATCCAGCTCACACTCAGGGAACGGTAGTGTAGTGGTGATGTCACTGGGCTAGTAATCCAGAGGCCTGGTCTAATGATCCAGAGACGTGAGTTTAAATCCCACCATGGCATTTGAGAATTTAAATTCAGTTAATTAAATAAATCTGGAATAAAAAGCTAGTATCAGTAATGGTGACCATGAAACTATCGGATTGTTGTAAAAACCCATCTGGTTCACTAATGTCCTTTAGGGAAGGAAATCTGCCGTCCTTACCCGGTCTGGCCGATATGTGACTCCAGACCCACAGCAATGTGGTTGACTCTTAACTGCCCTCTGAAATGGCCGAGCGAGCCACTCAGTCGTAACAAACCGCTATGAAACATAATAAGAATGAAACTGGACAGACCACCCGGCATCGACCTCGGCACCGGCTACTGACACGGCAACGGCACACCCAGCCCCGTCAACCCTGGAAAGTCCTCCTCACCAACACCTGGGGAGTTGTGCCAAAATTGGGAGAGCTGTCCCACAGACTAGGCAAGCAACAGCCTGACATGGTCATACTCACAGAATCATACCTTTCAGGCAATGTCCCAAACTCCTCCATCACCATCCCTGAGTATGTCCTGTCCCACCGGCAGGACAGACCCACCAGGCGTAGTGGCACAGTGGTATACAGTCAGGAAGGAGTGGCCCTGGGAGTCCTCAACATTGACTTCGGACCCCATGAAGTCTCATGGCTTCAGGTCAAGCATGGACACGGAAACCTCCTGCTGATTACCACCTACCACCCTCCCTCAGCTGATGAATCAGTACTCCTCCATGTTGAACACCACTTGGAAGAAGCACTGAGAGTAGCAAGGGCACAGAATGTACTCTGGGTGGGGGACTTCAATGTCCATCACCAAGAGTGGCTCGGTAACACCGCTACTGACCGAGCTGGCCGAGTCCTGACGGACATAACTGCCAGTCTGGGCCTGCGACAGGTGGTGAGAGAACCAACACGAGGGAAAAACCTACTTGACCTCGTCCTCACCAATCTACCTGTCGCAAATGCATCTGTCCATAACAGTATTGGTAGCAGTGACCACCGCACAGTCATTGTGGAGACGAAGTCCCGTCTTCACACTGAGAACACCGTCCATCGTGTTGTGTGGCACTACCACCGTGCTAAATGGGATAGATTCAGAACAAATCTAGCAGCTCAAAACTGGGCATTCAGGAGGCACTGTGGGCCATCAGCAGCAGCAGAATTGTATTCCACCACAATCTGTAACTTCATGGCCCGGCATATCCCTCACTCTACCATTACCACCAAGCCAGGGGACCAACCCTGGTTCAATAAGGAGTGTAGAAGAGCATGCCAGGAGCAGCACCAGGTGTACCTAAAAATGAGGTGCCAACCTGGGGAAGCTGCAACACAGGACTACATGCATGCTAAACAACGGTAGCAGCGTGCTATAGGCAGTGCTAAGTGAGCCCACAATCAACAGATCAGATCAAAGCTCTGCAGTCCTGCCACATCCAGTCGTGAATGGTGGTGGACCATTAAACAATTAACGGGAGGAGGAGGCTCCATGAATATCCCCATCCTCAATGATGGTGGAGCCCAGCACGTGAGTGCAAAAGACCAGGCTGAATTGTTTGCAACCACCTTCAGCCAGAAGTGCCGAGTGGATGATCCATATCAGCCTCCTCCTGCGGTCCCCACCATCACAGAAGCCAGTATTCAGCCAATTCGATTCACTCCACGTGATATCAAGACACGGTGGAGCGCACTGGATACAGCAAACGCTATGGGCCCCCGACAACATCCTGGCTATCGTGCTGAAGACTTGTGCTCCAGAACTAGCCGCACCTCTAGCCAAGCTGTTCCAGTACAGCTACAGCACTGGCATCTATCCGACAATGTGGAAAACTGCCCAGCTATGTCCTGTCCACAAAAAGCAGGACAAATCCAATCCGTCCAATTACCGCCCCATCAGTCTACTCTCAATCATCAGCAAAGTGATGGAAGGTGTCATCGACAGTGCTATCAAGCGGCACTTACTCACCAATAACCTGCTCACTGATGCCCAGTTTGGGTTCCGCCAGGACCACTCGGCTCCCGACCTCATTACAGCCTTGGTCCAAACATGGACAAAGGGGCTGAATTCCAGAGGTGAGGTGAGAGTGACTGCCCTTGACATCAAGGCAGCATTTGACCGAGTGTGGCATCAAGGAGCCCTAGTAAAACTGAAGTCAATGGGAATCAGGGGGAAAACGCTCCACTGGCTGGAGTCATACCTAGCACAAAGGAAGATGGTTGTGGTGGTTGAAGGTCAATCATCACAGCCCCAGGACATCGCTGCAGGAGTTCCTCAGGGCAGTGTCCTAGGCCCAACCATCTTCATCAATGACCTTCCCTCCAACATAAGGTCAGAAATGGGGATGTTCGCTGATGACTGCACAGTGTTCAGTGCCATTCACAACTCCTCAGATAATGAAGCAGTCCATGCCCGCATGCAACAGGACCTGGACAACGTTCAGGCTTGGGCTGATAAATGGCAGGTAATATTCGTGCCACAGAAGTGCCAGGCAGTGACCATCTCCAACAAGCGAGAGTCTAACCACCTCCCCATGACATTCAACAGCATTACCATTGCCGAATCCCCCACTATCAACACCCTGGGGATCACCATTGACCAGAAATTTAACTGGACAAGCCACATAAATACTGTGGCAACAAGAGCAGGTCAGAGGCTGGGTATTCTGCGCGAGTGTCTCACCTCCTGACTCCCCAAAGCCTTTCCACCATCTCCAAGTCAGGAGTGTGATGGAATACTCTCCACTGGCCTGGATGAGTGCAGCTCCAACAACACTCAAGAAGCTCGACACCATCCAGGACAAAGCAGCCCGTTTGATTGGCACCCCATCCATCACCTTAAATATTCACTCCCTCCACCACCGGCACACTGTGGCTGCAGTGTGTACCATCTACAAGATGCACTGCAGCAACTCGCCAAGGCTTCTTCGGCAGCAACTCCCAAACCCGCGACCTCTTCCACCTAGAAACATAGAAAAGTAGGAGCAGGAGTCAGCCATTCGGCCCTTCGAGCCTGCTCCGCCATTCAAAATGATCATGGCTGATCCTCTATCTCAATACCATATTCCCGCTCTCTCCCCATACCCCTTGATGCCTTTTGTGTCTAGAAATCTATCTCCTTCTTAAATATATTCAGTGACTTGACCTCCACAGCCTTCTGTGGTAGAGAATTCCACAGGTTCACCACCCTCTGAGTGAATCCTTGCTCCTGTACTCAAATCCTCTTGCAACGAAGGTCAACATACCATTTGCCTTCCTAACTGCTTGCTGCACCTGCATGTTTGCTTTCAGTGACTGGTGTACAAGGACACCCAGGTCCCTCTGTACATCAACATTTCCCAATCTATCACCATTTAAATAATACTCTGCCTTTCTGTTTTTCCTACTGAAGTGGATAACTTCACATTTATCCACGTTATACTGCATCTGCCATGTATTTGCCCACTCACTCAACTTGTCTAAATCGCCTTGAAGCCTCTTTGCATCCTCCTCACAACTCACAATCCCACCTAGTTTCATGTCGTCAGCAAACTTGGAAATATTACATTTGGTTCCCTCATCCAAGTCATTGATATATATTGTGAATAGCTGGGGCCCAAGCACTGATCACTGCGGTACCCCACTAGTCACCGCCTGCCACCCTGAAAAAGACCCATTTATTCCGACTCTCTATTTCCTGTCTGTTAACCAATTTTCAATCCATGCCAGTATATCACCCCCAATCCCATGTGCTTTAATTTTGCACACTAACCTCTTATGTGGGACTTTATCAAAGGCCTTCTGAAAATCCAAATACACCACATCCCCTGGTTCTCCCTTATCTATTCTACCAGTTACATCCTCAAAAACTCCAGTAGGTTTGTCAAACACGATTTCCCTTTCATAAATCCATGTTGACTTTGTCTAATCCCGTTGATATTTTCTAAGTGTCCTGTTATCACATCCTTTATAGTAGACTCTAGCATTTTCCCTACTACTGATGTTAGGCTAACCGGTCTGTAGTTCCCTGTTTTCTCTCTCCCTCCTTTTTTAAATAGTGGGGTTACATTTGCCACCCTCCAATCTGCAGGAACTGTTCCATAATCTATAGAATTTTGGAAGATGACAACCAATGCATCCATTATTTCCATGGCTACCTCTTTTAGTACTCTGGGATGCAGATTATCAGGCCCTGGGGATTTATTAGCTTTCAGTCCCATTAATTTCTCCAGCACTATTTTTTAACCAATACTAACTTCCTTTAATTCCTCCTTCTCACTGGACCCTTGGTTCACTAGCATTTCTGGGAAGTTATTTGTGTCCTCTTCCGTGAAGACAGAACCAAAGTATTTGTTTAATTGCTCCGCCATTTCCTTGTTCCCCATTATAAATTCTCCTGTTTCTGACTATAAGGGACCTACATATGTCTTCACTAATCTTTTTCTTTTTACATACTTGTAGAAACTTTTACAATCTGCTTTTATGTTCCTTGCAAGTTTACTCTCATACTCTATTTTTCCCCTCTTAATCAATCTCTTGGTCCTTTTTTGCTGAACTCTAAACTGCTCCCAATCCTCAGGCTTGCTGCTTTTTCTGGCAACTTTATATGACTCCTCTTTGGATCTAATACTATCCTTAATTTCTTTTGTTAGCCATGGTTGGGCCGCTTTTCCTTTTGTGTTTTTGAGCCAGAAAGGAATGTATAACTGTTGCAATTCATGCATTTGTTCCTTAAATGTTAGCCATTGCCTATCCACCATCAAGCCTTTTAATGAAGCTCCCCAATCTGTCATAGCCAACTCATTCCTCATACCTTCGTACTTTCCTTTGTTTAGATTTAAGACCCTAGTTTCGGATTGGGCTACTTCACTTTCCATCTTAATGAAGAATTCTATCATGTTATGGTCACTCTTCCCTAAAGGACCCCGCACAACAAGATTATTAATGAACCCCTTCTCATTGCACAATACCCAATATAGGATAGTCTGTTCCCTCGTTGGCTCCTCAACGTACTGGTCTAAAAAACCATCTCGTACACACTCCAGGAATTCATCCTCCACAATATTATTGCTCATTTGGTTTGGCCAATTTATATGTAGATTAAAGTCACCCATGATTACTGCAGTACCCTTGTTACATGCATCTCTCATTTCCTGTTTGATGCCATCCCCTACATTACCACTACTGTTTGGAGGCCTATAGACAACTCCCACCAATGTTTTCTGCCCCTTGGTGCTTCTTAGCTCCACCCAGACTGATTCTACATCTTGATTTTCTGAGCCAATATCCTTTCTCACTATTGCTCTGATTTCATCCTTTACTAACAACATCACCCCACCTCCTTTTCCTTTTTGCCTGTCCTTCCTAAATATAGAATATCCTTGGATATTCAAATCCCAGTCCTGGAAGGACAAGGGCAACAAGCTCATGGGGACACCAGCACCTCCAAGTTCCCCTCCAAGTCACACATCATCCTGATTTAGAAGTATATCGCCGATCCTTCATCGTCGCTGGGCCAGAATCCTGGAACTCCCTCCCTAACAGCACTGTGGGAGTACCTTCACCACACGGACTGCAGCGGTTCAAGAGGGTGGCTCATCACCACCTTCTCATGGGCAACTAGGAATGGGCAATAAATGCTGGCATTGCCAGTGATGCCCAGATTTCATAAACGAATAAAAAAAAACACTGACATAAACCCAGCTGAACCCAGCTCACGCTGACCCAAACCCAGCTCAACACAGTTCACACACTGACCCACACCCAACTCAACCCAACTCACACACTGACTCAAACCCAGTTCAACAGAGCTCGCACACTGACCCAAACCCAGCTCAACACAGTTCACACATTGACCCAAACCCAGCTCAACCCAACTCACACACTGACTCAAACCCAGTTCAACACAGCTCACACACTGCCCCAATCCCAGCGCAACACAGCTGACACACTGACCCAAATCCAGCACAAACCAGCTCACACTGAGGCAAACCCAGCTCAACTCAGCTCACACTGAGGCAAACCCAGCTGAACCCAGCTCACACTGACCCAAACCCAGCTCAACCCAGCTAACACACTGATACAAACCTAGCTCAAGCTAGCTTAAACACTGACCCAATACCAGCTCAACCCAGCACACACGGACCCAAACCGAGCACAACCCAGGTCATATACTGACCCAAGCACAGCTCAACCCAACTCACACACACCCCCAGTTCAACACACCTGACACACTAACCCAAACCCAGCTGAACCCAGCTTATACACTGCCCCAATCCCAGCTCAACACAGCTGACAAACTGACCAAACCCAGCACAAACCAGCTCACACTGAGGCAAACCCAGCTCAACTCAGCTCACACTGACCCAAACCCAGCTCAACCCAGCTCACACTGAGCCAAACCCAGCTCAACCCAGCTCACACTGAGCCAAACCCAGCTCAACCCAACTTCACTGACCCAAACCCAGCGCAAAGCGGCTCACACACTGACCCAAATCCAGCTCAACCCAGCTCACACTGACCCAAACCCAACTCAACCCAACTCACACGGACCCAAACCCAGCTCAAAACAGCTCAGGCCCAAAACCAACGCAACCCGGATCACATAATGACAAAAACCCAGCTCAGCCCAGCTCACACTGCCCCAAACCCAGCTGACACACTGCCCCAAACCCAGCTCAACCCAGCTCACACATTGATCCAATACCAGCTCAATGCACCTCACCACTGACCCAATCCTGGCTCAACTCAGCTCACACACTGACTGTAAACCAGCTCAACCCAGCTCACACCAAGCCAAACCCAGTTCAACCCAGCTCACACTGACAAAAACCCAGCTCAAGCCAGCTCACACACTGACCCAAACCCAGCTCAAACATGCTCACACACGACCCTTCTCAACCGAGCTCACCCCAGCCCACATACTGACCCAAAACAAGCTCAACCCAGCTCACACACTGATCCAAACCCAGCTCAACCCAGCTCACACTGAACCAAACCCAGCTCAACACAGTTCACACACCGACCCAAATCCAGCTCAACCCAACTCACACACTGACTCAAACCCAGTTCAACACAGCTCACACACTGACCTGAACTCAGCTCAACCCAGCTCAAACACTGAATCAAACCCAGTTCAACCCAGCTCACACATTGACCCAAACCCAGCTCACACATTGACCCAAACCCAGCTCAACCCAGCTCACACTGACCCAAACCCAGCTCAAACCGGCTCACACTGGCCCAAACTGAACCGACACACAGACCCCAATCCAGCTCAACCCAGCACACACCCTGACCCAAACCCAGCTCAACCACTGATCTCAACTCTGCTCAACCCAGCTCACACACTGACCCAAACCCAGCTCAACCCAGCTCACACATTGACACAAAAACAGCTCAATCCAGATCACACAAGACCCAAGCCCTTCTCAAACACTGACACAAACCCAGCTCAACCCTGCTCACACTGACCCAAACCCAGCTCAACCCTGCTCATACTGACCAAAACCCAGCTCAACCCAACTCACAATGCCCTAAACCCAACTCAACCCAACTCACACTGACCCAAACCCAACTCAACCCAGCTCACACACTGAACAAAACCCAGCTCAACCCAGCTGACACTGAGCCAAACCCAGCTCAAAACAGCTCACACTGACCCAAACCCAGCTCAACCCAGCTCAGACGTTGACCCACACCCAGCTCAACCCAGCTCACACCAAGTCAAACCCAGCTCAACCCAGCTCACCCTGAGCCAAACCCAGCTCAACGCAGCTCACACTGACCCAAACCCAGCTGAACCCAGCTCACACACTGACCCACACCCAGCTCAACGCAGCTCACACTGACCCAAACCCAGCTCATCCCAGCTCACACACTGACCCAAACCCAGCTCAACACAGCTCACACTGACCCAAAACCAAATCAAGCCAGCTCACACACCGACCCAAACCCAGCTCAACCCAGCTCACAGTGATCCAAACCCAGCTCTCACCAATTCATACTGGCTCAAACCCAGCTCAAACCAACTCACACAATGACCCAAACCCAGCACAAACACTGTCACAAACCCAGCTCAACACAGCTCAAACACTGCCCCAATCCCAGCACAACCCAGCTCACACAGTGAACCAAAACCAGCTCAACCCAGCTCCAACACTGACCCAAGCCCAGCTCAAACTGACCCAAACTCAGCTCAGCCCAGCTCACACTGACCCAAACCCAGCTCAACTCAGCTCACTCACTGGCCCAAACCGAGCTCACTCCAGCTCACACATTGATCCAATACCAGCTCAATGCACCTCACCACTGACCCAATCCCGGCGCAACTCAGCTCACACACTGACACAAAACCAGCTTAACTCAGCTCACACCAAGCCAAACCCAGTTCAACCCAGCTCACACTGACAAAAACCCAGCTCAAGCCAGCTCACACACTGACCCAAACCCAGCTCAAACCAGCTCACACACGGCCCTTCTCAACCGAGCTCACCCCAGCCCACATACTGACCCAAAACCAGCTCAACCCAGCTCACACACTGATACAAACCCAGCTCAACCCAGCTCACATTGAACCAAACCCAGCTCAACACAGTTCACACACCGACCCAAACCCAGCTCAACCCAACTCACACACTGACTCAAACGCAGTTCAACACAGCTCACACACTGACCTGAACTCAGCTCAACCCAGCTCAAACACTGAATCAAACCCAATTCAACCCAGCTCACACATTGACCCAAAGCCAGCTCAACCCAGCTCACACATTGACCCAAACCCAGCTCAACCCAGCTCACACATTGATGCAAACCCAGCTCAACCCAGCTCACACACTGATGCTCAACCCAGCTCAAACACTGCCCAATCCCAGCTCAACACAGCTGACACACTGACCCAAACCCAGCACAAACCAGCTCACACTGAGGCAAACCCAGCTCAACTCCGCTCACACTGACCCAAACCCAGCTCAACCCAGCTCACACTGAGCCAAACCCAGCTCAACCCAGCTCACACACTGACCCAAACCCAGCTCAAACCAGCTCACACTGACCCAAACCGAGCTCAGCCCAGCTCACACTGACCCAAAGCCAGCTTAGCCCAGCTCACACACTGAACCAATACCAGCTCAATCCAGTTCACACATTGAGCCAAACCTATCTCAACCCAGCTCACACACTGGCCCAACCCAGCTAAACACACATCCCCAATCCCAGCTCAAACCAGCTCACACTCTGACTGAAACCCAGCTCAACCAAGCTCACACACTGAACAAAACCCAGCACTAACACTGACCCAAACCCAGCTCAACCCAGCTGACACTGAGCCAAACCCAGCTCAACCCAGCTCACACTGACCCACACCCAGCTCAACCCAGCTCGCACTGAGCCAAACCCAGGTCAACCCAGGACACACTGACTCAAACCAGCTCAACCCAGCTTCACTGACCCAAACCCAGCGCAAACCGGCTCACAAACTGACACAAACCCAGCTCAACCTAGCTCACACTGGCCCATACACAACTGACACACAGATCCCAACCCAGCTCAACTCAGCACACACCCTGACCCAAACCCAGCTCAACCCAGCTCACACACTGACCTCAAACCAGCTCAACCCAGCTCACACACTAACCCAAACCCAGCTCAAACCAGCTCACACACTGTCACAAAGACAGCTCAATCCAGATCACACACTGTCACAAAGACAGCTCAATCCAGATCACACACTGACCCAAGCCCTTCTCAAACTCTGACACAATCCCAGCTTAACCCAGCTCAAACACTGACACAAACCCAGCTCAACCCAACTCACACTGACCCAAACCCAACTCAACACGGCTCACATACTGACAAAAACCCAGCTCAACCCAACTCACACTGGCCCAAACCCAGCTGACGCACAGACACAAACCCAGCTAAACCCTGCTCACACACTGACCCAAACCCAGCTCAAACCAGCTCACACACTGACTGAAACCCAGCTCAAACCAGCTCACACACTGACTGAAACCCAGCTCAACCAAGCTCACACACTGAACCAAACCCAGCTCAACACAGCTCAAACACTGCACCAATCCCAGCTCAACCCAGCTGACACAGTGAACCAAAACCAGCTCAACCCAGCTCAAACACTGACCCAAACCCAGCTCAAACCAGCTCACACTGACCCAAACCCAGCTCAGCCCAGCTCACACTGACCCAAACCCAGCTCAACCCAGCTCACACACTGAACCAAAACCATCTCAATCCAGTTCACACATTGACCCAAACCTATCTCAACCCAGCTCACACACTGGCCCAACCCAGCTCAACCAAGCTCACTCACTGGCTCAAACCGAGCTCACCCCAGCTCCACATTGATCCAATACCAGCTCAATGCACCTCACACACTGACCCAATCCCAGCTCAACACAGCGCACACATTGACCCAAAACCACCTCAACCCAGCTCACACACTGCCCCAATCCCAGCTCAAACCAGCTCACACTCTGACCCAATCCCGGCTCAACTCAGCTCACACACTGACCCAAAACCAGCTCAACCCAGCTCACACCAAGCCAAACCCAGGTCAACCCAGCTCACACTGACAAAAACCCAGCTCAAGCCAGCTCACACACTGACCCAAACCCAGCTCAAACCAGCTCACACATGACCCTTCTCAGCCGAGCTCACCCCAGCTCACATACTGACCCAAAACCAGCTCAATCAGCTCACACACTGATCCAAACCGAGCTCAACCCAGCTCACACTGAACCAAACCCAGCTCAACCCAGCTCACTCGCTGTCCCAAACCGAGCTCACCCCAGCTCACACACTGACCCAATCCCAGCTCAAATGCATACTTTGGGTCAGTCTTTACGAAGGAAGACACAAAAAACCTCCCTGGGATATCGGGAAAAATAGGGACATTGGCAAAGGAGGAACTGACGCAAATCAATATCTCTAAGGATATGGTGTTAAGGAAGCTAAAGGGATTGAAGGTGGACAAATCCCCAGGGCCTGATAACATGCATCCTAGGGTACTGAAGGAGGTGGCCCTAGAGATAGCGGATGCACTAAGGATGATTTTTCAGAATTCATTAGACTCGGGAACAGTGCCGATGGATTGGAGGGTAGCTAACGTTACCCCACTATTCAAAAAGGGGGGTAGGGAAAAAGCAGGTAATTACAGACCTGTAAGCCTTACATCAGTTGTGGGCAAAATGCTGGAGTCCATCATTAAGGATGAAATAGCGGAGCACTTAGCAAATGGGGACAGGATAGGACAGAGTCAACATGGATTTACAAAGGGTAAATCGTGCTTGACTAATCTATTGGAATTTTTTGAGGGAGTAACTGGTAGAATAGATGGGGGAGAGCCAGTAGATGTGGTGTACCTGGACTTCCAAAAGGCCTTCGATAAGGTCCCACATAAAAGATTAGCATGGAAAATTGAGGCTCATGGGATAAAGGGGAAAGTTTTGGCGTGGATAGGGAACTGGCTGTCAGATAGAAAACAGAGAGTTGGAATAAACGGCTCATTTTCTGAATGGCAGGCAGTAACAAGTGGGGTACCACAGGGATCTGTCCTGGGCCCCCAGCTGTTCACAATTTACATTAATGACCTGGATCAGGGAGTCGGATGCAGCATTTCCAAATTTGCAGACGACACTAAACTAGGAGGGGGGGTGGGCTCAGAGGAAGAGACCAGGAAGCTCCAGAGCGATTTGGACAGACTGGGCGATTGGGCGGATAAATGGCAGATGCACTATAATGTGGACAAGTGCGAAGTTATCCACCTTGGGTGCAGGAACGGGAGGGCAAATTATTATTTAAATGGCAATAGATTGGGAGAGGGGGAAGTACAGAGAGACCTGGGTGTTCTTGTACACCAGTCACTGAAGGCGAGCATGCAGGTGCAACAGGCGGTCAAGAAGGCAAACGGTATGCTGGCCTTCATAGCAAAAGGGTTAGAATACAGGAACAGGGATACCTTGCTGCAGCTGTACAGGGCACTGGTGAGACCACACCTCGAGTACTGTGTACAGTTTTGGTCGCCTCATCTGAGGAAGGATGTTCTTGCCATGGAGGGGGTGCAGCGGCGATTCACCAGGCTGATACCAGGAATGGCGGGAATGACCTATGAGGAGAGACTATGTAGTTTAGGGATGTACACACTGGAGTTTAGAAGATTGAGAGGGGACCTCATAGAAGTGTATAAAATTCTGACAGGTCTAGACAGACTGGATGCAGAAGGAATGTTTCCCTTGGCGGGTGAGAACAGAACTAGAGGACATAATTTAAGGATAAGGGCTAAACCATTTAGGACAGAGATGAGGGGGAATTTCTTCACTCAGAGAGTGGTGAACCTGTGGAACTCATTGCCACAGAGGGCAGTGTACGCCAGCTCATTAAATATATTTAAGAGGGAATTAGATATATTTCTACGGGCAAAAGGGGTTAAGGGTTACGGAGAGAAGGCGGGGACGGGATACTGAATTAAAGGATCAGCCATGATCTCATCGAATGGCGGAGCAGGCACGAAGGGCCGAATGGCCTACTCCTGCTCCTATCTTCTATGTATCTATCTATGTAACACAGCACACACATTGACCCAAACCCAGCTCACACATAGACCCAAACCCAGCTCAAACCAGCTCACACACTGACCCAATCCCAGCACAACCCAGTTCACACTGACTCAAACCCAGCTCAACCCAGCTCATACTGATCCAAACCCAGCACAGCCCAGCTTACACGACCCAAACCCAGCTCGTACACTGACTCAAACCCAGCTCACACCCTGACCCAATCCCAGCTCAACCCAGCTCAAACACTGACCCAAAACCAGCACAACCCAACTCACCCACTGAGCCAAACACAACTCAACCCAGCTCACACATTGACCCAAAGCCAGCTAAACCCAGCCCACATACAAACCCATCTCAACCCTGTAATGATATCAGCAAATAGTGATGGTATTTGCTTGTTTGATTATTATGCCTTACCAGCATATTTGCCTGTTTGATTATTTATGCCTTACCAGCAGAGGGCATGTGAGAGAGGCAGTTTAGTTTTAGTTTCGTTTTGGATGGATCTCTAAGATGGTGTCTTCTGTAATGCTGTTAACAGAGTTGAACATACTTTAGATAAAAAGACATTCTCTTTCATCAATGTGTTGTCATTGAACCCACATACAAATCAATACATGGTGTCAGAAGTGATTGAAAGAGATGAAGAGGAAAAATCTGAAGTTAAATCAGCTCTCCACATATTAGCAAGCCAAAAGAGAACATCGTTACTTACCATTGGAGAATAGCTAACAAAGTGAAAAATGGAAGGTTTACACCCACCGGCGAAGCTTCAGTTGACAGATAATGTGGCTGAAAATTGGAGGAGATTCAAACAACATTTGGAGTTGTATTTAGCGGCAATCGGAGCTGACGAGAAAAGTGATAAAATGAAAGCGTCAGTGTTCTTACATGTCGTGGGTGATGAAGCGCTGGAGGTGTATAATAACTTCACATTCGCTGCTGATGGAGACAAAATGAAGCTGGATAAAATAATGGAACAGTTTGAGGCCTACTGCATACCTAAACGTAACGTGACGTTTGAGAGGCACAGATTTTTCACATGTGTACAGAAAATGGGAGAGACTATTGATCAGTATGTGACTGAACTGAGAAACAGAAGCAAAACGTGTGAATTTGGGGGACTGACAGACTCGCTGATAAAAGACAGACTGGTGTGTGGTATTCCAGATAATGATCTAAGGGAAAGACTGCTAAGAGAGCAAAATCTAGACCTGGGAAAAGCCATAGCACTGTGTAGGGCTACAGAGACTGTGAAGTCGCAGGCAAAGGAGCTGTTCAGTGACAGTAGCTGCAACGTGGATGCAGTGAGAAAGAACGGACACAAACCGTTTAACAAAAAGAGCGCCAATGTGAAAAAAGAGGCGTGGCCAGCGAACAAAAATGAAAGGGGCAATCGAAAGTCATGTAGTCGATGCGGTACACAGCATCCACCAAAAAAGTGTCCAGCATATGGTAAAACATGCAATAGTTGCAACAAAAACAACCATTATGCCCGTTGCTGTAAGAACCAAGCGCAACAAAGCAAGGTCCATGCAGTAGATGAAAGCGAGATAGAGGAGTTCTATGTGGATGTCGTGTCTGAAAACAAAAAAGAAAAAAGTGACTGGATGTTGACACTAAAAGTGAATGACATACACATTCCATTTAAATTGGATACTGGAGCACAAGTTAATGTGATATCAGAGACTGATTTTAAGAAAATTAGACCCAGACCAAAGATACATGGAATAAAAGTGAAAGTGACAGGATACTCAGGTACTAATATACCAGTGAAAGGAAGATGCATTGTCAAAGTGACACACAAGGACAGAGAGCACACGCTAGCATTAATCGTGGTGCCAAAGGATGTGCAAGCCATACTAGGTTTAATAGCCTGTGAGAGACTGAACCTGGTAAAGAGAGTCCTCGTTGTGGAAAGCGAAGGAGAGACAGTCTATGATGAACTCATGAAAGAGTACAATGACCTATTTCAGGGTCTAGGCTGCCTTCCAGGAGAACACACGATCAGAGTAGATAAAAGTATGCCAACGGTCATACATCCATGCAGAAAAGTTCCGTTTGCTCTTCAAAGGCAACTGAAGGCAGAGTTGGACAGGATGGAAAGCCTGAACGTGATTCAGAAGATAGATGAGCCAACTGAGTGGGTGAGTTCCCTTGTCGTTGTGGACAAAAAGAATGGAAAGCTCAGAATTTGCCTAGATCCAAGAGATCTAAATAGAGCAATAAAGAGAGAGCACTTCAAGCTTCCTACACGTGAGGAAATCATGTCACAGTTTGCAAATGCAAAGTATTTCAGCAAGTTAGATGCATCATCAGGATTTTGGCAGATGAAACTGGACGAGGCAAGTTCAAGACCGTGCACGTTCAACAGTCCATTTGGCAGATACAGATTCCTAAGGTTACCATTTGGCATTGCCTCAGCTCCTGAAGTGTATCACAAAACTATCCATATGATCTATGAGCACCTGGAGGGAGTTGATACCTCAATGGATGACATCATAGTATGGGGAACCACGAGAACTGAGCATGACGAGAGACTGAAAAAAGTGCTGGAAGCAACAAGGAAAACAAACCTGAAGCTGAAGAGAGAGAAATGCCAGCTCGGGGTGACAGAACATACTTCTACCAGAGCATGCTTGTATACCACACAACGCCGCTCGAGTGTGGTATGTCACCAGCCCAACTCCTTATGGGACGTCTGCTAAGGTCAAACCTACCCATCCCGGAGAACCTCCTGAAAACAAAAGAGGGGGAGAAAGTGAGGAAGTTCAAAGAACAACAGAAAGAAAAGCAAAAGTACTACTATGACAGAGGAACACAAAACCTACCTGAACTCCACACTGGTGACCAAGTAAGGTTCAAAGACAAAACAAACATATGGACTCAGAAGGGAACTGTCCTGAGTGAAGTTCAACCAAGATCATACACCATTCAGACAGATGAGGGTGCTGTTCTGCAAAGAAATCGTCGGGATCTTCTCATGGGACCAGCCACAGCAGGTCAAAAGACTGATACTGTTGAACAACCTGATCACACAGCAGGTCAAAAGACTGATACTGTTGAACAACCTGATCACACAGCTGAGAAATCATCATCGGAGGCAACAACTCAGATTCAAGGACAATCAATCAGAAAATCCTCAAGACGCGTGAAGCCTCCTGAGAGACTCATAGAGCAAATTTAAGGACTCTTGTTATAGAAGGAAGCAATGTTATCTTATTCTCTCTTCAGGTTCTAGTGTATTTACATATTTCATGTGAACACACAAAACAAGGTTAAAAAACCTTGATAATGATAATGTAAGTTCATTAAGTGTTACAGTTAAAATGCAGAGTAATACAAAGAAAACATGTTGTTAGATAAAAGTAAAATACTTTTGTTTTAAGAAAGGGAGATGTAATGATATCAGCAAATAGTGATGGTATTTGCCTGTTTGATTATTATGCCTTACCAGCATATTTGCCTGTTTGATTATTTATGCCTTACCAGCAGAGGGCATGTGAGAGAGGCAGTTTAGTTTTAGTTTCGTTTTGGATGGATCTCTAAGATGGTGTCTCCTGTAATGCTGTTAACAGAGTTGAACATACTTTAGATTAAAAGACATTGGCCTAGAAATTCAGTATAGCCACTTTTGGGGCGGTAAAGTCGGGCGGCCGCTAAAGTTTGCGCCCGGTGCAAAGTCGCGCCCCCTTCGCCGATATTCAGTCGCATCGCCCCAAGAGGTTGCTGCTGCGCTAATACAGGCGATGCACGACTATCTTTAGGCGCTAAGCCGGCGGTGCTGAGCGATACCCCCGAGGCCGGGCGCAACGCAGGTGCGGCGAGTTCTTGATTGACGGCAGACACTCTGGCGCCGGTCATCTCTTAAAGGGGGAGGGTGGATTTGTTTGCCTGCCACGCCCTGCACACTGCAGCCCTCAACCTAGGCCTGACCACTTCAGCTTCACCTGTACAACGCCCAGGACTATGGAGAAGGCCAGGGAGAGAGCGCAGCGCTTCAGCGACGGTGACTTGAGGCTGCTGGTTGGCGGAGTGGAGCGCAGGCGCCATGTTTTGTTCCCAGAAGGTGGCAAGAGGCCGCTGCCCAGCGCCTACCGGAAAGCCTGGAGGGAGGTGTCTAACAGGGTGTCTTCCAACAGTGTGGTTGCCAGGACTCCTGTGCAATGCCGGAAGAAGTTCAACGACCTCACTCGGGTTGTCAGGGTGAGTACCCTTTCCAGTATCCTCCTCATCCCTGCATGTGCACCTCACTTTATGGGCAAAGGGACCTGAAAGCCCTAATGGCCAGCCCTCACCCAACAGCTATGGGACTGGCATGAAAATCAATTGCACATTCAGCACTTTACACACTGTCCAAGCTATTCGACCATGGGAGGCATTGCAGACAAGATCAGGGCTTCACACTGTCCAAGCTATTCGACCATGGGAGGCATTGCAGACAAGATCAGGGCTACACACTGTACAAGCTATTCGACCATGGGAGGCAGTGCAGACAAGATCAGGGCTACACACTGTACAAGCTATTCGACCATGGGAGGCAGTGCAGACAAGATCAGGGCTACACACTGTACTTAGAGGCCGTCCTTTCTCTTGCAGGCCAAGGTTGCGCACAACCGGCGCAACCGAACTGAGACCGGGGGAGGCCGTCCTGACCTCAAAGAGCTCTCCGACCTCGACCAGCGTGTGGAGCGCATTATGGTAGGCCGGCTGATTGGCCCCGTCGCCAGTGGAGATGCCGACCCTGTTCTGGGCACCAATGGTAAGGGCATCACCTTTTGGACCTCTCTCGTTCCACTTGCGCATCAGATCAGCATCCTTTGCCACTGTCCGACCAATGCGGTGAATGGCACCACTCATACCTCCCTCGCTGCCGCCCTGTCCTCACTCTAAAGCTACTCTTGTGCCTTCCTGCTTTCAGATGGTGAATCGCCAGGTGAGGAGGCGGGCCCTCAAGCTGCCACTGTCAGCCCTTCAGAAGACGAGGAGGAGGAAGAGGAAGCCGGCCCATCAGTGCCACCCTCAGCCGCGCCAGCCCATGGCGATGTAGGGGACACGTCTTCCCTGGAGGGGAGCCGGGGGGAAGGGTCGGAGGAGAGTGAAGCTCCGGGGCCCAGCGGCCTGCAGCAACGCGGGAGGGGTGGGGAAGCTCGGCGGACTTCTCCCCAGAGGGTGAGTGCGTCCTCCAGTCCTGCGACGGTCAGCGCAGAGGAGGTGCGCCTCCTAGAGGAAATGGCCGGCCAGGCTGAGCGCAGGCACACTGAGCTCATGGCTGCAGTGGCAAGGATGCCTGACTCCATAGAGTGTCTGTCAAGGAGTGTGCAGCAACTCGGAGCAGCACAGGCCAGGAGTCTGCAACAATTCAGTGCAGCACAGGCCAGGAGTCTGGAACAATTCAGTGCAGCACAGGCCAGGAGTCTGCAACAATTCAGTGCAGCACAGGCCAGGAGTCTGGAACTATTCAGTGCAGCACAGGCCAGGAGTCTGCAGGACTTCGCGGCAGCACAGTCGGCTTCTAGCCAAGTGCTCAGTCGTGCCGTCCATTCACTGGCTGGTGTCATGCGGACACAGACCAGGGCCACACGGGCACTAACTGCTGCCACCCTCGCTGGATCAGCCAGGCATCGCCAGGGCACTCGCCGCGCAGCAGCAGCCCAGCAGTCTGTTCTTCAGCTGTTTGCTGCGCATGCTGCAGTGCTGGCCCGTGCGAGTGCCAATGTCTCAGGCGACCAGCGAGCACCTGCGATCTGCCAGGTTGCCACCATTCCTGCAGCCGACACTGCCACTCTGCCATTGCAGCTGCCACGAGCTGCTGGACAGACTGCTGCCGCCCAGCCAGAGTTGGAGCAGTCAGCAGCCGGACACTCCAAGGCCAGAGCTGGTGCAGGCCGACCCCCAAGGGCATCTGCCGTCTCGCCATCTGCCCCTCAGCAGCCTTCCCCCAGCCTTGCTGCAGCCACTGGGCTCCCATTGAGGAGGAGCAGCAGGGCGGGCAGGGGCCAGGCAAGGATGCGCAAGGCATCGCCCTCGCAGGGCGAAAAGTAGAGGTATGCACAAATGCCTGGTGCTTGTTGTAAGGCCGACACTGGTGCAGTTGTTTTTGTGTAAGGCCGAGACTGGTGTCTTTCTTTCTTTTTGTAAGGCCGAGACTGGTAGTTTTGTGTTTTTGGAGGGGGCTTCTCCACATGAGCATGTAATGTGGGAAGGGCAGAGGTTTTCAATAAATTATTGCTGTTAAATTGCAGTATGCATGGTTTTTTGGTTAAGTCCTGGTTGCCCTGCTCAGCTGAGGGCTTGTGGAGCGGCTACATTCATCTGCTGACATTGGCACAAGCCAGTCCCTGAGAGGGGGCCTAGAACCAACGTTCAATAAGCCGGCGATGGGCGGCCCTTGCACTTTCTGCCTCCCTCCTGTGCTGGTCCTCCTCCTCCTCCTCAGGTGGTCCTCCAATCTGTGGTGGCAGTGGCTGAGTCCTGCGGATAGCCAGGTTGTGCAGCATGCAGCAAACGACCACGAAATGGGAGACTCGTTCCGGCGAATACTGTAGGGCTCCACCGGAACGATCCAGACAGCGGAACCGTTGCTTCAGGACGCCGATTGTTTGTTCGATGATGTTCCTGGTCGCTTGATGGCTCTCGTTGTATCCCTCTTCAGCAGGGGTGCTGGGCGCACGGAGCGGGGTCATCAGCCAGGTACACAAAGGATAGCCTTTGTCCCCGATAAGCCATCCTCGTGGGTGAGGCTGGGCCTGGAACATGTCTGCCACAGAAGTCTGTCGCAGGATGAAGGCATCGTGGCTGCTGCCTGGAAAGCGGGCATTGACAGCTAGGATGAGCTGCCTGTGGTCACACACCAGCTGGACGTTCAGCGAATGGTAGCCCTTCCGGTTGCGGTAATCCTCGGCATTCTCCAGAAGTGCCCGCAAAGCCACATGCGTGCAGTCAATGGCGCCCTGCACCATGGGGAAGCCCGTGAATGCTGCAAAGCCCATTGCACGCTGTTGCTGCTTGGCAAGGGCCATGGAGAAGGAGATGAACTGACGTCTCCTTTTGAAAAGGGCATTGGTCACCTGGCGGATGCAGCAATGCACGGCGAACTGGGAGATGTTGGCAATGTCCCCAGTAACGGATTGCAAGGAGCCGGTGGCATTGAAGTTGAGAGCCACCGTCACCTTCACTTCCACCGACAGAGACGTCCTGCTCCTCAGCTGTGGCTGCAGATCACAGCCAAGCAGCTGGCAGATCTCTGTGACCACGTCCCTTCTGAATCGCAGCCTCCGAACACACTGCTCCTCAATCATGTTGAGATAGGAGAACTGCTGGCGGTATACCCTGGGTGGGTAAGGCCTCCTTTGCCGACGCCTGTTGCCCCCTCTCCGTCTAGCCAGGGCTGCCACTCTCTCACGGCGTCTGTGAGCCCTTTGGATGTAATTGAGAAAGTCAGCGTTGACACCCATTGCAGCCCCCATAATATGCTGGCAAACAATGAGATGTCAATGAAGGCAAAGACTAGTGGAAAGCTGTGGCCTGAAGCCAGAAGTACCTGTCCGAGTGTTGGGCCAAAGCAGAAAGCTATCTACCTTGGTCTCTCTCCAAAGATCCGTTTCGCAAGAGGGAGTGCTGCGAAATGGCAGCCTTTTATATTGCAGGAGGAGTGCCCTTTAATTTGCGCCCCCCGCGCCCCGCATCGGCTGAGCACCGTTCCACTCTAACAGTCGCTAGGGGCGCCAGGCGCACAATGGGGCGTTGCCACTGAAGTTCCGGCTGGGGGCGCACAAAGGGCGTTGCACGAGGAAATGATGTCATGATCTGCGCGCGCAGCTGAGCGCGCGCAAAGACTTTGCGCCGTCGCTAAATCTCTAGTGACGTTGGGGCGAGGCGCAGTTCGCGCTGCGCCCGGGCGCTACCCGCCTAGCGCCCGACATCTACTCCTCCTAAGGCGCTAACGGCTGGCGCAACCAACTGAATTTCTAGGCCATTCTCTTTCATCAATGTGTTGTCATTGAACCCACATACAAATCATAGAGATAGGAACAGGAGTAGGCCATTCGGCCCTTCGAGCCTGCTCCGCCATTCAATGAGATCATGGCTGATCTTCGTCTGAGATCATAGCTGATCTTACCAGTTCAGTACCCCGTCCCCGCCTTTTCTCCGTAACCCTTAATCCCCTTAGCCTTCAGAAATATATCCAATTCTCTCTTGAAAATATTTATTGAATTAGCCTTCACAGCCCTCTGTGGCAGGGAATTCCACAGGCTCACCACTCTTTGAGTGAAGAAATTCTTCCTCATCTCTGTTTTAAATGATTTGCCCGCTATTTTTAGACTGTGGCCCCTGGTTCTGTGCTCCCCGGCCATTGGAAACATTCTCTCTGAATTCAGCCTGTCCAGGCCTGCCATAATTTTATATGTTTCGATGAGATCCCCTCTCAATCTTCTAAACTCCAGTGAGTACAAGCCCAAACTATTTAATCTCCCTTCGTAGGTCATTCCCGCCATTCCAGGTATCAGCCTGGTGAATCGCCGTTGCACTCTTTCCATGGCAAGAACATCCTTCCGCAGATGGGGCGACCAAAACTGTACACAATACTCCAGATGCGGTCTCACCAGCACCTTGTACAGCTGTAGTAAGGTATCCCTATTCCTATACTCGAACCCCCTTGATATGAAGGCCAACATACCATTTGCCTTCTTAATCGCCTGTTGCACCTGCATGCTCTCCTTCAGTGACTGGTGCACAAGAACACCCAGGTCCCTCTGCACTTCCCCATCTCCCAATCTATTGCCATTTAGATAATAATCTACCCTCCTGTTTTTACCCCCAAAGTGGATAACCTCGCATTTATCCACATTATAGTGCATCTGCCACGTATCCGCCCATTCCCCCAACCTGTCCAAATCACACTGTAGCCTCCTGACATCCTCATCAGAGCCCACCCCTCCTCCTAGTTTAGTGTCGTCAGCGAATTTGGAAATATTGCATCCAATTCCCTGATCCAGATCATTTATATATATTGTGAACAGCTGGGGTCCCAGGACAGATCCTTGCGGCACCCCGCTGGTCACTGCCTGCCACTCCGAAAACGAGCCGTTTATTCCAACTCTCTGTTTTCTATCCGCCAGCCAGTTCTCTATCCACGTTAATACTTTGCCCCCAATCCCATGAGCCTTAATTTTGCATGATAATCTTTTGTGTGGAACCTTATCGAAGGCTTTCTGGAAGTCAAGGTACACCACATCCACTGGCTCTCCCCCATCTATTCTACCAGTTACCTCCTCAAAAAATTCCAGCAGATTAGTCAAACACGATTTACCCTTTGTAAATCCATGTTGACTCTGTCCGATCCTTTCCCCATTTGTCAAGTGCTCCGCTATTTTATCCTTAATAATGGACTCTAGCATTTTGCCCACAACCGATGTAAGGCTTACTGGTCTATAATTCCCTGCTTTCTCTCTACCCCCCTTTTTAAATATTGGGGTAACATTAGCTACCCTCCAATCCACGGGTACTGTTCCCGAGTCAATGGAGTTCCGGAAGATGATCCTTAGAGCATCTGCTATCTCCAGGGCCACCTCCTTAAGTACCCTAGGATGTAGTTTATCAGGCCCTGGGGATTTGTCGGCCTTCAGTCCCCTCAACTTACCCAACACCATATCCCTAGAGATACTAATTTCTGTCAGCTCCTCCCTCTCATTAGTCCCTATGTTTGCCGATATTCCTGGGAGGTTATTTGTGTCCTCCTTTGTGAATACAGAACCAAAGTATGAGTTTAATTGGTCTGCCATTTCCTTATTCTCCATTATATATTCTCCCGAATCGGACTGCAAGGGACCGACTTGGGATTTTACCAGTCTTTTCCTCCTGATATACCGATAAAAGCTTTTGCAGTCTGTCTCCCACACTGATCCAAACCCAGCTCACCCCTGCTCACACATTGACCCAAACACAGCTGAACCCAGCTAAACCCAGCTCACACTGACTCAAATCCAGCTCAACCCTGCTGATACTGATCCAAACCCAGCACAACCCAGCTCACACCGACGCAAACCCATCTCAACCCACCTCACACACTGAATTAATCCCAGCTCAAACCAGCGCACAAACTGACCCAAACAAAGCTCAACCCGGCTCACCCGCTGACCCAAACCCAGCTCAACCCAACTCACACTGACCCAAACCCAGCTCAACCCAACTCACACTGACCCAAACCCAGCTCAACCCAGCTCACACACTGACCCAAACCCAGCTCAACCCAGCTCAACCCAGCTCACACTGGCCCAATCATAGCTCAACACAGCGCACACACTGATTCAATCCCAGCTCAAAATAGCTAACATATTGATCCAAAACCAACTCAACCCAGCTCATACACACACCCAAACCCTGCTCAAAGCAGCTCACACACTGACCCAATACCAACTCAAACCAGCTCACAATGATTCAAACCCAGCTCAATCCAGCTCATACTGGTCCAAACCCAGAACAACCCAGCTCACACTGACCCAAACCCAGCTCACACACTGACCCAAACCCAATTCAATGAAGCTCACACACTGACCCAAACCCAGCTCAATCCAGCTCACACACTGCCCAATCCCAGCTCAACCCAGCTCACACACTGAGCCAAATCGAGCTCAAACCAGCTCACACACTGACCCAAACCCAGCTCAACCCGGCTCACACACTGACCCAATCCCAGCTCAACCCAGCACACACTGGCCCAAACCCAACTGACACACAGACACAAACCCAGCTCAACCCAGCTCACACACTGACCCAAATCCAGCTCAACCCATCTCCCACACTGATCCAATCCCAGCTGAACCCAGCTCACACACTGACCCAAACCCAGCTGAACCCAGCTCACACACTGACTTCAACCCAGCTCAACCCAGCTCACACTGACCCAAACCCAGCTGAACCCAGCTCACACTGAACCAAACCCAGCTCAGTTCAGCTCACACTGACCCCGACACAGTTCAACCCAGCTCACACTGCCCCAAGCCCAACTGACACACAGACCCAAACTGAGCTCACCCCAGCTCACATACTGATCCAAATCCAGCACAAACCACCTCACACACTGACACAATCCCAGCTCAACCCAGCTCACATACTGACCCAAACCCAGCTCAACCCAGCTCACACACTGACCCAAGACCAGCTCAAACACAAACCCAAATGTAGCTCAACACAGCTCAAACACTGACCCAGACCCAGCTGAACCCAGCTCACACTGCCCCAAACCCAGCTGACACACAGACCCAAACCCAGCACAACCCAGCTAACACACTGAACCAAACCCAGCTCACACCAAACCAAACCCAGGTCAACCCAGCTCACACTGACACAAACCCAGCACAACCCAGCTCACACACTTACCCAAACTCAGCTCAACCGAGCTCACATTGACCCAATCACAGCTCAACCCAGCACACACATTGATTCAATCCTAGCTCAAAACAGCTAACACATTGACCCAAACCCAGATCAACCCAGCCACAATGACTCAAACCCAGCTCATACTGATCCAAACCCAGCAGAACCCAGCTCACACCGACACAAACCTAGCTTAACCCAGCTCACACACTGATCCTAATCCAGCTCAACTCAGCTCACATACTGACTGAAACCCAGCTCAATCCAGCTCACATAATGACCAAAGCCCAGCTCAACCCCGCTCACACGCTGACACAAAACCAGCTCAACCCTGCACACACTGACCCAATCCCAGCTCAATCCAGCTCACACTGACCCAAACCCAACTCAACCCAACTCACACAGCCCCAAACCCAGCTCAAAACAGCTCAGGCCCAAAACCAACGCAACCCAGATCACATAATGACAAAAACCCAGCTCAGCGCAGCTCACACACTGCCCGAATCCCAGCTCAAACCAGCTCATACTCTGACACAATCCCAGCTCAACTCAGCTCACACACTGACTGTAAACCAGCTCAACCGAGCTCACACCAAGCCAAACCCAGTTCAACCCAGCTCACACTGACAAAAACCCAGCTCAAGCCAGCTCACACACTGACCCAAACCCAGGTCAAACATTGACCCAAACACAGCTCAACCTGGCTCAAACTCTGCCCCAATCTGAGCTCAAAACTGCTCACACCTGACCCAATCTCAGATAAACACATCTCAGACATTGATCCAAACCCAGCACAACCCAGCTGACACACACACCCAAACCCAGCTAAACCCAGCTCACACACTGACCCAAACCCAGCTCAACCCAACTCACACACTGACCCAAACCCAGCTCACACACTGACTGCAACCCAGCTCACACACTGACCCAAACCCAGCTCAACCCATCTCACACTGACCCAAACCCAACTCAACCCAGCTCACACACTGACTGAAACCCAGCTCAACCCATCTCAGACACTGGCCCAAACCCAGCTCAGACCAGTTCACACACCGACCCAATCCCGGCTCAACCCAGCTCTCACACTGACCCAAACCCAGCTTAACCCAGCTCACACACTGACCCAATCACAGCTCCACCCAGCTCAAACCTTGACTAAACCCAGCTCAATCCAGCTCACACACAATCACAGCTCAACCCAGCTCACACATTGACCCAAACCCAGCTCACACCAGCTCTCACACTGATCCAAAACCAGCTGAATCCTGCTAACACACTGACACAAAGCCAGCTCAACCCAGCTCACATACAAACCCAGTTCAACCCAGCTCAACCCAGCTTACCCCAGCTCACACACTGACCCAAACCCAACTGAACCCAGTTCACACTGACCCAAACCCAGCTCAACCCAGTTCACACACTGACTCAAACCCAACTCATCCCAGCTCACACACTGACTCAAACCCAACTCATCCCAGCTGACACACTGACTCAAACCCAACTCATCCCAGCTGACACACTGACTCAAACCCAACTCAACCCAGCTCAAACACTGACCCAAACCCATCTCAACCCAACTCACTCACTGACCCAAAGACAGCTCAACCCAGCTCACACATTGACCCAAACCCAACTGAACCCAGTTCACACTGACCCAAACCCAACTCACAAGTTGACGCAAACTCAGCTCAACCCAGCAGAACCCAGCTCACACTGGCCCGAACCCAGCTCACACTGACCCAATCCCAGCTCAACCCAGCTCACACACTGACACAAACCCAGCTCAACCCAACTCAACCCAGCTCACACTGGCCCAATCACAGCTCAAACCAGCGCACACACTGATTCAATCCCAGCTCAAAACAGCTAACACATTCATCCAAAACCAACTCAACCCAGCTCATACACACACCCAAACCCTGCTCAAAGCAGCTCACACACTGACCCAATACCAACTCAAACCAGCTCACAATGATTCAAACCCAGCTCAATCCAGCTCATACTGATCGAAACCCAGCACAACCCAGCTCACACTGACCCAAACCCAGCTCACACACTGACCCAAACTCAGTTCAATGAAGCTCACACACTCACCCAAACCCAGCTCAAACCAGCTCTCACACTGCCCAATCCCAGCTCAACCCAGCTCACACACTGAGCCAAATCGAGCTCAAACCCGGCTCACACACTGACCCAATCCCAGCTCAACCCAGCACACACTGGCCCAAACCCAACTGACACACAGACCCAAACCCAGCTCAACTCAGCTCACAAACTGACCCAAACCCAGCTCAACCCAGCTCACACTGACCCAAACCCAGCTCAACCCAGCTCACACACTGACTTCAACCCAGCTCAACCGAGCTCACACTGACCCAAACCCAGCTGAACCAGCTCACACACTGACCCAAACACAGCTGCACCCAGCTCACACACTGACTTCAACCCAGCTCAACCCAGCTCACACTGACCCAAACCCAGCTGAACCAGCTCACACTAAACCAAACCCAGCTCAGCCCAGCTCACACTGACACCGACACAGTTCAACCCAGCTCACATTGCCCCAAACCCAACTGACACACAGACCCAAACTGAGCTCACCCCAGCACACATACTGATCCAAATCCAGCACAAACCACCTCACACACTGACACAATCCCAGCTCAACCCAGCTCACACTGACCCAAACCCAGCTCAACCCAGCTCACATACTGACCCAAGACCAGCTCAAACACAGACCCAAATGTAGCTCAACACAGCTCAAACACTGACCCAGACCCAGCTGAACCCAACTCACACTGATCCAAACCCAACTCAACCCAACTCACACTGACCCAAACCCAGCTCAAAACAGCTCAGTCCCAAACCCAACTCAACCCAACTCACACACTGACACAAACCCAGCTCAACCCAACTCAACCCAGCTCACACTGGCCCAATCACAGCTCAAACCAGCGCACACACTGATTCAATCCCAGCTCAAAACAGCTAACACATTCATCCAAAACCAACTCAACCCAGCTCATACACACACCCAAACCCTGCTCAAAGCAGTTCACACACTGACCCAATACCAACTCAAACCAGCTCACAATGATTCAAACCCAGCTCAATCCAGCTCATACTGATCGAAACCCAGCACAACCCAGCTCACACTGACCCAAACCCAGCTCACACACTGACCCAAACCCAGTTCAATGAAGCTCACACACTCACCCAAACCCAGCTGAAACCAGCTCACACACTGCCCAATCCCAGCTCAACCCAGCTCACACACTGAGCCAAATCGAGCTCAGACCAGCTCACACACTGACCCAAACCCAGCTGCACCCGGCTCACACACTGACCCAATCCCAGCTCAACCCAGCACACACTGGCCCAAACCCAACTGACACACAGACCCAAACCCAGCTCAACTCAGCTCACAAACTGACCCAAACCCAGCTCAAAACAGCTCAGTCCCAAAACCAACTCAACCCGGATCACATACTAACAAAAACCCAGCTCAACCCAGCTCACACTGCCCCTAACCCAGCTGACACACAGACCCAAACCCAGCACAACCCAGCTCACACACTGAACCAAACCCAGCTCACACCAAACCAAACCCAGGTCAACCCAGCTCACACTGACACAAACCCAGCACAACCCAGCTCACACACTTACCCAAACCCAGCTCACACTGACCCAATCACAGCTCAACCCAGCGCACACACTGATTCAATCCTAGCTCAAAAGAGCTAACACATTGACCCAAACCCAGATCAACCCAGCCACAATGACTCAAACCCAGCTCATACTGATCCAAACCCAGCAGAACCCAGCTCACACTGACCCAAACCTAGCTCAACCCAGCTCACACACTGATCCTAATCCAGCTCAACTCACCTCACATACTGACTGAAACCCAGCTCAATCCAGCTCATACAATGACCAAAACCCAGCTCAACCCAGCTCACATGCTGACACAAAACCAGCTCAACCCTGCACACACTGACCCAATCCCAGCTCAATCCAGCTCACACTGACCCAAACCCAAATCAACCCAACTCACACGGACCCAAACCCAGCTCAAAACAGCTCAGGCCCAAAACCAACGCAACCCGGATCACAATGTCAAAAACCCAGCTCAGCCCAGCTCACACTGCCCCAAACCCAGCTGACATACTGCCCCAAACCCAGCTCAAACACAGACCCAAACCCAGCTCAACTCAGCTCACAAACTGACCCAAACCTAGCTCAACCCAGCTCACACTGACCCAAACCCAGCTCAATCCAGCTCACACACTGACCCAAACCCAGCTCCATCTGGCTCAGACACTGACCCAAATCCAGCTCAACCCATCTCCCACACTGACCCAATGCCAGCTCAACCCAGCTCACACACTGACCCAAACCCAGCTGAACCCAGCTCACACACTGACTTCAACCCAGCTCAACCCAGCTCACACTGACCCAAACCCAGCTGAACCCAGCTCACACTGAACCAAACCCAGCTCAGCCCAGCTCACACTGACCCTGACACAGTTCAACCCAGCTCACATTGCCCCAAACCCAACTGACACACAGACCCAAACTGAGCTCACCCCAGCACACATACTGATCCAAATCCAGCACAAACCACCTCACACACTGACACAATCCCAGCTCACATACTTACCCAAACCCAGCTCAACCCAGCGCACACACTGACCCAAGACCAGCTCAAACACAGACCCAAATGTAGCTCAACACAGCTCAAACACTGACCCAGACCCAGCTGAACCCAACTCACACTGATCCAAACCCAACTCAACCCAACTCACACTGACCCAAACCCAGCTCAAAACAGCTCAGTCCCAAAACCAACTCAACCCGGATCACATACTAACAAAAACCCAGCTCAACCCAGCTCACACTGCCCCAAACCCAGCTGACACACAGACCCAAGCCCAGCACAACCCAGCTCACACCAAACCAAACCCAGGTCAACACAGCTCACACTGACACAAACCCAGCACAACCCAGCTCACACACTTACCCAAACCCAGCTCACACTGACCCAATCACAGCTCAACCCAGCGCACACACTGATTCAATCCTAGCTCAAAACAGCTAACACATTGACCCAAACCCAGATCAACCCAGCCACAATGACTCAAACCCAGCTCATACTGATCCAAACCCAGCAGAACCCAGCTCACACTGACCCAAACCTAACTCAACCCAGCTCACACACTGATCCTAATCTAGCTCAACTCACCTCACATACTGACTGAAACCCAGCTCATTCCAGCTCACACAATGACCAAAACCCAGCTCAAAGCAGCTCACACACGACCCTTCTCAACCGAGCTCACCCCAGCCCACATACTGACCCAAAACGAGCTCAACCCAGCTCACACACTGATCCAAACCCAGCTCAACCCAGCTCACACTGAATCAAACCCAGCTCAACACAGTTCACACACCGACCCAAACCCAGCTCAACCCAACTCACACACTGACTCAAACCCAGTTCAACACAGCTCACACACTGACCTGAACTCAGCTCAACCCAGCTCAAACACTGAATCAAACACAGTTCAACCCAGCTCACACATTGACCCAAACCCAGCTCACACATTGACCCAAACCCAGCTCAACCCAGCTAACACTGAGCCAAACCCAGCTCAACCAAGCTCACACTGACCCAAACCCAGCTCAAGCTGGCTCACACACTGACCCAAATCCAGCTCAACCCAGCTCAAACACTGACCCAAACCCAGCTCACACTGGCCCAAACCCAGCTCAACCCAGCTCACACACTGACCCAAACCCAGTTCAACCCAGCTCACAAACTGACCCAAACCCAACTGAACCCAGCTCACACTGACCCAAACCCAGCTCAAACCGGCTCACACACTGACCCAAATCCAGCTCAACCCAGCTCAAACACTGACCCAAACCCAGCTCACACTGGCCCAAACCCAGCTCAACCCAGCTCACACACTGACCCAAACCCAGCTCAACCCTGCTCACACTGACCCAAACCCAGCTCAACCCTGCTCATACTGAACAAAACCCAGCTCAACCCAACTCACACTGTCCTAAACCCAACTCAACCCAACTCACACTGACCCAAACCCAACTCAACCCAGCTCACACACTGAACAAAACCCAGCTCTAACACTGACCCAAACCCAGCTCAACCCAGCTGACACTGAGCCAACCCCAGCTCAAAACAGCTCACACTGACCCAAACCCAGCTCAACCCAGCTCAGACATTGACCCACACCCAGCTCAACCCAGCTCACACCAAGCCAAACCCAGCTCACCCCAGCTAACAGTGAGCCAAACCCAGCTCAACCCAGCTCACACTGAGCCAAACCCAGCTCAACCCAGCTCACACTAAGCCAAACCCAGCTCAACACAGCTCACACTGACCCAAACCCAGCTGAACCCAGCTCACACACTGACCCACACCCAGCTCAATGCAGCTAACACTGCCCCAAACCCAGCTCAACCAAGCTCACACTGACCCAAACCCAGCTCAAGCTGGCTCACACACTGACCCAAATCCAGCTCAACCCAGCTCAAACACTGACCCAAACCCAGCTCACACTGGCCCAAACCCAGCTCAACCCAGCTCACACACTGACCCAAACCCAGTTCAACCCAGCTCACAAACTGACCCAAACCCAACTGAACCCAGCTCACACTGACCCAAACCCAGCTCAAACCGGCTCACACACTGACCCAAATCCAGCTCAACCCAGCTCAAACACTGACCCAAACCCAGCTCACACTGGCCCAAACCCAGCTCAACCCAGCTCACACACTGACCCAAACCCAGTTCAACCCAGCTCACAAACTGACCCAAACCCAACTGAACCCAGCTCACACTGACCCAAACCCAGCTCAAACCGGCTCACACACTGACCCAAATCCAGCTCAACCCAGCTCAAACACTGACCCAAACCCAGCTCACACTGGCCCAAACCCAGCTCAACCCAGCTCACACACTGATCCAAACCCAGCTCAACCCTGCTCACACTGACCCAAACCCAGCTCAACCCTGCTCATACTGAACAAAACCCAGCTCAACCCAACTCACACTGTCCTAAACCCAACTCAACCCAACTCACACTGACCCAAACCCAACTCAACCCAGCTCACACACTGAACAAAACCCAGCTCTAACACTGACCCAAACCCAGCTCAACCCAGCTGACACTGAGCCAACCCCAGCTCAAAACAGCTCACACTGACCCAAACCCAGCTCAACCCAGCTCAGACATTGACCCACACCCAGCTCAACCCAGCTCACACCAAGCCAAACCCAGCTCACCCCAGCTAACAGTGAGCCAAACCCAGCTCAACCCAGCTCACACTGAGCCAAACCCAGCTCAACCCAGCTCACACTAAGCCAAACCCAGCTCAACACAGCTCACACTGACCCAAACCCAGCTGAACCCAGCTCACACACTGACCCACACCCAGCTCAATGCAGCTAACACTGCCCCAAACCCAGCTCAACCCAGCTCACACACTGCCCCAATCCCAGCTCAAACCAGCTCACACTCTGACCCAATCCCAGCTCAACTCAGTTCACACACTGACTGTAAGCCAGCTCAACCCAGCTCACATCAAGCCAAACCCAGTTCAACCCAGCTCACACTGACAAAAACCCAGCTCAACCCAGCTCACACACTGACCCAAACCCAGCTCAAACCAGCTCACACACAACCCTTCTCAACCGAGCTCACCCCAGCCCACATACTGAACCAAAACGAGCTCAACCCAGCTCACACACTGATCCAAACCCAGCTCAACCCAGCTCACACTGAACCAAACCCAGCTCAACACAGTTCACGCACCGACCAAAACCCAGCTCAACCCAACTCACACACTGACTGAAACCCAATTCAACGCAGCTCACACACTGACCCGGACTCAGCTCAACCCAGCTCAAACACTGAATCTGACCCAGTTCAACCCAGGTCACACATTGACCCAAACCCAGCTCAACCCAGCTCATACATTGACCCAAACCCAGCTCAA
The DNA here is from genome assembly GCF_052327205.1 of Somniosus microcephalus. Lineage (NCBI taxonomy): Eukaryota > Metazoa > Chordata > Chondrichthyes > Squaliformes > Somniosidae > Somniosus > Somniosus microcephalus. The sequence continues at coordinate 389,546,782 of NC_140988.1, read as the reverse complement.
CACAGCTCACACTGAGTCAAACCCAGCTCAACCCAGCTCACACTGACCCAAACCCAGCTCAAACCGGTTCACACACTGACCCAAATCCAGCTCAACCCAGCTCACACACTGACCCAAACCCAGATCAACCCAGCTCACACTGGCCCAAACCCAACTGACACACATACCCCAATCCAGCTCAACCCAGCACACACCATGACCCAAACCCAGCTCAACCCAGCTCACACACTGATTTCAACCCAGCTCAACCCAGCTCACACATTGACACAAAAACAGCTCAATCCAGATCACACATGACCCAAGCCCTTCTCAAACACTGACACAAACCCAGCTTAACCCAGCTCAAACACTGACCCAAACCCAGCTCAACCCTGCTCATACTGACCAAAACCAAGCTCAACCCAACTCACACTGTCCTAAACCCAACTCAACCCAACTCACACTGACCCAAACCCAACTCAACCCAGCTCACACACTGAACAAAACCCAGCTCTAACACTGACCCAAACCCAGCTCAACATAGCTGACACTGAGCCAAACCCAGCTCAAACCAGCTCACACTGACCCAAACCCAGCTCAACCCAGCTCAGACATTGACCCCACCCAGCTCAACCCAGCTCACACCAAGCCAAACCCAGCTCAACCCAGCTCAGACATTGACCCCACCCAGCTCAACCCAGCTCACACTGAGCCAAACCCAGCTCAACGCAGCTCACACTGACCCAAACCCAGCTGAACCCAGCTCACACCAAGCCCAACCCAGGACACACTGACCCAAACCCAGCTCACCCCATCTCAGACATTGACCCAAACCCAGTTCAACCCAGCTCACACTGAGCCAAACCCAGCTCAACCCAGCTCACACTGAGCCAAACCCAGCTGAACCCACCTCACACTGACCCAAACCCAGCTGAACCCAGCTCACACACTGACCCACACCCAGTTCAACGCAGCTCACACCAAGCCAAACCCAGGTCAACCCAGGACACACTGACCCAAACCCAGCACAAACACTGTCACAAACGCAGCTCAACACAGCTCAAACACTGCCCCAATCCCAGCACAACCCAGCTCACACAGTGAACCAAAACCAGCTCAACCCAGCTCCAACACTGACCCAAACCCAGCTCAAACCAGCTCACACTGACCCAAACCCAGCTCAACCCAGCTCACACTGAGCCAAACCCAGCTGAACCCAGCTCACACTGACCCAAACCCAGCTGAACCCAGCTCACACACTGACCCACACCCAGTTCAACGCAGCTCACACCAAGCCAAACCCAGGTCAACCCAGGACACACTGACCCAAACCCAGCACAAACACTGTCACAAACGCAGCTCAACACAGCTCAAACACTGCCCCAATCCCAGCACAACCCAGCTCACACAGTGAACCAAAACCAGCTCAACCCAGCTCCAACACTGACCCAAACCCAGCTCAAACCAGCTCACACTGACCCAAACCCAGCTCAGCCCAGCTCACACTGACCCAAACCCAGCTCAAAACAGCTCAGTCCCAAACCCAACTCAACCCAGCTCACACACTGACACAAACCCAGCTCAACCCAACTCAACCCAGCTCACACTGGCCCAATCACAGCTCAAACCAGCGCACACACTGATTCAATCCCAGCTCAAAACAGCTAACACATTCATCCAAAACCAACTCAACCCAGCTCATACACACACCCAAATCCTGCTCAAAGCAGTTCACACACTGACCCAATACCAACTCAAACCAGCTCACAATGATTCAAACCCAGCTCAATCCAGCTCATACTGATCGAAACCCAGCACAACCCAGCTCACACTGACCCAAACCCAGCTCACACACTGACCCAAACCCAGTTCAATGAAGCTCACACACTCACCCAAACCCAGCTGAAACCAGCTCACACACTGCCCAATCCCAGCTCAACCCAGCTCACACACTGAGCCAAATCGAGCTCAGACCAGCTCACACACTGACCCAAACCCAGCTGCACCCGGCTCACACACTGACCCAATCCCAGCTCAACCCAGCACACACTGGCCCAAACCCAACTGACACACAGACCCAAACCCAGCTCAACTCAGCTCACAAACTGACCCAAACCCAGCTCAAAACAGCTCAGTCCCAAAACCAACTCAACCCGGATCACATACTAACAAAAACCCAGCTCAACCCAGCTCACACTGCCCCTAACCCAGCTGACACACAGACCCAAACCCAGCACAACCCAGCTCACACACTGAACCAAACCCAGCTCACACCAAACCAAACCCAGGTCAACCCAGCTCACACTGACACAAACCCAGCACAACCCAGCTCACACACTTACCCAAACCCAGCTCACACTGACCCAATCACAGCTCAACCCAGCGCACACACTGATTCAATCCTAGCTCAAAAGAGCTAACACATTGACCCAAACCCAGATCAACCCAGCCACAATGACTCAAACCCAGCTCATACTGATCCAAACCCAGCAGAACCCAGCTCACACTGACCCAAACCTAGCTCAACCCAGCTCACACACTGATCCTAATCCAGCTCAACTCACCTCACATACTGACTGAAACCCAGCTCAATCCAGCTCACACAATGACCAAAACCCAGCTCAACCCAGCTCACATGCTGACACAAAACCAGCTCAACCCTGCACACACTGACCCAATCCCAGCTCAATCCAGCTCACACTGACCCAAACCCAACTCAACCCAACTCACACGGACCCAAACCCAGCTCAAAACAGCTCAGGCCCAAAACCAACGCAACCCGGATCACAATGTCAAAAACCCAGCTCAGCCCAGCTCACACTGCCCCAAACCCAGCTGACATACTGCCCCAAACCCAGCTCAAACACAGATCCAAACCCAGCTCAACTCAGCTCACAAACTGACCCAAACCCAGCTCAACCCAGCTCACACTGACCCAAACCCAGCTCAATCCAGCTCACACACTGACCCAAACCCAGCTCCATCTGGCTCAGACACTGACCCAAATCCAGCTCAACCCATCTCCCACACTGACCCAATGCCAGCTCAACCCAGCTCACACACTGACCCAAACCCAGCTGAACCCAGCTCACACACTGACTTCAACTCAGCTCAACCCAGCTCACACTGAGCCAAACCCAGCTGAACGCAGCTCACACTGACCCAAACCCAGCTGAACCCAGCTCACACACTGACCCACACCCAGTTCAACGCAGCTCACACCAAGCCAAACCCAGCTCAGCCCAGCTCACACTGACCCAAACCCAGCTCAACCCAGCTCACACACTGGCCCAACCAAGCTCAAACCAGGGCAGGGCAGCACGGTGGCATAGTGGTTAGCACTGTTGCCTCACAGCGCCAGGAACCCGGGTTCAAATCCGGCCTCGGGCGACTGTCTGTGTGGAGTTTGCACATTCTCCCCGTGTTTGCGTGGGTTTCCTCCGGGTGCTCCGGTTTCCTCCCACAGTCCAAAGATGTGCTGGTTAGGTTGATTGGCTATGATAAATTGACCCTTAGTGTTAGGGGGATTAAATACGTGGGGTTACGGGGATAGGGTGGGATATGTGTCGGTGCAGGCTCGATGGGCCGAAATGGCCTCTATCTGCACTGTGGGGTTCCTGTGATTTCCTGTGAATCCCAGCTCAACTCAGCTCACACACTGACCCAAAACCAGCTCAACCCAGCTCACACCAAGCCAAACCCAGTTCAACCCAGCTCGCACTGACAAAAACTCAGCTCAAGCCAACTCACACACTGACCCAAACCCAGCTCAAACCAGCTCACTCATGACCCTTCTCAACCGAGCTCACCCCAGCCCACATACTGACCCAAAACCAGCTCAACCCAGCTCACACACTGATCCAAACCCAGCTCAGCCCAGCTCACACTGAACCAAACCCAGCTTAACACAGTTCACACACTGACTCAAACCCAGTTCAACACAGCTCACACACTGACCCGAACTCAGCTAAACCCAGCTCAAACACTGAATCAAACCCAGGTCAACCCAGCTCACACATTGACCCAAATCCAGCTCAACCCAGCTCACACACTGATGCTCAACCCAGCTCACACACTGCCCAATCCCAGCTCAACACAGCTGACACACTGACCCAAACCCAGCACAAACCAGCTCACACTGAGGCAAACCCAGCTCAACTCAGCTCACACTGACCCAAACCCAGCTCAACCCAGCTCACACTGAGGCAAACCCAGCTCAACTCAGCTCACACTGACCCAAACCCAGCTCAACCCAGCTCACACTGGCCCATACACAACTGACACACAGACCCCAACCCAGCTCAACCTAGCTCACACTGACCCAAACCCCACTAAACCCAGCTCACACACTGACGCACACCCAGCTCAATGCAGCTCACACTGACCCAAACCCAGCTCAACCCAGCTCAAACCAAGCCAAACTCAGCTCAACACAGCTCACACTGATCCAAACCCAGCTCAACCCAGCTCACACTGGCCCAAACCCAGCTCAAACCAACTCACACACTGACCCAAATCCAGCTCAAACACAGCCACAAACCCAGCTGAACACAGCTCAAACACTGCCCCAATCCCAGCTCAACCCAGCTGACACAGTGAACCAAAACCAGCTCAACCCAGCTCAAACACTGACCCAAACCCACCTCAAACCAGCTCACACTGACCCAAACCCAGCTCAGCCCAGCTCACACTGACCCAAACCCAGCTCAACCCAGCTCACACACTGAACCAAACCCAGCTCAACCCAGCTGACACACTGGCCCAACCCAGCTCAACCCAGCTCACTCACTGACTCAAACCGAGCTCACCCCAGCTCACACATTGATCCAATACCAGCTCAATGCACCTCACACACTGACCCAATCCCAGCTCAACCCAGCTCACACACTGACCCAAACCCAGCTCAACCCAGCTCACACGGACCCAAACACAGCTCAACCCAACTCACGCAGACCCAAACCCAGCTCAAAACAGCTCAGGCCCAAACCCAGTTCAACCCAGCTCACACTGCCCCAAACCCAACTGACACACAGACCCAAACTGAGCTCACCCTAGCTCACACACTGATCCAAATCCAGCACAACCCACCTCACACACTGACCCAAACCCAGCTCAACCCAGCTCACATACTGACCCAAACCCAGCTCACACTCTGACCCAAGCCCAGCTCAACCCAGCTCACACACTGACCCAAGACCAGCTCAAACACTGACCCAAATGTAACTCAACACAGCTCAAACACTGACCCAGACCCAGCTGAACCCCACTCACACTGACCCAAACCCAACTCAAACCAACTCACACTGACCCAAACCCAGCTCAAAACAGCTCAGATCCAAAACCAACTCAACCTGGGCCAAATACTGACAAAAATCCATCTCAACCCAGCTCACACTGCCCCAAACCCAGCTGACACACAGACCCAAACCCAGCTCAACCCAGCTCACACACTGACCCAAACCCAGCTCAACACAGCTCAAACTGACCCAAACCCAGCTCAACCCAGCTCACACACTGACGCAAACCCAGATCAACCCAGCTCACACACAGACCCAAATCCAGCTCAACTCAGCTCACACACTGACTGAAACCCAGCTCAACCCAGTTCACACACTGACCAATACCCAGACCAACCCAGCTCACACACTGACCCAAAACCACCTCAACCCAGCTCACACTGGCGAAACCCAGCTCACACACTGACCCAAACCCAGCTCAAGCCAGCTGACACACAGAACCAAACCCAGCTCAACCCAGCTCACCCCTGGAACCAAACCTATCTCAACACAGTTCACACACTGACCCAATCACAGCTCAACCCAGCTGACACACTGACCCAAAACCACTTTAACCCAGCTCAAACACTGCCCGAATCCCAGCTCAAACCAGCTCTCACTCTGACCCAATCCCAGCTTAACACATCTCACAAATTGACCCAAACCCAGTTCAACCCGGCTGACACACACACACAAACCCAGCACAAACCAATTCACACACCGACCCAATCCCGGCTCAACCCAGCTCACACACTGACCCAAACCCAGCTCAAGCCAGCTGACACACAGAACCAAACCCAGCTCAACCCAGCTCACACATGGAACCAAACCTATCTCAACATAGTTCACACACTGGCCCAAACCGAGCTCACGCCAGCTCATACACTGACCCAAACCCAGCTCAACCCAGCTGACACACAGACCCAAACCCAGCTCAACTCAGCTCACACACTGACTGAAACCCAGCTCAACCCAGCTCACACACTGACCAATACCTAGCTCAAACCAGCTCACACACTGACCCAAAACCAGCTCAACCCAGCTCACACACTGACCCAAACCCAGCTCAAACACTGACCCAAACCCAGTTCAACACAGTTCAAACACTGCCCCAATCGCAGCTGAACCCAGCTGACACACTGACCCAACCCCAGCACAAACCAGCTCACACTTAGCCAAACCCAGCTTAACCCAGCTCACACTGATCCAAACCCAGCTCAACCCAGCTCACACTGACCCAAACCCGGCTCAACCCAGCTCACACCAAGCCAAACCCAGGTCAACCCAAGTCACACTGACCCAAAACCAGCTCAACCCAGCTCACACTGACCCAAACCCAGCTCAAGCCAGCTCACACACTGACCCAAACCCAGCTCAACCCAGCTCACACTGACCCAAACCCAGCTGAACCCAGGTAACACACTGACCCAAACCCAGTTCAAACCAACTCACACACTGACCGAAATCCAGCTCAAACACTGTCACAAACCAAGCTCAACCCAGATGACACACTGACCCAAACCGAGCTCAACCTAACTCACACGGACCCAAACCCAGCTCAAAGCAGCTCATACACTGACCCAAACCCAACTCAATCCGGCTCACATACTGAAAAAACCCAGCTCAACCCAGCTCACACTGGCCCAAACCCAGCTGACACACAGACCCAAACCCAGCTCAACCCAGCTCACACACTGACTGAAACCCAGCTCAACCCAGCTCACACTGGCCCAAACCCGACTGACACACAGACCCAAACCCAGCTCAACCCAGCTCACACACTGACCCAAACCCAGCTCAAGCCAGCTGACACACAGAACCAAACCCAGCTCAACCCAGCTCACACACTGACCCAAACACAGCTCAACCCAGCTCACACATTGAACCAAAAACATCTCAACTCAGTTCACACACTGTCCCAAATCGAGCTCATCCCAGCTCACACACTGCCCCAATCCCAGCTTAACCCAGCTCACACACTGACCCAAACCCACATCAGCACATCTCACACATTGACCAAACCCAGCTCAACCCAGCTGACACACTGACCCAAACCCAGCTCAACCCAGCTCACACTGACTGAAACCCAGCTCAAGCCAGCTCACACACTGACCCAAACCCAGCTCTTCCCCGATGGTAAACTGACACAAACCCAGCTCAACCCAACTCACACGGACCCAAACCCAGCTCAAAGCAGCTCAAACACTGACCCAAACCCAACTCAGCCTGGCTCACATACTGAAAAACCCCAGCTCAACCCAGCTCACACACTGACCCAATCACAGCTCAACACAGCGCACACACTGACCCAATCCCAGCTCAACCCAGCTCACACACTGACTCAAAATCACCTCAACCCAGCTCACACTGGCCCAACCCCAGCTGACACATAGACCCAATCCCAGCTCAACCCAGCTCACACACTGACCCAATCACAGCTCCACACAGCGCACACACTGACCCAAAACCACCTCAATTCAGCACACACACTGACCCAAACCCAGCACAAACACTGCCCCAATCCCAGCTCAAACAAGCTTACACTCTGACCCAATCCCAGCTCAACAGATCTCACACATTGACCCACACCCAGTTCAACCCGGCTGACACACACACCCAAACCCAGAACAAACCAATTCACACACTGACCCAATGCCGGCTCAACCCAGCTCACACACTGACACAAGCCCAGCTCAACCCAGCTCACACTGACCCAAACCCACGTCAACCCAGCTCACACACAATCATAGCTCAACCCAGCTCACACACTGACCCAAAACCAGCTCAACCCAGCTCAAACCAAACCAAACCCAGGTCAACCCAGCTCACACTGACACAAACCCAGCTCAACCCAGCTCACACACTTACCCAACCCAGCTCAACCCAGCTCACACTGACCCAATCACAGCTCAACCCAACGCACACACTGATCCAATCCTAGCTCAAAATAGCTAACATATTGACTCAAACCCAGATCAATCCAGCCACAATGACTCAAACCCAGCTCATACTGATCCAAACCCAGCAGAACCCAGCTCACACCGACCCAAACCTAGCTCAAACAAGCTCACACACTGATCCTAATCCATCTCAACCCACCTCACACGCTGATCCTAATCCAGCTCAACCCACCTCACATACTGACTGAAACCCAACTCAACCCAGCTCACACAATGACACTACACCAGCTCAACCCTGCACACACTGACCCAATCCCAGCTCAATCCAGCTCACAGGAACCCAAACCCAACTCAACCTGGTTCATACACTGACACAAACCCAGCTCAACCCAGCTCACACAGACCCAAACCCAGCTCAACCCAGCTCACACTAAGCCAAACGCAGCTCAACCCAACTCACATGGACCCAATCCCAGCTCAACCCAGCTCACACACTGACCCAAACCCAGCTGAACCCAGCTCACACACTGACTTCAACCCAGCTCAACCCACCTCACACACTGACCCAATCCCAGCTCAACCCAGCTCACATACTGACCCAAACCCAGCTCACACTCTGACCCAAGCCCAGCTCAACCCAGCTCACACACTGACCCAAGACCAGCTCAAACACTGACCCAAATGTAGCTCAACACAGCTTAAACACTGACCCAGACCCAGCTGAACCCAACTCACACTGACCCAAACCCAACTCACACTGACCCAAACCCAACTCAAAACAGCTCAGGCCCAAAACCAACTCAACCCGGAACAAATACTGACAAAAACCCAGCTCAACACAGCTCACATTGCCCCAAACCCAGCTGACACACAGACCCAAACCCAGCTCAACCCAGCTCACACACTGACCCAACCCCAGCACAAACCAGCTCACACTGAGCCAAACCCAGCTAAACCCAGCTCACACTGATCCAAACCCAGCTCAACACAGCTCACGCTGACCCAAACCCAACTCAACCCAGCTCACACCAAGCCAAACCCAGGTCAACCCAAGTCACACTAGCCCAAACCCAGCTCAACCCAGCTCACACTGACCCAAACCCAGCTCAAGCCAGCTCACACACTGACCCAAACCCAGCTCAACCCAGCTCACACTGACCCAAACCCAGCTGAACCCAGGTAACACACTGACCCAAACCCAGCTCAACCCAGCTCACACTGACCAAAACCCAGCTCAAGCCAGCTCACACACTGACCCAAACTCAGCTCAACCCAACTCACACAGACACAAACCCAACTCAACCCAACTCATGCGGACCCAAACCCAGCTCAAAACAGCTCAGGCCCAAACCTAGTTCAAGCCAGCTCACACTGCCCCAAACCCAACTGACACACAGACCCAAACTGAGCTCACCCCAGCTCACACACTGATCCAAATCCAGCACAACCCACCTCACACACTGACCCAATCCCAGCTCAACCCAGCTCTCATACTGACCCAAACCCAGCTCACACTCTGACCCAAGCCCAGCTCAACCCAGCTCACATACTGACCCAAGACCAGCTCAAACACTGACCCAAATGTAGCTCAACACAGCTTAAACACTGACCCAAACCCAGCTGAACCCAACTCACACTGACCCAAACCCAACTCAAAACAGCTCAGGCCCAAAACCAAATCATCCCAGAACGAATACTGACAAAAACCCAGCTCAACCCAGCTCACATTGCCCCAAAACAAGCTGACACACAGACCCAAACCCAGCTCAACCCAGCTCACACACTGACCCAAACCCAGCTCAACCCAGCTCACAGTGACCCAAACCCAACTCAACCCAGCTCACACACTGACCGAAATCCAGCTCACACACTGACCCAAACCCAGATCAACCCAACTCACACGGACCTAAACCCAGCTCAAAGCAGCTCATACACTGACCCAAACCCAACTCAATCCGGCTCACATACTGAAAAAACCCAGCTCAACCCACCTCACACTGGCCCAAACCCAGGTAACACACAGACCCAAACGCAGCTCAACCCAGCTCACACACTGAGAGAAACCCAGCTAACACTGGCACAAAACCAGCTGACACACTGACACAAACCCCAGCTGACACACAGAACCAAACCCAGCTCAACCCAGCTCACACACTGTCCCAAACCAAGCTCACCCCAGCTCACACACTGCCCCAATCCCAGCTTAACCCAGCTCACACACTGACCCAACCCCACATCAGCACCTCTCACACATTGACCAAACCCAGCTCAACCCAGCTGACACACTGACCCAAACCCAGCTCAACCCAGCTCACACTGACCGAAACCCAGCTCAAGCCAGCTCACACGCTGACCCAAACCCAGCTCAACCCAACTCACGGGCCCAAATCCAACTCAACCCAACTCACGCGGACCCAAACCCAGCTCAAAACAGCTCAGGCCCAAACCCAGTTCAAGCCAGCTCACACTGCCCCAAACCCAACTGACACACAGACCCAAACTGAGCACACCCCAGCTCACACACTGATCAAAATCCAGCACAACCCACCTCACACACTGACCCAATCCCAGCTCAACACAGCTCACATACTGACCCAAACCCAGCTCACACACTGACCCAAGACCAGCTCAAACACTGACCCAAATGTAGCTCAACACAGCTTAAACACTGACCCAGACCCAGTTGAACCCAACTCACACTGACCCAAACCCAACTCAACCCAACTCACACTGACCCAAACCCAACTCAAAACAGCTCAGGCCCAAAACCAACTCAACCCGGAACAAATACTGACAAAAACCCAGCTCAACCCAGCTCACATTGCCCCAAAACAAGCTGACACACTGACTCAAACCCAGCTCAACCCAACTCACATGGGCCCAAACCCAGCTCAAACCAACTCACACACTGACCCAAACCCAGCTCAAACACTGACCCAAACCCAGCTCAACCCAGCTCACAATGACCCAAACCCAGCTCAACCTAACTCACATGGACACAAACCTAGCTCAACCCAGCTAACACACAGACACAAACCCAGCTCAACCCAGCTCACACACTGACCCAAACCCAGTTCAACCCAACTCACACTGACCCAAACCCAGCTCAACCCAAATAACCCAACTCACACTGACCCAAACCCAGCTCAACCCAACTCACACGGACCCAAACCCAGCTCAAACCAGCTCACACACTGACCCAAACCCAGCTGAAACACAGACCCAAACCCAGCTCAACCCAGCTCACACACTGACCCAATGCCAGCTCAACCCAGCTCACACACTGACCCAAACCCAGCTCAACCCAGCTCACTCACTGGCTGAAACCCAGCTCAACCCAGCTCACACACTGACCAAATCTATGCTCAACCCTGCTCACACTCTGACCCAAAACCAGCTCAACCCAGATCACACACTGACCCAAACCCAGCTCAAACACTGACCCAAACCTAGCTCAACCCAGCTCATACACACACCCAAATCCAGCTCAAAGCAGCTCACACTGACCCAATACCAACTCAACCCAGCTCACAATGACTCAAACCCAGCTCAACCCAGCTCATACTGACCCAAACCCAGCACAAACCAGCTCACACCGACCCAAACCCAGCTCAACCCAGCTCACAAACTGACCCAAACCCAGCTCACCCCAGCTCACATACTGACCCAATCCCAGGTCAACCCAGCTCACACACTGATCCAAACCCAGCTCACACACTGACTCAAACCCAGCTCAACCCAGCTCACACACTGATCCAAACCCAGCTCACACACTGACTCAAACCCAGCTCAACCCTGCTCACACACTGACCCAAACCCAGCTCAACTACAAGGCCACCGACTCCCACAGCTACCTGGACTACACTTCCTCCCACCCCGCCTCCTGTAAGGACTCTATTCCATTCTCCCAGTTTCTCCGTCTCCGTCGCATCTGCTCCGACGATGCCACCTTCCACACCAGTGCTTCCGACATGTCTTCCTTTTTCCTCAACCGAGGATTCCCCTCTACCGTGGTTGACACGGCCCTCGACCGTGTCCGCTCTATCTCCTGCACTTCTGCTCTCACCCCTGCCCCTCCCTCCTGGAACCACGATAGGGTTCCCCTTGTCCTCACCTTTCACCCCACCAGCCTCCACATTCAACGGACCATCCTCCACCATTTTCGCCACCTCCAACGTGATCCCACCACCAAACGCATCTTCCCCTCCCCTCCCCTTTCAGCATTCCGTAGGGACCGCTCCCTCCGAGACACCCTAGTCCACTCCTCTGTCACCCCCAGCACCCCTTCCCCTTCGCCTGGCACCTTCCCGTGCAAACGCAGGAGATGCCCTTATACCTCCCCCTTCCCACTGTCCAGGTGAAACAACGATTTACTTGTACTTCTTGCAATTTAGTACACTGATTCGCTGCTCACGATGTGGTCTCCTCAACATTGGGGAGACCAAACGCAGATTGGGTGACCACTTTGTGGAACACCTCCGTTCAGTCCGTAAGAGGGACCCCGAGCTTCCGGTCACCTGTCATTTTAATTCACCGCCCCATTCCCACTCAGACCTCACCATACTCGGGCTCTTGCATTGTTCCAACGAAGCTCAACGTAAGCTCGAGGAACAGCACCTCATCTTCCGATTAGGCACTTTACAGCCTTCCGGACTCAATATCGAGTTCAACAACTTCAGATCATAACCTCGGCCCCTATTACATTTTTACATATATTTTTTATCCACACCATTGTTTTGTGCCCTTCCCCTTTTCACACCTAATCTAGAGCCGTCTTTTGTCTCCACTAGTCCAATCACCATCTTGTCTCGTTTTGAATACCTCTTAATGTCTCTTCACTTCTCTTTTGTTCTCTCATCCCCATTTCCCAGCCCCCAAACTGGCCTTTTAATCGGTTTCATTTCCTGTGTTTTTTCAGTCCTGACGAAGGGTTTCGACCCGAAACGTTGACGCTATTTCTCTCTCCACGGATGTTAGCTGGCCTGCTGAGGTTTTCCAGCATTTTCTGTTGTTATTCCAGCTCAACCCAACTCACCGACTGACCCAAACCCAGCTCAGCCCAGCTCACACAGTGACCCAAAGACAGCTCACCCCAGCTCACACTGGCTCAAACCCAGCTCAACCCAGCTCACACAGTGACCCAAAGACAGCTCACCCCAGCTCACAATGACCCAAACCCAACTCAGTCCAGCTCACACTGGCTCAAACCCAGCTCAACCCAGCTCACACAGTGACCCAAGACAGCTCACCCCAGCTCACACTGACCCAAAACCAAATAAGCCCAGCTCACACTGGCTCAAACCCAGCTCAACCCAGCTCACACAGTGACCCAAATCCAACTCAACCCAGCTCACACAGTGACCCAAATCCAACTCAACCCAGCTCACACAGTGACCCAAATCCAACTCAACCCAGCTCATACACAGGCCCAAACATAGCACAACACAGCTCACACACTGACCCAATCCCAGCTCAACACAGCTCACACACCCATCCAAAACCACATCAAACCAGCTGACCCTGTCCCAAACCCAGCTCAACCAAAAGAGGGACCTCCCACACCCTAACCCAACCTCTAATGTCACATTTCATCCCTCCCACCGCACATCGACCCAAACACAGCTCACATACTGACCAATACCCAGCTAACACACTGACATAAAACCAGCTCAGCCCAACTCACACTGACCCAAATGCAGCTCAACCCAGCTCACTCACTGTCCCAAACTGAGCTCACCCATCTCACACATGGATCCAAAACCAGCTCAGCCCAACTCACACTGACCCGAATGCAGCTCAACCCAGCACACACATTGACTCAAACCCAGCTCACACAAACACACCCAAACCCAGATCAAACCAGCTCACACAGTGACCCAAACACAGCTCAACCCAGCTCACACAGTGACTCAAACCCAGCTCAAACCAGCTCACACACTGATCCAAAACCAGCTCAAACCAGCTCAATCCAGCTAACACACTAACCTAAAGCCAGCTCAACACAGCTCACACTGACCTAACCCAGCTGAATCCAGCTCACAAACATGACCAAAAGCAGCTGAACCCAGCTCAACCCAGCTCACACTGACCCAAACCCATCTGAGCCCAGCTCACACTGACTCAAACCCAGCTCAACCCAGCTCACACACTGACCCAAACCAAGCTCAACTAGTTCATGCACTGACCCAAACCCAGCTCAACCAGCTCACACACTGATCTCAGTCCAGCTCAACCCAGATCACACACTGACCCAAACCAAGCTCACACACTGACCCAAACCCAGCTCAACCCAGCTCACACACTGACCAAAGCCCAGCTCAACCCAACTCACACTGGCACAACCAAGCTCAAACCAACTCACACGGACCCAAACCCAGCTCACACACTGACCCAAACTCAGCTCATCCCAGCTCGCACACTGACACAATCCCAGCTCAACACAGCACACACACTGACCCAATCGAAGCTCAACACAGTTCACACTGACCCAAACCCAGCTCAACCCAGCTCATTCTGATCCAAACCCAGCACAACCCAGTTCACACTGCCCCAAACCCAGCTCAACCCAGCTCATACATGGACCCAAAACCAGCTCACACACTGACCCAATCCCAGGTCAACCCAGCTCACACACTGACCCAAACCCAGCTCACACACTGACTCAAACCCAGCTCAACCCAGCTCACACACTGACCCAAACACAGCCAAACCCAACTCACCCCAGCTCAAACACATCTCAACCCAGCTCACCAACATGACCAAAAGCAGCTCACACCAGCTCACACACTGACCCAAAGCCAGCTCAAACCAGCTCAATCCATCTCACGCTGACCCAAACCCAGTTGAACCCAGCTCACAAACTGACCAAAAGCAGCTGAACCCAGCTCAACCCAGCTCACATATTGACCCAAACCCAACTCAACCCAGCTCATACACTGGCCCAAACACAGCTCAACCCAACTCACACACTGACCCAATCACAGCTCAACTCAGCGTACACACTGACCCAATACCAACTCAACCCAGCTCACAATGACTCAAACTCAGCTCAACCCAGCTCACACACTGAACCAAAACCAGCTGAAGACAGCTCAATCCAGCTAACACACTGATGCAAACCCAGCTCAACCCAGCTCACACACTGACCCAAACCCAGCTGAACCCAGCTCACATTGACCCAAACCCAGCTCAACCCAGCTCACACATTGATGCAAACCCAGCTCAACCCAGCTCAACCCAGCTCACACACTGGCCCAAACACATCTCAACCCAGCTCACACACTGACCCAAACCAGCTCAAACACTGACCAAATCCCAGCTCAAAACAGCCCACACATTGACCCAAACCCAGCTCAACCCAGCTCATACTCACACCCAAACCCAGCTCAAAGCAGATCACACACTGACACAATATCAACTCAACCCAGCTCACAATGACACAAACCCAGCTCATCCCAGCTCAGAGTGAACCAAACCCAGCACAAACCAGCTCATACTGACCCAAACCCAGCTCAAACCAGCTCATACATGACCCAGCTCAACCGAGCTCACCCCAGCTCATACACAGAACCAAACCCAGATCAACTCAGCTTACATGCTGACCCAAAACCAGCTCAACCCAGCTCAAGCACTGACCCAAAACCAGCTCAACACAACTCAAACACTGCCCCAATCCCAACTCAACCCAGCTGACACACTGACCCAATCCCAGCTCAACCCAGCTCACACTGACCCAAAACCAGCTCAAGCAAGCTCACACACTGACCCAAATCCAGCTCATCCCAGCTCGCACACTGACCCAAACACAGCTCAACCCAGCTAAGAAACTGACCCAATCCCAGCTCAACCCAGCTCACACTGGCCCATACCCAGCTCAACCCAGCTCACACACTGACCCATACCCAGCTCAACCCAGCTCACACACTGACCCAATCCCAGCTTAAACCAGCTCACACACTGACCCAATCCCAGCTCAACACAGCTCACACACTGACCCAATCCCAGCTCAACCCAGCTCACACACTGACCCAAACCCAGCTCAACCCAGCTCACTATTTGTCCCAAATCCAGCTCAACCAAGAGAGTCATAGAGTCATAGAGTAATACAGCACGGACAGAGGCCCTTCAGCCCATCGTGTCTGCGCCGGCCATCAAGCCCTGTCTAATCTAATCCCATATTCCAGCATTTGGCCCGTAGCCTTGTATGCTATGGCATTTCAAGTGCTCATCCAAATGCTTCTTAAATGTTGTGAGGGTTTCTGCCTCCACAACCCTTTCAGGCAGTGAGTTCCAGACTCCAACCACCCTCTGGGTGAAAAAGTTCTTTCTCAAATCCCCTCTAAACCTTCCTCCCTTTACCTTGAATCTATGCCCCCTAGTTATTGACCCCTCTACTAAGGGAAAAAGCTCCTCAGCATCCATCCTATCTATGCCCCTCATAATTTTGTACACCTCAATCATGTCCCCCCTCAGCCTCCTCTGCTCCAAGGAAAACAAACCCAATCTGCCCAGTCTCTCTTCATAGCTGAAGCGCTCCAGCCCTGGTAACATCCTGGTGAACCTCCTCTGCACCCTCTCTAACGCGATCACATCCTTCCTGTAGTGTGGCGACCAGAACTGCACACAGTATTCCAGCTGTGGCCTAACCAGTGTTTTATACAGCTCCATCATAACCTCCTTGCTCTTATATTCAATGCCTCGGCTAATGAAGGCAAGTATCCCATATGCCTTTTTTACCACCTTATCCACCTGTTCCGCCGCCTTCAGGGATCTGTGTACTTGCACACCCAGATCCCTCTGACCCTCCGTCTTGCCTAGGGTCTTTCCATTCATTGTGTATTCCCTTGCCTTGTTAGTCCCCCCAAAGTGCATCACCTCGCACTTTTCCGGGTTAAATTCCATTTGCCACTGTTCCGCCCATCTGACCAACCCATCTATATCGTCCTGCAGACTGAGGCTCCCCTCCTCGCTATTTACCACCCTACCAATTTTTGTATCATCCGCGAACTTACTGATCATACCTTTTACATTCATATCCAAGTCATTAATGTAGACCACAAACAGCAAGGGACCCAGCACCGATCCCTGTGGTACCCCACTGGCCACAGGCTTCCAGTCACAAAAACAACCTTCGACCATCACCCTCTGCCTTCTGCCACTAAGCCAGTTTTGTATCCAATGTGCCAAGGCACCCTGGATTCCATGGGCTCTTACCTTCTTGACCAGTCTCCTGTGCGGGACTTTATCGAAGGCCTTACTGAAATCCATGTATACCACATCCACTGCGTTACCCTCATCCACACACCTAGTCACCCCCTCAAAAAATTCAATCAAATTAGTCAGACATGATCTTCCCTTGACAAAGCCATGTTGACTATTCCTGATTAATCCTTGCCTCTCCAAGTGGAGACAAATTTTGTCCCTCAGAATTTTTTCCAATAATTTTCCTACCACTGATGTTAGGCTCACTGGCCTGTAGTTCCCCGGTTTTTCCCTACTACCCTTCTTGAATAATGGTACTACATTAGCGGTTCTCCAGTCCTCTGGCACATCCCCTGTGGCCAGAGAGGTCCTGAATATATGTGTTAGAGCCCCTGCAATCTCTTCCTTTGCCTCACACAGCAGCCTGGGATACATTTCATCCGGGCCTGGGGATTTATCCATTTTTAGGCCAGCTAAAACCGCCAATACCTCCTCCCTCTCGATGTTAATATGTTCGAGCATATCACAGTCCCCCCGCCCTACTTCTATGTCTACATCATCCTTCTCCATAGTGAAAACAGATGCAAAAAATTCATTTAGAACCCCTCCTACATCTTCCGGCTCCACAAACAGATTGCCACTTTTGTCCCTAATGGGCCCTATTTTTTCCCTAGTTATCCTCTTACCCTTAATATACTTATAAAACATCTTCGGATTTTCCTTTATTTTGCTCGCCAGTGTTATTTCATGGCCCCTCCTTGATCTCCTAATTTCTTTTTTAAGTATCCCCCTGCACTTTTTTACTCCTCTAGGGCTTCCTCCGTCTTTAGCCTTTTGTATCTACCAAAAGCCCTCCTTTTTTTCCTAATCCATTCTCGTATATCCCCTGACATCCAAGGTTCCCTGTGGTTTTTGGAACCACTCTTGACCTTTACGGGAACATGTTGCCATTGTATGATCTCAATCTCCCTTCTGAAAGCCTCCCATTGCTCCGATGCGGATTTTCCTACAAGTAGCTGATCCCAGTCCATTTTGGCCAGATCCTGCCTTATCCTATTAAAATCGGCCTTCCCCCAATTTAGAACCTTTATTTCCGGCCCATCCCTGTCCTTTTCCATGACCACCTTAAATCTTACCATATTATGGTCACTATCACCAAAGTGCTCACCTACTAGCACTTTTTCCACTTGGCCGGCCACATTCCCTAGAATTAGGTCCAGTACCGCCCCCTCTCTTGTAGGACTTTCTACATGCTGGCTCAAAAAGCTCTCCTGGATGCACTTTAAGAATTCTACACCCTCTGAGCCTTTCACACTCTGACTATCCCAGTTAATATTGGGGAAGTTGAAATCCCCCATTATTATTACCCTATTATTTGCACATTTCTCTGAGATTTGCCTACATATCTGTTCCTCTATCGCCCCCTGACTGTTTGGAGGCCTATAGTACACTCCCAGCAAAGTGCTTGCCCCCTTTTTGTTTTTAAGCTCCACCCATATGGCCTCATTAGAGGACCCTGCTAATATATCATCCCTCCTTACTGCAGTAATTGACTCCTTAATTAATATTGCGACACCCCCTCCTCTTATACCTCCCCCTCTGTCTCGCCTGAAGATTCTGTACCCCGGAATATTGAGCTGCCAGTCTTGCCCCTCCCTCAACCATGTCTCTGTGATAGCAACAATATCATACTCCCATGTGTTTATCAACACCTTCAGTTCATCCACCTTATTTGCAAGACTCCTTGCATTAAAATAGATGCCATCCAGCCTTGCCCTTATATATTTGCCCTGTCTACCAAGCTGACTTGTTTTTTTCTCTATAGTTGGCAGCACATCACCCCCTATTTCAGCTCCCCTCTGTATCCCATCCCCCTGCCAAGTTAGTTTAAACCCCCCCCCAACAGTGCTAGCAAACCTCCCCGCAAGGATATTTGTCCCGCTCTGGTTCAGGTGCAACCCGTCCGACTTGTACAAGTCCCACCTTTCCCAGAAGCAGGCCCAGTGATCCAGGAAAGTAAAACCCTCCCCCCTACACCAACTCTTTAGCCACGCATTCATCTGCTCTATCCTCCCATTCCTATACTTACTAGCACGTGGCACTGGGAGTAATCCAGAGATTACAACCTTTGAGGTCCTGCTCTTTAATCTGTTACCTAGCTCCCTAAATTCTTGATGCAGGACCTCATCCCCCTTCCTTCCTATGTCGTTGGTCCCAATGTGGACCACGACCTCTGCTTGCTCACCCTCCCCCTTAAGAATGCCCTGTAGCCGCTCAGTGACATCCCAGACCCTGGCCCCAGGGAGGCAACAAACCATCCTGGAGTCACGTTTGCGGCCACAGAAACGCCTATCTGTTCCCCTTACGATAGAATCCCCTACCACTATTGCTGCCCCACTCTTTTTCCTCCCTTTCTGAGCAGCAGAAGCGTCCCTGGTGCCAGGAAGCTGGCTGCTGCTGCCTTCCCCTGGTGAGTCATCCCCCTCAACAGTATCCAACTTGGTATACTTGTTTGAAAGGGGGATGTCCACAGGGGTTCCCTGCACTTCCTGCCTGCCTCTGTTGCTCCGCCTGATGGTCACCCCTGTGCAGCCCTACCCTGAGGCGTGAACAACTCGCTAAACGTGCTATCCACGACCCTCTCAGCATCGCGCATGCTCCAAAATTCATCCACCCGCAGCTCGAGCGCCGCAATGCGGTCCACAAGTAGCTGCAGCTGGATGCATTTCCCACACACATGGGCGCCAGGGACACTGGCAGCGTCCCTGATTTCCCACATGGAGCAAGAGGAGCAGAACACGGGTCTGAGCTCTCCTGCCATGACTTACTCCTTTAATTAATTAAAAAATTTATTCAATACCCCAGTTACAGGTATACTCTAGGGCGCTTTATTTACCAACTGTTCCCACTACACCAGAGACCCTAGGGCCTAGAAATTCAGTTGCGTTTGCGCCCACTTTTTGGCTATAGAGTGGGTTTGCGCCGTAAGTTTTTAACGCCCGAACTTGAGTTCGTCCCTAACATCGGCGTAAGCCGTTAGCACTGCGCCGGCACTGATGACGTCATCGGTGTGCGCAGCGCCCCGGTTCCAATGATAAACCGTCCCGATGGCCAAATTGAGTTGCGGCCGCAAACAGCGTTTGCAAAACGGTGCGTTGCAGCTCCGAAAGGCCGGCGCATAAAGGTGGAGCGGCGGCCGGCCGCTTTTCCGGCGGCCGCCTGCCCGCAGCTCCCTCCCCGGACTCCTGCACCACCCCCCCGCGGCATTGGTGTGTGACTCCCGTGAGCCCGGCACTTCTCCGTGGTGCCGGGCTCATTTGCCGGGGGATTCCATCGGCGATCTCACGGCTGCAGGCAGCTCCTCCTTAAGAGATGGAGGAGGCCTGCAGTACCCCAGCCTGCCGCACCGCATCGGTTGCCGCAGCGGCAGCTGGGCGCCGGAAACTGACAGTCTTCGCCCCAAACGAGGCGTCCAAACCCTGCAATAGCGCCCGCCGCCGTCTTGGGGTGGCGCTACTGAATTTCAGGCGGGCGCTAGGGGAATCCGGGCGTGCACTAAATTTCGGGCGCTAAAGACCTGGCGTGGCGGAACCGAATTTTTAGCCCATGAAATTTAACACCACAGAAGTCAAGCTTGTATTGAAAAGAGAGAAATACTCACCAACCAATCACTTACCTGCTCCCTGGTGACATCACACTCTGATTACTTTTTACCTCTCTCCTCTGCTGTTGATTTGGTCGGGCCTCGGTCTTCGCGCCGGTTTTTATACCGGGCTCACCTCCTCTCTGCTGCCGCTGCTCCCTGGAACTGGTCGGGCCTCGGTCTTCGCGCCGGTTTTTATACCGGGCTCACCTCCTCTCTACTGCCGCTGCTCCCTGGAACTGGTCGGGCCTCGGTCTTCGCGCCGGTTTTTATACCGGGCTCACCTCCTCTCTGCTGCCGCTGCTCCCTGGAACTGGTCGGGCCTCGGTCTTCGCGCCGGTTTTTATACCGGGCTCACCTCCTCTCTGTTGCCGCTGCTCCCTGGAACTGGTCGGGCCTCCCACACCCTAACTCAACACCTAACGTCACACTTCAACCCAACCACCGCACATTGACCCAACCACAGCTCACATACTGACCCAAACCCAGCTGAAACCAACTCACACGCCGACCCAAACCCAGCTAAACCCAGCTCACGCTGACCCAAACCCAGCTCAACCCAGCTCACAGACTCAACCAAACTCAGCTCAATCCAGCTCACACACTGACACAAACCCAGCTCAACCCAGCTCAATCACTGCCTCAATCCCAGCTCAACCCAGCCCACACACTGACCCAAACCCAGCTCAACCCAGCTCACACACTGACCCAATCACAGCTCAACCCATCTCACACATTGACCCAAACCCAGCTCAACCCAGCTGACACACACACAAACCCAGCTCAAACCAGCTCACATACTGCCCCAATCCCAGCTCAACTCACCTCAAAGACCAACACAAAACCAACTCAACCCAGATCAAACACTGACCCAATCCCAGCTCAACACATCTCATACATTGGCCCAAACGCAGCTCAACCCAGCTGACACACACACCCAAACCCAGCTCAAACCAGATCATACACCGACCCAATCCTAACTCAACCGAGCTCACACCCTGATGCAAACCCAGCTCAACCCATTTCACTCTGAGCTCAACCCAGCTCACACACTGACCCAACCCAGCTTAACCAAGAGAGGGACCTCCCACACCCTAACCCAACACCTAACGTCAGTCTTCAACCTTCCCACCGCACATCGACCCAAACACAGCTCACGTACTGACCCAAACTCAGCTCAGAAACCGAGTCAAACCCAGCTCAACCCAGCTCACAAACCAACTCAAACCCAGCTCAACCCAGCTCATACACCGACCGAAACCCAGCTCAACCCAGCTCACAAACCGACTCAAACCCAGCTCACAAACCAACTCAAACCCAGCTCAACCCAGCTCATACACCGACCGAAACCCAGCTCAACCCAGCTCACACACTGACCCAAACCCACATCAACCCAGCTCACACACTGAGCCAAAACCAGCTCAACCCAGCTCACTCACTGACCCAAACCCAGCTCAAACACTGACACAAACCCAGCTCAACCCAGCACAAACACTGCCCCAATCCCAGCTCAACCCAGCTCACACATTGACCCAATCCCAGCTCAACCCATCTCATACATTGACCCAAACCCAGTTCAACCCAGCTGACACACACCTAAACCCAGCTCAAACATGCTCACACACTGACCCAATCCCAGCTCAACCCAGCTCACACACTGACCCAAACCCAGCTCAAACAGACCCAAAACCAGTTCAACCCAGCTCACACCGAGCCAAACCCAGGTCAACCCAGCACACACTACCCAAACCCAGCTCAACCCAGCTCACAAACTGACACAAATCCAGTTCAACCCAGCTCACACTGACCCAATCCCAACTCCAGCCTGCTCACACACTGACCCAAGCCCAGCTCAACGCAGCTCACACACTGACCCAAACCCATATCAAACCAGCTCACAGTGTCCCAAACCCAGCTCACCCAAGCGAGGGACCTCCCACACCCTAACCCAACCCCTAATGTCACACCTCAACCCTCCCACCGCAAATCGACCCAAACCCAGCTCACATACTGACATAAACCCAGCTCATCCCAGCTCGCACACTGACCCAATCACAGCTCAACCCAGCTCACACTGACCCAAACCCAGCTCAAAACAGCTCACACACAACACTGTGTGGTTTCAACAGAGTGCTGCGAATTGGGTGAGTCAGGGGCCTAGAAATTCGGTGGACTGCGCCACCAGTTAGCGCACAAAGAGGGCACTTAGTGGGTTTAGCGCCACTGGCCATGCCTCCCGCGAAATTTAGCGGGGCGCTAATGGTGGCGCTAGCCGGTAGCGCTGTGCTGCCCCGATCGCAAAATTTGGTAGCGCCCCCTGCTGTAACGCCGGTTGCAATTTGCGACCGGTTCAGGGGGGCCTACCTGCGGCGGTAGAGGTGCTGAGGTGCGGGGCGGCCATTTTTTTTGCTGGCCGCCTGCCAGCACCTCCTCACGCAGCCGTCCCCGGCCTCCTGAGCACCGCCCCCCCCGCGTTGTGCCGGCTGTCTCCCAAGAGCCTGGCACTTCTCCTCGGTGCCGGGCTCTTTTGCCGGCACTCGCGATCCTCGATTGCGCTGCAGCAGGCCTCTCCCCTTTAAGAAGGGGAGGAAGGCCTGCAGTACCACAGCGCGCTGTGCCGCAGCGTGTGGCGCTGCGGCACGTTGCGCTGCGAACTTCAGTTGCAGTGCCCCAAGACGGATGCGGGGTGCCTCGAGTAGCGCCGCGCTTCCGTTTGGGGCGCTCAAACTGAATTTCCGGCGGGCGCTCGCGACTCCTTCTGGGGCGGTACTTCCGGCGCCCTGGCGAGACTGGCACCCCGTTTCTGAATTTTTAGGCCAGGGAGTCTTAACTGGTTGCTAAAATCAAACTTTTGTTTGTTTCACATTTACTTTTTTTTATTGTACAACAGCACTTATACAACTCATCAATTACATAGTAAATCCATTACATTCATTGACCACAATAAGAAAAAAAATAAAGCCTTGAGAACAGCTTTATGGTTAACAATATAAATGCAATGATAAATTTTACAAATGAATCAATAATATTTACAGTACAAACTACCACTATTTCAATAAACCGAGAAAAACCCGTATGACGCCAGTCCTACTGACATCGTTCACCCATTCCATCGTTCAATCATCTGTTCGTTCGCTCGCTCTTCGTTCGTTCGTTAGATTGTTCGTTCGTTCGCTCGAGCATAAGTTCCGTTGTGCGTGCGTGCGTATCATTGTGTCTGCGGCGTGCGTTCACGCGAGCGTTCGTTCGATCCAGAACCCAGCCGTCGAAGTACTCATAAATTTCTTACCAATACAATTTATTTTTTTCCTTTCTTTTAATTGTCCCCTGTTAGCTTATTTTTCTCCCTTTTATAAAACATACCATTTACTGGGCAATAATCTCAAAGTAAATTCCACACAGACAATAATTAACACCACAATGTACAAAGTCCCATAGCCTTATCAGAAATCAATTAAAGCTTCAAGTAGACTGCTTTAGATAGAAGCAGTCTGTCTGTCCTCCACCAGAATGGCGGCGCACAAACCCGATCCCATCACCAAAACAAAGCCTCACAGCTGCCACCAGATGGAGCACAGGCGGGGCCGCTGGATCTCATTCGGGCCCGAGACCGTTCTTCAACCTTAGAAGCCATACAGCATGCTCACCCACAGCATCTCCCGACTCCGCTTCTGTCGACCATCCGCTCCGCCCTGGGCCCCCCGCCTGGGGTCCTCCGTGCTGGGCCCCCCGCCTGGGGTCCTCCACGCTGGGCCCCCCGCCTGGGGTCCTCCACGCTGGGCCCCCCGCCTGGGGTCCTCCGTGCTGGGCCCCCCGCCTGGGGTCCTCCGTGCTGGGTCCCCCGCCTGGGGTCCTCCGTGCTGGGTCCCCCGCCTGGGGTCCTCCGTGCTGGGCACCCCCGCCTGGGGTCCTCCGTGCTGGGCCCCCCCGCCTGGGGTCCTCTGTGCTGGGCCCCCCGCCTGGGGTCCTCCGTGCTGGGCCCCCCGCCTGGGGTCCTTCGTGCTGGGCCCCCCGCCTGGGGTCCTCCGTGCTGGGCCCCCCGCCTGGGGTCCACCGTGCTGGGCCCCCCGCCAGGGGTCCTCCGTGCTGGGCCTCCCGCCTGGGGTCCTCCGTGCTGGGCCCCCCCCCCCTGGGGTCCTCCGTGCTGGGCCCCCCCCGCTGGGGTCCTCCGTGCTGGGCCTCCCGCCTGGGGTCCTCCGTGCTGGGCCTCCCGCCTGGGGTCCTCCGTGCTGGGCCTCCCGCATGGGGTCCTCCGTGCTGGGCCTCCCGCATGGGGTCCTCCGTGCTGGGCCCCCCGCCTGGGATCCTCCGTGCTGGGACCCCCGCCTAGGGTCCTCCGTGCTGGGCCTCTCGCCTAGGGTCCTCCGTGCTGGGCCTCTCGCCTGGGGTCCTCCGTGCTGGGCCCCCCGCCTGGGGTCCTCCGTGCTGGGCCTCCCGCCTAGGACACTCTCCTCTGGGCCCCCCGCCTAGGGTCCTCCGTGCTGGGCCCCCCGCCTAGGGTCCTCCGTGCTGGGCCTCCCGCCTAGGATCCTCTGTGCTGGGCCTCCCTCCTAGGGTCCTCCGTGCTGGGCCCCCTGCCTGGGTTCCTCTGTGCTGGGCCTTCCGCCTAGGGTCCTCCGTGCTGGGCCCCCCGCCTGGGGTCCTCCGTGCTGGGCCTCCCGCCTAGGACACTCTCCTCTGGGCCTCCCACCCTGGGCCTTGTGCACTGGGCCCTCCGCACTGGCATTCCCCGCGAGCAGCCGGGGTGTGGAGCAGCCAGTTCACACAGCACCAAGCAGAGCTGAGCTGCTGAGAATCTCACAGCCTGTGTGTCTCTCTCCACAGTTACTGTTTTTTTACGTGGAGGCGGGTTTTGGGCGGGATGGTGTCGGGACCCCCGGATTTGGGATTTTAGCCCCCTGTACGCCTAAAAGCCCGCCTCACGGCACACTGAAAAACTTAACCCCCAAGTCTCAGCTCTTTGTACAGTCACAAGCCCTCATGCCCACAAGGCAGGGGTCACAGTCTCTACAAGCTTCTTGGTCGTCTTCACTTGTTGATCCAGATAGCGGGTCTCCAGGAATTCACACAGGTGAGGGTCGGCGCTCCCAGTGGAGGGTTTGTGCAGATCCGGCAGACTCTGGTTGACATTCTTCTCCATCTGCAGGGCTCTCTGCATCGCCGAGTGGAGCCTCCCGCTCTCCTGACCGAACAAGTGGTCTGTAAAGAAGCTTAAAAAACCCTAGATTAATTTTTAAAACTTATCAAATTAAATTAAAATCACCCCAACCGGGGTGATGATGCACTCCAGTCCCTGCGGTGCCCACCGGTCTCGGAAGGCCTCGAGCGCGCCGGCGGACACCGCGTGCTCCATCTCCAGGGCCACCCGGGCGCGAATACAGCCGCGGAAGAGAGGCAGGCAATCGGGCCGAATGACCCCCTCGACCGCCCGCTGCCTGGACCTATTAATGGCCACTTTGGCCAGGCCCAGGAGCAGTCCCACGAGAAGGTCCATCGATCTGCCCGCTCCCCACCGCACTGGGTGACTGAAGATCAGGAGCGTGGGACTGAAGTGCAGCCAAAAATCGGGGAGCAGCCCCTTCAAATAATGGAAGAGGGGTTGCAACCTCTCACACTCAATATAGATGTGAAACATAGACTCATCTAGGCTGCAAAAATGGCAAGCTGCCTGGGAGTCCGTGAACCTACCTAAAGTCTTATTGCATGGGACAGCTCCATGCAACACCCTCCAGGCCAGGTCCCCAATAGATAAAGGGAGGACTCCCACGTAGCGAGCCCCTCATTGGGGACCTCCGCCTCCGCCGGATGGCAAGATGACATGCCAAGGCGTGTCCAGATGGCAGGCAAAGATGGCAAAGTGGAGAGTATGCAGGAGCAGCCCGTACAGAAAACCCCTCTGCGCAGAACTAAAAGGCACGGAGGGCATTTTCCCGAGACGGCTCAAGTTGTGAGGTGCCGGTTCCCGAGAGGGGTTTCGGGGCCGCGCACCGATGAGGAATTCCATCCGAACGGGCGTCAGTTCGGACGGGATCACCCCACGTGCCTGAGCCTCCTCGATGCACCTCGGGGCCCAGTGCTACTTTCAGCGTCTCGAATAGATAGGCGTTTCTGCGGCCGCAAACGAGACTCCAGGATGGTGTGTTGCCTCCCTGGTGCAAGGGTCAAGGATGTCTCAGAGCGGCTGCAGAACATCTTGGAAGGGGAGGGTGAACAGCCAGTTGTCGTGGTGCATATAGGTACCAACGATATAGGTAAAAAATGGGATGAGGTCCTAAAAGCTGAATATAGGGAGTTAGGAGGTAAATTTAAAAATAGGACCTCAAAGGTAGTAATCTCAGGATTGCTACCAGTGCCACATGCTAGTCAGAGTAGAAATAGAAGGATATTTCAGATGAATACGGGGCTAGAGGAATGGTGCAATGGGGAGGGATTCAAATTCCTGGGACATTGGAACTGGTTCTGGGGAAGGTGGGACCAGTACAAACCGGACGGTTTGCACCTGGGCAGGACCGGGACCGATGTCCTAGGGGGAGTGTTTGCTAGTGCTCTGGGGGAGGGTTTAAACTAAAATGGCAGGGGGTTGGGAACCTGAGCGGGGAGACAGAGGAAAGGGAAACAAGGATAAAAGCAAAAGACAGGAAGGAGAAAAACAAAAGTGGAAGGCAGAGAAATCAAGGGTTTAAATCAGACATGGCCACAGTAAATAATAATTCTAAAAGATCTAAGAGCGTTAAAAAAACAAGCCTGAAGGCTTTGTGTCTTAATGCGAGGAGCATTCGTAATAAGGTGGATGAATTAGCAGCGCAAATAGAGGTAAACAAATATGATATGATTGGGATTACGGAAACATGGCTCCAGGGTGGCCAAGACTGGGAACTCAACATCCAGGGGTATTCAATATTCAGGAAAGATAGGCAAAAAGGAAAAGGAGGTGGAATAGCATTGCTGGTTAAAGAGGGGATTAACACAATTGAAAGGAAGGGTACTGGCTCTGATGATGTAGAATCTGTATGGGTAGAACTGAAAAATACCAAGGGGCAGAAAACGTTAGTGGGAGTGGTATATAGACCTCCAAACAGTAATGCAGAGGTCGGGGATGGCATTAAACGGGAAATTAGAGAAGCGTGCAATAAGGGCACAGCAGTTATCATGGGTGACTTTAATTTACATATAGATTGGGCTAACCAAATTAGTAACAATACTGTGGAGGAGGAATTCCTGGAGTGTATACGGGATGGTTTCCTGGACCAATATGTCGAGAAACCAACTAGAGATCAGGCCATCTTAGACTGGGTATTATGTAATGAGAAAGGATTAATTAGCAATCTTGTTGTGCGAGGCCCTTGGGTCAGAGCGATCATAATATGATCGAATTCTTCATTAAGATGGAGAGTGAAATAGTTGACTCAGAGACTAGGGTCCTGAATTTAAATAAAGGAGACTACGATGGTATGAGGTGCGAGTTGGGTAGGATTCATTGGGGAATGTCACTCAAAGGGTTGACGGTGGATGGGCAATGGCAAACATTCAAAGATCGCATGGATGAACTACAGAATTTGTTCATCCCAGTTTGGCATAAAAATAAAACAAAAAAGGTGACTCAACCGTGGCTAACAAGGGAAATTAGGGATAGCATAAGATCCAAGGAGAGGACATATAAATTGGCCAGAAGACACAGTAAACCTGAGGATTGGGAACAGTATAGGATTCAGCAAAGGAGGACAAAGGGATTAATTAAGAGGGGGAAAATAGACTATGAGAGTAAGCTTGCAGGGAACATAAAAACTGACTGTAAAAGCTTTTATAGATATGTGAAGAGAAAAAGATTGGAGAAGTCAAGCGTAGGTCCCTTGCAGTCAGAATCAGGGGAATTTATAATGGGGAACAAAGAAATGGCAGACCAATTAAATACATACTTTGGTTCTGCCTTCACAAAGGAGGACACAAATAACCTCCCAGAGATGTCGGGGAACATAGGGTCTAATGACAGGGAGGAACTGATAGAAATCAGTATTCGTAGGGAAATGGTGTTAGGGAAATTGATGGGATTGAGGGCCGATAAATCCCCAGGGCCTGATAATCTACATCCTAGGGTACTTAAGGAAGTGGCCCTAGAAATAGTAGATGCATTGCTGGTCATCTTCCAGAATTCAATAGACCCTGAAACAGTACCCATGGATTGGATGGTAGCTAATGTAACCCCACTGTTCAAAAATGGCGGTAGAGAGAAAACGGGGAATTACAGACCGGTAAGCCTGACATCAGGAGTGGGGAAAATGCTAGAGTCCATTATAAAGGATGTAATAGCAGAGCACTTGGAAAAAAGTGACCGGATCGGACAAAGTCAACATGGATTTACAAAAGGTAAATCGTGCTTGACCAATCTACTGGAATTTCTTAAGGATGTAACTGGTAAAATAGATAAGGGAGAACCAGTGGATGTGGTGTATTTGGATTTTCAAAAGGCTTTTGATAAGGTCCCGCATAAGAGATTAGTGTGTAAAATTAAGGCACATGGGATTGGGGGCAAGGTATTGACTTGGATAGAGAGCTGGTTGGCAGACAGAAAGGAAAGAGTTGGAATAAATGGCTCTTTTTCCGAGTGGCAGGCAGTGACTAGTGGGGTACCGCAGCGATTGGTCCTTGGACCCCCAGCTATTCACAATATATATTAATGATCTGGACGAGGGAACTAGATGTAATATCTCCAAGTTTGCAGACGACACAAAACTGGGTGGGCGTGTGTGCTGTGAGGAGGATGCAGAGAAACTCCAGTATGATTTGGACAGGTTGGGTGATTGGGCAGAAGCATGGCAGATGCAATATAACGTGGATAAATGCGAGGTTATCCACTTTGGTGGCAAAAACAGGAAGGCAGATTATTATCTGAATGGCAATAGATTGGGAGAAGGGGAAGTGCAACGAGACCTGGGTGTCCTTGTGCACCAGTTGCTGAAGGTAAGCATGCAGGTGCAGCAGGCGGTTAAGAAGGCAAATGGTATGTTGGCCTTCGTACCGAGAGGGTTTGAGTACAAGAACAAGGATGTCTTGCTGCAGTTGTACAGGGCCTTGGTGAGACCACATCTTGAGTATTGTGTGCAGTTTTGGTCGCCTTATCTGAGGAAGGATGTTCTTGCCATGGAAGGAGTTCAGCGAAGATTCACCAGGCTGATACCTGGGATGGCAGGAATGACGTATGAGGAGAGATTGGATCGATTGGGCTTGTACTCGCTGGAGTTTAGAAGAATGAGAGGGGATCTCATTGAAACTTATAAAATTCTGACAGGACTGGACAGACTAGATGCAGGAAGGATGTTCCCGATGGTCGGGGAGTCCAGAACCAGGGGTCACAGTCTAAGGATAAAGGGTAGGCCATTTAGGACAGAAATGAGGAGGAATTTCTTCACCCAGAGAGTGGTGAACCTGTGGAATTCTCTACCACAGAAGGCAGTAGAGTCCAATACATTAAATATATTCAAGAAGGTGTTGGATATATTTCTTAAGGCTAAAGGGATCAAGGGGTATGGGGAGAAAGCAGGGACCGGGTACTGAAATTGGATGATCAGCCATGATCGCATTGAATGACGGAGCAGGCTCGAGGGGCCGAATGGCCTACTCCTGCTCCTATCTTCTATGTTTCTATGTTACTAATTTGTTCAAGTGTATCACAATCCCCCTGCCTGATTTCTATGCCTACATTGTCCTTCTCCATAGTGAACACAGATGCAAAATATTCATTTAAAACCTCACCTACATCTTCCGGCTCTACACACAGATTGCCACTTTGGTCCCTAATGGGCACTACTCTTTCCCTGATTATCCTCTTGCCCTTAATATACTTATAAAACACCTTGGGATTTTCCTTTATTTTGCCCGCCAGTGTTTTTTCATGCCCCCTCTTCGCTCTCCTAATTTCTTTTTTAAGTACCCCGCTGCACTTTCTATACTCCTCTAGGGCTTCCACTGTTTTTAGTCCTTTGTACCTGCCAAAAGCCTCCCTTTTTTTCCTAATCCATTCTTGTATATCCCTTGACATCCAAGGTTCCCTGGGCTTGTTGCTCCCACCCTTGACCTTTACGGGAACAGGTTGGCGTTGTACTCTCTCTATTTCCTTTCTGAAAGACTCCCACTGCTCTGATGTAGATTTTCCTACAAGTAGCTGATCCCAGTTCACTTTGGCCAGATCCTGCCATATTGTGGCAGAGCCACCAAAGGACTCAGAGCGGTTGTACATAATTCCTTTAACAGCAATGTAGTTACTGTCTGTGCCTGTACCTTTAATTACACTGTTTGACTGTACAATGTCTAGTTACCTTTACAGCGCGGTTTCAACGTGATGACGTCATGCCGTTAGTCACGTGATGCCCCAATGGCGGGAAGAATGTGATGACGTCATGACGTCAGTCTTCTGCCCAGAGGATCAGTCCTCGTGGAGCCCTCAAGGAGTGTAGACCTGTAATTGATGTGTTCTAGCAGTTTCCAGTTTAAACTTGTTTCGTTTCATTAAAGTTCATTGTTTTAATTGCCTGAGTTGAACTCAGTCTTTTTGATAGGAACCTCCATTCCTACATTGGTGACCCCGAATTCTACGAACGATTTTTGTGGAAGATTCATCATGGACACGAACGCCGTCACGCTGAAACTGCCACAGTTCTGAGAGCAACAACCAGACGCCTGGTTTATCCAGGCTGAAGCCCAGTTCGCCATTCGGAACATCGTCGCGGATCAGACCCGTTATTATTACGTCGTCTCCGCCCTCGACAGCGCAACTGCATCATGGATCATCAGCCTCCTCGGTAGTCCTCCTACTGACAGCAAGTATGATGCAATTAAGGCGCGGTTGCTTCAGGTTTTCGGGCTCTCAAAGTCGGAGCGCGCTCGCTGGCTCATCGCACTGCCCGGCCTCAGGGACTCCAAACCGTCCGAGCTCATGAGCCAAATGCTCACGCTCTTGGGTGCTGAACCGGAATGTTTCCTCTTCCGGGAGCTTTTCCTCTATCAAATGCCTGAACAGGTTCAGGCTGCCCTAGCCAGATCCGACATTACAGACTGCGCCGAGCTTGCGGCCGAAGCCGATAAGATTTTCACGGTTACCCAGCTGTGCTGCGCGGCCACAAGACGCCCATCCCCCACAGATGCGGTTCCAGCTCCTCCTACAGCGGGCTGGTGCTCCTACCACACCCGTTTTGACGCGAAAGCACGATGCTGCCATTCCCCCTGCAGTTTTTCACCCCCAAAAAAAACAAGAAAGCGCAGGCGGCGTCCCTGGCGACGGATGACCAGGTCTAACGGGCGTTCCGCGGTGGCGATGGCCGTCGGATCTACGGGGAAACTCCTTTATATCACCGATTCCCTCTTGGGCCGCCGTTTTCTTTGTGACACCGGGGCGCAGTGTAGCATTCTACCTGCGTCGAAGCTCGACATGCAGACTGGGAACCTCGGTTTTTCCCTCGTAGCGGCTAATGGCGCAGCAATTCGAACTTTCCGAAAGCGGTGGGTCGAAGTCTGTTTCGGCGGTCAGCGCTTCTTTTGGGAATTCGTCACGGCCAGTGTCTCACAGGCTACCCTAGGGGCGGATTTTCTGTGTGCAAACAGCCTACTAGTCGATGTCCGGCACCGCCGCCTGATCAACGCGGCCACCTTCCACTCGATTCCGTGCTATCACGGTAGCTCTGTGTCGCGCTCCATTGCCTGTGCTTTCCCTCCTCCAGATAACTTCACACGGCTCCTCGGGGAGTTTCCGGAGCTGACAAGGCCCACCTTCTCCTCTTCAGCAACGAAACATGGTGTTGAGCATCACATCGCCACTACTGGCTCCCCGG
This sequence comes from Somniosus microcephalus, assembly GCF_052327205.1. NCBI lineage: Eukaryota > Metazoa > Chordata > Chondrichthyes > Squaliformes > Somniosidae > Somniosus > Somniosus microcephalus. The sequence goes on along the minus strand of NC_140988.1, from coordinate 389,513,961 downwards.
TTTATGCGCGGGCTAGAAGGCTCGAACCCGGCAAGCTCGCGGCTGCGAAGGCGGAGTTCGACACGATGGAGCGGCTCGGGATCATTCGGCGATCCAATAGTCCCTGGTCCTCGCCGCTCCACATTGTGCCTAAACCAGGCGGCGGCTGGTGGCCATGCGGTGACTACCGATGCCTCAACGACACCACCACTCCAGATCGGTACCCGATTCCGCATATCCAAGATTTCTTGGCCCATTTGGCGGGAAATTCTATCTTCTCTAAAGTCGACCTCGTCCGTGGATATCACCAGGTTCCAGTGCACCCACAAGACGTCCCGAAAACCGCAGTCATCACCCCTTTTGGCCTCTTTGAGTTCCTGCGGATGCCGTTTGGCTTAAAGAATGCAGCACAGGCGTTCCAGCGTTTAATGGACTCCGTTCTTCGAGACCTGCGTTTCATCTTCGTCTACCTTGACGACATTCTCATCGCCAGTGCCAGCAAGGAGGAGCACATCTCCCATTTGCGTTCCCTCTTTACGCGCCTCAGCCAACACAGTTTAATCATCAACCCGGCCAAGTGCCAGTTCGGGCTGCAACAAATCGACTTCCTGGGACACTGCATAACATCGGACGGCGCCGTCCCTTTGGCGACGAAGGTTGAGGCGGTTACTTCTTTCCCGCGGCTGTCGACAGTCAAGGCCTTGCAGGAGTTCCTGGGGATGGTCAACTTCTACCACCGTTTTGTCCCCAAGGCGGCTCAACTCATGCAACCCTTGTTCGGGGCCCTCAAAGGCAAGTCCGGTAAAGATCCACTCAGCTGGACAGCCGAGATGGTCCAGGCGTTCGGCGACACCAAGAACGCTTTGGCCAACGCAACCATGCTGGCGCACCCACTTCCTGGTGCCACCATCGCCCTTACCACCGACGCGTCAGACTATGCCATCTGTGCAAGAACAGTGGGTCAACGGCACGTGGCAACCGCTGGCGTTTTTCAGCCGTCAACTACGGAAGAATGAAAAAAAGTACAGCACCTTCGATCGGGAGCTACTGGCCCTTTTCCGAGCCATTCGCCATTTCCGGTTTTTATTGGAGGGGCGTCCCTTCACGGCTTTTGTCGACCACAAACCCCTTACGTTCGCCATGGCCAAGACCGCCGAACCGTGGTCCGCTCGTCAACAACGCCACTTGACGTTCATTTCCGAATTTACCACGGACATTCAACATGTGTCTGGTAAGGACAACCTGGTGGCGGATTGCCTCTCCCGTGCGACGGTCCACGCGGTGCACCTGGGGATCGACTACGCCCTCATGGCTGCAGATCAGGCCTCGGACTCTGAGGTCCAATCATATAGAACCGTTCCCTCTAGCTTCCAAGCGACCGACGTCATTTTCCAGGCCGCAGACGCCACGCTCCTTTGCGACATCTCCATGGGCTTTCCTCGACCTATCGTGCCGGTCGCATGGCGCCGGAAGGTTTTTGATGCCATACACGGGTTGTCGCACCCTGGGATGAAGGCTTCGCAACGGCTTATGTCGGCTAAGTTCATCTGGAAAGGTATGCACCTCGATGTCCGTGACTGGGCTAATACCTGCCAGAAGGCCATGGTCCAGCGTCATGTCAAAGCTCCAGTGGCTGCGTTCACTGTTCGGGAGCGTCGTTTTGACCACGTGCATGTGGACCTTGTGGGGCCGCTTCCGCCTTCTCAGGGTTATACTCATCTCCTCACCATAGTGGACCGCACCACTAGGTGGCCAGAGGCAATTCCTTTGGTTTCCACCACCTCGGCAGATGTCGCTAGAGCTTTCATCTCCTGTTCGGTTGCCCGTTTCGGGGTACCGGCGGACATCTCTTCTGACCGCGGGCCGCAATTTTCCTCGGAGCTTTGGAATGCTGTGGCTTAGGGGCTCGGCACCAAACTTCATTGCACCACCGCCTATCATCCACAGACGAACGGCCTTTGCGAGCGATTCCACAGGTCGCTTAAAGCCTCTCTTCAGGCCAGTCTTCAAGGTGCAGGATGGGTGGGCAGACTTCCATGGGTCCTTTTGGGTCTTCGTACGGCGCCCAAAGATGACCTACAATTGTCTTCAGCTGAACTTGTCTATGGCCAGCCGCTCCGAGTACCAGGGGATTTCCTCCCTTCTCCCACGGAGCCATGGTCCGCCTCCCAGCAACTCGTTCGCCACCAGGAAGCGGCCAGATGCTTCGCTCCGATACCTACGTCCAATCACGGTTTGCAGAACTCCGATGTGCCACCGGGACTGAAGAATGCAGGGTATGTATTCATCCGCCACGACGCTCACCGGGATCCGCTCAAGCCCCCTTACACTGGTCCTTTCCGCGTCATTGAACCAGGAGACAAATCCTTTTCAGTCGACGTCGGAGGGAAGCCGGATCACATCTCGGTGGACCGCTTGAAGCCGGCTCACCTGGACCTGCACCACCCTGTTGTAGTCGCTCAACCACCCAAACGTGGCTGACCGCCCACAGCCGCCGCACCAGATCAAGCAAAGTCGCCTGCCAACTCGACCATGCTCGCCGCACCTGCTCAACCACAACCGACTGCCAACTCGACCACCGGTCATCAACTTCCTCTACCAGGGTATCGAAGTCGATCGGACAGGCTTGTCAGGCCTCCTCCTCGCCTCACTTTTTCTGTTAAAGACAATTCTGGGGGGGCGCATGTGGTGGAGCCACCAAAGGACTCAGAGCGGTTGTACATAATTCCTTTAACAGCAATGTAGTTACTGTCTGTGCCTGTACCTTTAATTACACTGTTTGACTGTACAATGTCTAGTTACCTTTACAGCGCGGTTTCAACGTGATGACGTCATGCCATTAGTCACGTGATGCCCCAATGGCGGGAAGAACTTCTGCCCAGAGGATCAGTCCTCGTGGAGCTCTCAAGGAGAGTAGACCTGTAATTGATGTGTTCTAGCAGTTTCCAGTTTAAACTTGTTTCGTTTCATTAAGGTTCATTGTTTTAATTGCCTGAGTCGAACTCAGTCATTTTGATAGGAACCTCTGTTCCTACAATATCATATTAAAATCGGCCTTCCCCCAATTTAGAACCTTTATTTCCGGTCCATCTTTGTCCTTTTCCACGACTACCTTAAATCTCACCGAATTATGGTCACTGTCACCAAAATGTTCTCCTACTGACACTTCTACCACTTGCCTGGCCACATTCCCTAGAATTAGGTCCAGTACCGCCCCCTCTCTTGTAGGACTTTCTAACACCTGACTAAGGCCTCCCTAACACCTGATACACCTGGGATGTACACTATAGAAGTCAATGAGCGATGCTGTAAAGGGTTAAGAGTATCGCCCGGGTGTGTCTTTGACTTTAAGCAATTGGCCGTGATTTATGGCCCTGCAGATTGTGATGATGTTGTTTTACAAGGCTGTGTTCTATAGCAAAATACTGCAGATGCTGGAAATCCGAAATAACAACAGAAAATGCTGGAAAAACTCAGCAGGCCAGGCAACATCCGTGGAGAGAAACCGAGTTAACGTTTCAGGTCGATGACCCTTGGTCAGAACTGGAACAGGTTGGAGATGGAACAGGTTTTTAAACAGGTGTAGGGGCCGGGAGAGGGGGGAGGGGAGGAAAGAACAAAAGGGAAGGTTTGTGATCGGGTGGAAGGCAGGAGAGATTAAAGACAAAGGGATGATGGTGCGAGGCAAAAGGCGATGGTAATGGGACAAGTTAAGAAACAAAAGATGGCTCTAGATGAAGGGTAAACGGCGATGGCAGAATGATCGCCAGCTGCCATGTGAGAGAGAAAATATAAAAGGAAAAATATATATAGGGGCCGAGGTTATGATCTGAAATTGTTGAACTCGATGTTGAGTCCGAAAGGCTGCAGAGTGCCCAATTGAAAGATGAGGTGCTGTTCCTCGAGCTTACATTGAGCTTCCGTGGAACAATGCAAGAGGCCGAGGACGGTGAGGTCTGAGTGGGAGTGAAGCGGACAATTAAAGTGACAGGCGACCGGAAGCTCAGGGTCACCCTTACGGACTGAACTGTGGTGTTCCGCAAAGCGGTCGCCCAATCTGCGTTTGGTCTCCCCAATGTAGAGGAGACCGCATCGTGAGCAGTGAATACAGTATACTAGATTGCAAGAAGTACAAGTAAATCGCTGTTTCACCTGGAAGGGGTGTTTGGGGCCCTGGACAGTGGGAAGGGGGGAGGTAAAAGGGCAGGTGTTACATCTCCTGCGCTTGCACGGGAAGGTGCCATGTGAAGGAGAAGGGGTGTTGGACTGATAGAGGAGTGGACTAGGGTGTCTCGGAGGGAGCGTCCCTACGGAATGCTGAAAGGGGAGGTGAGGGGAAGATGCATTTGGTGGAGGGATCATGTTGGAGGTGGCGGAAATGGCGGAGGATGATCCATTGAATGTGGAGGCTGGTGGGGTGAAGGTGAGGGAAGGGTGGAAATTGGTTCCGGGAGGGAGGGGCAGGGGTGAGGGCAGACGTGCGGGAGACAGAACGGACACGGTCGAGGGCCGTGTCAACCACAGTAGAGGGGAATCCTCGGTTGAGGAAAAAGGAAGACATGTCGGAAGCACTGGTGTGGAAGGTGGCATCGTCGGAGCAGATGCGGCGGAGACGGAGAAACTGGGAGAATGGAATAGAGTCCTTACAGGAGGCGGGGTGGGAGGAAGTGTAGTCCAGGTAGCTGTGGGAGTCAGTGGGCTTGTAGTGAATGTTGGTCAATAACCTATCCCCAGAGATGGAGACAGAAGTCGAGGAAGGGAAGGGAAGAGTCGGAGATGGACCATGTGAAGGTGAGGGAAGGGTGGAAATTGGAGGCAAAGTGAATGAAATTGTCTAGTTCAGGGCGAGAGTAGGAAATGGCACTGATACAGTCATCAATGTACCGGAAAAAGAGGTGAGGGAGGGGACCCGAGTAGGACTGGAACAAAGAGTGTTCCACATATCCCACGAAAAGGCAGGCATAGCTAGGACCCATGCGGGTACCCATAGCAACACCTTTGATTTGGAGGAAGTGAGTGGAGTTAAAGGAGAAGTTGTTCAATGTGAGAACAAGTTCAGCCAGGCGGAGGAGGGTGGTGGTGAATGGGGACTGGTCGGGCCTCTGTTCAAGGAAGAAGCAGAGCGCCCTCAGGCCATCCTGGTGGGGGATGGAGGTGTAGAGGGATTGTACGTCCATGGTGAAAAGGAGACGTTAACTCTCGGTTCTGATGAAGGGTCATCGACCTGAAACATTGACTCAGTTTCTCTCTCCACGATGCAGGCTGACCTGCTGAGTGTTTCCAGCAGGTTCTGTTGTTATTTGTACTAACATGTGTTGCAGTGAATGTGGAGCAGGCGTGTTTTACTAACATGTGTTGCAGTGAATGTGGAGCAGGCGTGTTTTACTAACATGTGTTGCAGTGAATGCGGAGCAGGCGTGTTTTACTAACATGTGTTGCAGTGAATGCGGAGCAGGCGTGTTTTACTAACATGTGTTGCAGTGAATGTGGAGCAGGCGTGTTTTACTAACATGTGTTGCAGTGAATGCGGAGCAGGCGTGTTTTACTAACATGTATTGCAGTGAATGTGGAGCAGGCGTGTTGTACTAACATGTGTTGTATTGAATGTGGAGCAGGCGTGTTGTACTAACATGTGTTGTATTGAATGTGGAGCAGGCGTGTTGTACTAACATGTGTTGTACTGAATGTGGAGCAGGCGTGTTGTACTAACATGTGTTGTATTGAATGTGGAGTAGGCGTGTTGTACTAACATGTGTTGTCGTGAATGCGGAGCAGGTGTGTTGTACTAACATGTGTTGTAGTGAATGTAGTCTGTGTCCTGTTATTCAGTATAACTGCAATTGAAAACACAGACTCAACAAAAAGCTATAAACAAGATAACACGACAGCAGAACAGGGTTAATGGAAATGTACTGGAAGAGGAGTGGCCAGGTTACTAGCCTTAACCTGAGTGACAATGGTATTTTGACCACTAGAACCAATTAAAATAGGTGATTTTGTTAAAGACCATATATGGACTCTGGCCAACTGAACTGTTGATAAGGAATGGGTTAAAACCTCGATATTCAAACAACAGTTTCACACAGAGTTTTGCTGCGAGGATAAGGAACAGACCTGCGACGACGTTGCCTGTGTCCGAAGGGCTCCGGATACCAAGGGCTGTGAACAATTTGTCACTATCGCCAAATGTTAAGTATTGATTACACTGTAAGCTTAATAAATCTGATCTATTGCTCAAACATACTGGCTGCTGCCTATTTGTGTCTTGTCCAGGAACCCTGAGCGGTCAGACTGCTGACTCACAGTCTGGCACCCCAGATGGGACGAGACAAAGCGGCTCGTATTGTGTAATAGACCAGACCTCGAGAGTAGGCTCCTGATCAGCTGCTTCTCTTGGGGAGGGGTAACCCTTCGTGGGGAGTGCCCGTGAATTGTGCGCCGATAGTTATAGATGTTAGAGGTCTGTTAAGAAAACAACAAGATGACTAATAAAAGTTTTGTTAACACGTACAAGGATAAGTTAGAGCGAGGTGCCTGTGAGGAGGAAGTACAGGTACGAGTGACGGAATGTTTATGCAAAGATTAAAAATGATAAGGCGACTGGGCTACTCGCCTATGCAGTATTTTACTGTGCTCAAAGTGATCTGATGATGAGTACTGTAAGAACCAAAGTAAAGAAATGGAAGAGCGAAGAGCACAACACAATGGCCTAGAAATTCAGTTAAGGCCCGCCAGCAGGCTAACGCCCAAAAGTTAGCGCTGTGCGCGGAGCCAGGTGCGCCCGTCAGATATTCGGCTTTTGCGCCCCAAGTCGGAACCGGGCGCTATTCCAGGGTGTGCCCGCCCCCGCTTGGGGCGCTGAAACTGAATTTCTGCGCTGTAGGCCCCGCTGCGCCACCCGGTACTGCAGGCCTCCTCCTTCTCTTAAGGGGGAGGTGCCTGCAACAGCGAGATCGCCGCTGGATTGTGCCGGCAAATGAGCCTGGCACCACGGAGAAGTGCCGGGCTCGCGGAAAGCAGCTGGCAATGCCGCGGGGGGGGGGGGGGGTGGAGGAGGCCGGGGAAGGAGGTGCGGGCAGGCGGCCGCCGAAAAAGCAGCCGGCCGCACCTCCACCTTAAAGCGCCCCAGTAGCGCAGCAGTACGGCCCCGTTTTTCAATCGCTGTTTGCGGCCGCTGCAGAAGAGGTGGCCGCAACTAAATATGGGGTTTGGGCCGGAAGCGGGGCGGAACCGGGGCACTGCGCACACCGATGACGTCATCGGTGTTGGCGCAGCGCTACCGGCTACCGCCGCCATTACCGCAGCGCTGAATATCAGCGCACCCTCTTACACTGGCTCAGAAACCCTATTTGGGCGGTAACTGGGCGCAAAGCCCACTGAATTTCTAGCCCAATGAGTCAAAAGAGAACCATAGGCAGGAGATAGAGGATTTAAGGAAGCAGCAAGAGCTGGATGTGCAACATCTAAAAAGAAAGCAGGTTCAGGAGATGGGAGATTTGAAAAAGTGAATTACTGACTTAGAGAGCCAGACCTCTCAAGCTGCGGGAGTTCTGCAACAGCAGAGCGTGTGTGCAGTCCAGGCAGGAAGCGCTATACGTGAGCTAGAAGAAACCAAACAGGCGTTACAATCTTGTGAGATAGAGAGGGAGGATCTTACGTTCGATTTACAAGATGCCGGAGGCGCCTTGAGGGAAGCTCTCCAGCGCCCTCATAGAGAGACAGATCACACTCAGTGTAGGTTGAAGATATACCAACTAGAGGGAAAGCTGGGACAACGACAGGCTGTTGTGGCTGCTGCTACTGCCAGATCGTATGATTCAGCTGTGGGAGCAGTGGGGGGAGAAGTGATAGACTGGGATGCACTAGAAGGCAAGACATATCAGCACGGTTGACATGATGGTTGGAGAGACCCCGGGGTGTCCTCCATCCATGAGGAGAGGCGGTCGGCCCCTGGGAGTGTCATAGTTTGAACCCAGACCTATGATGACAAGGGAGGGGAAACCTCCTCCGAGAAGCGCTCCGTTCCCCTCAGCGCTGCCGAAGTACAAGCTTGTGTTAACGAGTTAGGCCCCATAACATGATCCGAGTGCCCCATCGACGGTAAAGTTCGATAGACTGCTTGGAAGCGGGGACACAGCGAATTAGAGGATGCCGATTTGAAACACGTCCTCCTCACTTCCATCAACCCCAAGATACGGCAAAATCTTCCATTCCTGGTTTTTAATATTGATACTACCTCGACAGTAGTGATGGAGTCCATTCAGGAACAGTTGGGCATGAACAGCATGGATGTGGCTAAGAAATTTTATCAAACAACGCAGGGACCAGTAGAATCACCCACTGTATAAGTGATAGGCTCTACATGGGTGTTATAGTGAATGTGGAGCACCATGTTATACTAACATGTGTTGCAGTGAATGTGGAGCAGGCGTGTTGTACTAACACGTGTTGCAGTGAATGTGGAGCAGGCGTGTTGTACTATCATGTGTTGCAGTGACTGTGGAGCAGGCGTGTTGTACTAACACGTGTTGCAGTGAATGTGGAGCAGGCGTGTTGTACTAACGTGTTGCAGTGAATGTGGAGCAGGCGTGTTGTACTATCATGTGTTGCAGTGACTGTGGAGCAGGCGTGTTGTACTAACACGTGTTGCAGTGAATGTGGAGCAGGCGTGTTGTACTATCATGTGTTGCAGTGACTGGAGCAGGCGTGTTGTACGAACATTTGTTATAGTGAATGTGGAGCAGCCATGTTGTACTAACATGTGTTGCAGTGACTATGGAGCAGACGTGTTGTACTAACATGTGTTGCAGTGAATGTGGAGCAGGCATGTTGTACTAACACATGTTGCAGTGACTGTGGAGCAGGCGTGTTGTACTAACTGTCTGCCCTCCATTTTGTTAGGACCGTTTTGCGGACACTAAACAGTCACCTAAGCCCCCAATATGGCGGCAGGAAGCACCGGCTCATTCTGAGGTCGCTCACCATCCGGCCTATTGGTCACGGCCAAAACCAAGGCCTACCGGAACCAAAACAGGTGTGGGACCCCGTTAGGGTCCCAACCAAAGCGGGAGGTCCTTCAGCCACGAGATCAGCTCTTTAAATTTCCTGCTGCAGTGTCCCTCCCCCCACATCGCGACATCACCCGCCCACCACCGCAGAGAGCTGCGACCCGCTGGTGTGCCAGGAACAGTCGGGAGGGGGCTGCAGGGAGTCTGGAATCGAGGGGACTCGAGAGAGAGGGGGGGCTGGAGGGGGGAGACTCGGGAATTGACTCTTCCCCCCCTGTGGATTTAATATCCAGCGACAGTGAAGCCACGTTACGGGAGGGTCATCCAGCGCCTCTTGTGGACAATTCACAGGTCCCCACACTTTCATATTGTGGTTCAGCAACTTTCAAACCCAATCTATTATATTCATGCGGATCGGCTCAAGAGAGGCTTTGAGTGCGATCACCTCTCCTCTGGGGCATGGGGGCTCAGGGAGGGAGGCAGGCTGAGAATGGAGGAGGTGGAGGTTGGGGGAGATGGTGACATGGTGTCGGGGGAGATAGGGAATGGGAGAGAAGGGTCACCGTGTCGGGGGAGATGGGGAATGGGGAGATGGGGTCACGGTGTCGGGGGAGATGCAGACGACCTGGTTCTGCTGTCACCAACTAAGGAGGGTCTACAGCAGAACCTGGATCTGCTGGAGTCGTACTGCCAGACTTGGGCCCTGACAATAAATCCCCAAAAAACCAAAGTCGTTGTGTTCCAGCAAAGATCCAGACCTCAGGGACCCAAAATAAATTTCACAATAGGAACAACCAAAATTGAACAAACCACTCACTACACATACTTGGGCTTAAAAATCAGTTCTACGGGAAACTTCAAACTGGCTGTGAATGAACTGAAAGAGAAAGCAAGAAGGGCTTTCTATGCCATTAAAAAATCAATCCAAATAGAAATCCCAATTAGCATTTGGCTAAAAATTTTCAAATCAGTAATTGAACCAATTGCACTCTATGGCAGTGAGGTATGGGGACCGCTAACACAACAAGAATTTGCAAAATGGGACAAACACCCAATTGAGATCCTACATGCAGAATTCTGTAAAAGTATCCTCCGGACTCAAAGGAAAACAGTAAACAATGCATGCAGGGCGGAACTAGGCCAATATCCATTAATAATCACTATCCAAAAAAGAGCCACCAAATTTTGGAATCACCTACAAATGAGCAACCCCCAATGCTATCACTACGACACCCTGAAATGCCAAGAGCTGACCATAAAGAAGAATACCCTCAGTCAACTAGTCCTGGGACTCAGTGAAGTAACTACTAACACTACTAACAATAACCAGCCCCAGGACAGTGACAGCGTAACACAAAGAATTCGACCCAACACAATCGTCGCTAAGCAAAAGGAAAAATATCTGACATATTGGGCAGAAACAACAAAAACCCAAAGCAAACTCAATTGCTACTTGGCCCTAAACAGACAATACAACATAGCTGATTACCTGACCATGGTAAAGGACAGCAAACTGAGAAAAATCCTGACAATGTACAGACTTAGTGAACATAGCCTGGCGATCGAAAAAGGTAGACACAGGCAGACCCGGCTACCAAGGGAGGACAGGATATGCTCTCACTGCAGTCAGGGAATGGTGGAGACAGAGATGCACTTCCTCACAGCTTGTAGAAAATATCAGGGCATAAGGGAGAATTTCTACCCAAAATTTACAAAAATATGCCCGGAATTCAGAAAATTGAATGACGACCAAAAACTCCCATACCTACTAGGGGAAGAGAGAAGTTGCATAACACTAACGGCACACTATGTTACAGCTTGCCATAAACAGAGGGACAACCACTAAAGATAAGATAAGAGTATATATAAATTATATGAAAGTATATTTATACACTCAGGGATATATCTGTTTATACACTGGATAGATCTGTATTTTTCTGAACAAACATGAATGTTTTCCGATGCTTTGGCAACATAAGATGTAACTTGTCATGCCAATAAAGCGATTTGAATTGAATTGAATTGAATTGAATTGGGAGATGGTGACACGGTGTCGGGGGAGATGGGGAATGGGAGAGAAGGGTCACCGTGTCGGGGGAGATGGTGAATTGGGAGATGGGGACACGGTGTCGGGGGAGATGGGGAATGGGGAGATGGTGACACGGTGTCGGGGGAGATGGGGAATGGGGAGATGGGGACACGGTGTCGGGGGAGATGGGGAATGGGGAGATGGGGACATGGTGTCGGGGGAGATGGGGAATGGGGAGATGGGGACACGGTGTTGGGGGATTGGGGCTTGAGCGGGGGGGCAGAATGGGCTGGAGCTGAGAACCAGCATTTCCTGCAGTGGCAGCGCAGCCCGTAAATGGGCCAAAGTCCGAGGAGATAGCGAGAGCTCGGGCCTGTTCACAGTGACATTGACTGGGAGCCTGACCGCACCTTGAGCAGTGTGCAGGGATTCTGGCTACAGTTTCAGGGTCAATATTAGCGGGTTACAGGATTACACTAGTTACAGGAAAACTATCAGTGAGTTATTGTGTAACTGTTGGTTATGAGGGGATCCTGTACATGGTGAATGCTATAACATATTTGAAGCCATGTGATCAGCGAGCCCACTCACCGAGCCCACTCACCGAGCCCACTCACCGAGCCCGCACCCGCTCACTGAGCCCACTCACCGAGCCCACTCACCGAGCCCGCACCCGCTCACCGAGCCCACTCACCGAGCCCGCACCCGCTCACCGAGCCCACTCGCCGAGCCCACTCACCGAGCCCGCACCCGCTCACCGAGCCCACTCACCGAGCCCAGTCACCGAGCCCAGTCACCGAGCCACACCCTCTCACCAAGCCCACTCACCGAGCCCACACCCACTCACTGAGCCCACATCCTCTCACCGAGCCCACTCACCGAGCCCACTCACCGAGCCCACACCCGCTCACTGAGCCCACTCACCGAGCCCACACCCACTCACCGAGCCCACTCACCGAGCCCACTCACCGAGTCCACTCTCCGAGCCCACACCCGCTCACCGAGCCCACTCACCGAGCCCACACCCACTCACCGAGCCCACTCACCGAGCCCACACCCACTCACCGAGCCCACTCACCGAGCCCACACCCGCTCACCGAGCCCACTCACCGAGCCCGCACCCGCTCACCGAACCCACTCACCGAGTCCACTCACCGAGCCCGCACCCGCTCACCGAGCCCAGTCACCGAGCCCAGTCACCGAGCCACACCCTCTCACCAAGCCCACTCACCGAGCCCACACCCACTCACCGAGCCCACACCCACTCACCGAGCCCACTCACCGAGCCCACTCACTGAGCCACATCCTCTCACCGAGCCCACTCACCGAGCCCACACCCTCTCACCGAGCCCACTCACCGAGCCCACTCACCGAGCCCACACCCGCTCACCGAGCCCACTCACCGAGCCCAATCACCGAGTCCACTCTCCGAGCCCACACCCTCTCACCGAGCCCACTCACCGAGCCCACTCACCGAGCCCACACCCGCTCACCGAGCCCACTCACCGAGCCCACACCCACTCACCGAGCCCACTCACCGAGCCCACTCACCGAGTCCACTCTCCGAGCCCACACCCGCTCACCGAGCCCATTCACCGAGCCCACACCCACTCACCGAGCCCACACCCACTCACCGAGCCCACTCACCGAGCCCACACCCACTCACCGAGCCCACTCACCGAGCCCACACCCACTCACCGAGCCCACTCACCGAGCCCACTCACCGAGCCCACTCACCAAGCCACACCCTCTCACCAAGTCCACTCACTGAGCCCACTCACCAGGCCCACTCACCGAGCCCACTCACCGAGCCCACTCACTGAGCTCACTCACCGAGCCCACTCACCGAGTCCACTCTCCGAGCCCACACCCGCTCACCGAGCCCACTCACCGAGCCCACTCACCGAGCCCACACCCACTCACCGAGCCCACTCACCGAGCCCACACCCACTCACCGAGCCCACTCACCGAGCCCACACCCACTCACCGAGCCCACTCACCGAGCCCACACCCACTCACCGAGCCCACTCACCGAGCCCACTCACCGAGCCACACCCTCTCATCAAGTCCACTCACCGAGCCCACTCACCGAGCCCACTCACCAAGCCCACTCACCGAGCCCACTCACCGAGCTCGCACCCGCTCACCGAGACCACTCACCGAGCCCACTCACCGAGCCCACTCACCGAGCCCACACCCACTTGTAGTGTCCGTGTGTAGATAAAGACACGGAAGACAGGAGTTGGATCATAGATATTTACTGAGCAAGTCTGGGGGGGGGGGGGTTCTAAAGGATATACACAATACACAGGCTTATATAGCCCAAGTGGCAATTACCGGCATTACGCACACCTGGGGCTCTTAAAGGTACATACACCACAATTCCTCCCCTTCTAGCTAACTAGTACATCATATTTTAAGTAATTATTAATTACATGTTATATGCAAAATAATATACATTGCTGTATTAATTAATTATAAGTTAGGCTCTCACGAGGCTTCCTGACTCGGTCTGGATAACGCCTCGGGGGTGTAGTAGTTTCTGGTGGTGTAGTAGGTTCTCCTGGCAAGGCTGATTCGGCTTGAAGGCCAGTGTCGGGTTCATCGGGCTCCAGTATCACCGGATCGGAGGTAGATATGGGTATCTCTACTTCATCGTTAGATGTATAGAGTGGTGGTGTAGGTTGTCCCTTTTCGGATGACTTGATGATTTGGTCAGCATGGTGCCTTATTATGCTGTCTCCGATGTCCACGGTATACATCAGTGGTCCTAATCGTGTGCAGATAGTTCCAGGCTGCCATTTCTCGGTACGGTAGTCCCGGGCCAAAACCGGTTGGCCTATCTGGAAGGCCCTAGTTGGCCTTTCATTCATGCCCTGAAACTGCCGGTTCTCCACGTCCCTTCGGATGTTGGGCTTGACCAAATCCAGCCGGCATCTTAGGTTTCTATTGTAGAACATCATGGCGGGAGTTTGGTTAGTAACCATATGCGTTGCATTCCTATATGCAAATAAGAAGTTATCCACCTTGTGCTGAAGTTTTATGTCTTCATTACCCATGGCCTTGATGGCCTTCTTGAAGGTCTGGACAAACCTTTCAGCCAATCCATTGGTGGCGGGATGGTATGGGGCGGACGTGTAGTGCTTTACCCCATTGTTCTTTAAGAACTTTCTGAATTCTTCGGACACAAATTGCGGTCCATTATCAGAACATATCTGCTCCGGCAGCCCATTCCTGGCAAATATGGTCCTTAATACTGTGATGGTTTTTTCCGTGGTGGTGGAGGACATCTTTATTACCTCCGGCCACTTGGAGTGTGCATCAACTGCGATTAAGAACATTGAGTCCATAAATGGACCAGCAAAGTCGATGTGCACCCTTTGCCAGGGAGATGAGGGCCACTCCCATGGATGTAGAGGGGCCTGTGGCGGAGCATTTTGGACTTTCTGGCATCCTAGGCAGCTCTTGGTCATGTCTTCGATGTCTCCATCGATACCTGGCCACCATACAAACGCCCTAGCTAGGTTCTTCATTTTCACTCCACCCAGATGCCCCTCGTGAAGCTCCTTTAGCACTTTATCCTGGAGTTTGGGTGGAATCACCACTCTGGATCCACACATCAAGGTTCCTCGGCACACTGACAGCTGTTCTCTTCTTTGCGAGAATGCTGGCAACAGTGGTTCGCCATGTGCTGGCCACCCCTTCACTGTTAAATCGTAGACCCGTGAGAGAGTAGGGTCATTTCTTGTCTCCCTTTCAATGGCAGAATTTGTCACCGGTAGACATTCCACTATGGTAGAGTGGAATATCTCTACTGGGTCTACTGTAGGTGCCTCTTCTATCGTTGGCAACGGTAGGCGTGATAAACCGTCAGCATTCCCATGCTGTTTTGACCCTTTGTATTCAATGTTGTATTGGTGTGCCCCTAGAAAAAGGGACCACCTCTGTAGTCTTTGTGCCGTCATAATGGGGACACCTTTTTTTAGGGTTGAATATGGAGATGAGGGGTTGATGGTCAGTCAGCAAGGTCAATTTTTGTCCGTGTAGGTAATGGTTGAATTTCTTCACTCCCCATACCAGGCTGAGTGCTTCCCTGTCTATCTGGGCATAGTTACGCTCAGCTGAGTTCAATGAGCGTGACGCAAAAGCTATCGGCCGTTCCGAGCCATCAGGGAATCTATGGGACAATACCGCTCCTATGCCGTAAGGGGATGCATCGCATGCCAGTCTGATTGGTAGTGATGGGTTGTAATGAGCCAAAATTTTCTCGGATGTGATTAAGTCTTTACATTTATGGAAGGCACGTTTACAGTCTCTGTTCCATTTCCAAATCACTCCTGTCTGTAGAAGATCATTAAGAGGGTGTAGAATAGTTGATAAGTTCGGTAAAAGTTTATGATAGTAATTTATTAATCCCAGGAATGACCTTAATTGTGAAACATTTTCAGGTGCTGGGGCTTTTATAACTGCTTCAATTTTTTCAGGTGACTTATGCAACCCTTCCTTATTAATTATGTGGCCACAATATGATATCTGATTTTGGAAAAATTCGCACTTGGGGCGATTTGCTCGTAGGCCCCGTTCTTTCAGCCTAGTGAGCACCTGCTCCAAATTGGCAAGGTGCTCGTTGTCGTTTTCTCCTGTTATAAGGATGTCGTCTAGGTAACACTGAGCCCCCGGAATCCCTTGCAGGACTTGCTCCATAGCTCTTTGCCAGATAGCTGGAGCTGATGCTATTCCAAAAACCAGTCGATTGTACTGGTACAGGCCTTTGTGTGTGTTTATTGTGAGATACTTTTTAGAGGTCTCCTCAACCTCCATCTGTAGATATGCCTGTGCCAAGTCAATTTTTGTGAAACGTTTCCCTCCGGATAGTGAGGCGAAAATATCTTCTATCCTCGGAAGAGGATACTGTACCGTGTGAAGGACCGGGTTTACAGTCACCTTAAAGTCCCCACAGATGCGAATTTTTTTCTGTTCCTCAGAGTTATTTTTCAATGTTTTTTTCATGACTGGAATGATGGGTGTTGCCCATTCGCTCCAATCTATTTTGGATAATACGCCTGCCTTTTCCAAATTCTTCAGCTCTGCCTCGACTGCCGGACGTATTGCGTATGGCACCGGTCTTGCCTTAAAAAATTTTGGAATTGCTGTATCTTCCACTTTTATTGAGGCGGTGATGCCTTTCAAGGTTCCTAGTTTCTCTTGAAACACTTCTTTGGCGTTGGCCAAGATGTCTTTTAATCGTTCAGGTATGATGTCATCATTGTTTTTTTCCTTACTGGTCACTGTCAGTGCCTGAATGGAGTGCCAGTCTAAACGTATCTTCCTTATCCATTCACGTCCCAACAACGGTGGACCACCATCTTGTAGAATGTATAAATACAACTTTTGTATTTCTTTGCCGTTGTATACCACAGGCACCCTTATTTTTCCTTTGGGGTAGACTTTCTGCCCCGTATATGTTTTTAAGATAATGGATGTGTCTTTTAGAGGTATATGCGAAAATAGCCTCTCGTAATCTCGTCGATTTATTACGGTTAGAGCTGATCCTGTATCTAGCTCCATTTTAACTGGGGACCCTGCTATTGTGAGGGTAACCCAAATGGTTTGGTAATCCTCTTTGGCAAGTACATTATGTAATTTGAGACAGCTTAATCTCTTGTTTCCGGAGTCGCTATCGCTATTCTGGTCTTCGGAGCTATTGTCCGTCATCATTTGTACCTTCCTGTACTTTTCTTTATTGATTTTTTGTTTTCTGTCAGTGGATTTATTTTGTCCAGATTGGCATACCCGTGCAATGTGTCCAATCTTACCACATTGCCTGCATGCTTTGCCCTTGAACCAGCAGTCCCTCTGGTTATGGGTGGATCTGCCGCAGCGATAACATCTTCCGAACTCCTGTGTCATTTTATGGGTGCCGAAGTCCTGTGTCTCTTGTTGTATCTCTGCAGCTCCTTTTGCTGCTGCTTCGTATGATACAGCCATACTGAAAGCTTTGTCCAATGTTAAATCTTTTTCAGAAAGCAGTCTTTTTTGTGTTCCTTCACTTAAGAGACCGCAAACAAATTTGTCTCGAAGATAATCCGATAGTCCTGCTCCGAATTGGCAGTACTTTGATAGCTTTCTTAATTCGGTTAGGTAATCAGCGTTACTTTCATTCTTGTGTTGATTTCTCTTGAAGAACTTGAATCGTTCCGCTATCAGCAGCGGTGTTGGGTTTAAATGCTCCTGCAGGGTATCAACAATTTCTTTAAAAGTCTTGTCCTTTGGTTTGGCTGGAGTGATTAAATTTCGTAACAGCCCGTATGTCTTCGTGCCCATTAAGTTCAGAAGTACTGAAGCTTTTTTTTCATCTGTTATTCCATTTGCAGTGCAATAAACCTCTACTCTTTCCACGTATGTGGTCCAATCTTCTATTTCGCCATCAAAAGCCCCAATATTACCAGATTTAGGCATTTCAGAAAAGATATGGCGCTTCCCGCGCTTTTTTTTTCTCTCTGTAGCAACGATATGGCGCTTCCCGCGCTTTCCCGCCGCTGCTACCGATAACAACGCTGTTTTACTGTGGTTTCCGTTTATTCACTGTTGGAGACTCGTTCCCGACGGAGGTCTAAACGCTGACCTGCTTGCCGCGCCGGCCGTCTCTCGAGTGCACCCTCCCAGTCCGTTATTGCTTGCCTCCGATTTCGCTGCCTGTCTCAGCTGTAGAGCCCGCCTCTGGAGCTCCAGCCTGACGCCCAGGAAGGATTAGCGCAGTACCTGTCACCAGCTTGGCCAGCTGGTGAAACCACAGTTTCTCTTACTTCCTTGAGTCTTCTGGACGCTGGAGGAATCGATGTCCTTGAGGTGCTGCCGAATTGCAGGTAAGTCCGTTTCCACTTCGTCGCCACTGTAGTGTCCGTGTGTAGATAAAGACACTGAAGACAGGAGTTGGTTCATAGGTATTTACTAAGCAAGTCTGGGGGGGGGGGTTTCTAAAGGATATACACAATACACAGGCTTATATAGCCCAAGTGGCAATTACCGGCATTACGCACACCTGGGGCTCTTAAAGGCACATACACCATAATTGCTCTTAAAGGCACATACACCACACCACTCACCGAGCCCACTCACCGAGCCCACACCCACTCATTGAGCCCACTCACCGAGCCCACTCACCGAGCCCACACCCACTCACTGAGCCCACTCACGGAGCCCTCTCACGGAGCCCACTCACCGAGCCCACTCACCGAGCCCACACATGCTCACCGAGCCCACTCACCGAGCCCACTCACCGAGCCCACACCCACTCACTGAGCCCACTCACCGAGCCCACACCCGCTCACCGAGCCCACTCACTGAGCCCACTCACCGAGTCCAGTCACCGAGCCCACACCCACTCACCGAGCCCACTTACCAAGCCCACTCACCGAGCCCACACCCGCTCACCGAGCCCACTCACCGAGCCCACACCCGCTAACCGAGCCCACACCCGCTCACCGAGCCCACACCCACTCACCGAGCCCACTCACCGAGCCCACACCCACTCACCGAGCCCACACCCACTCACCGAGCCCACTCACTGAGCCCACACCCGCTCACCGAGCCCACTCACCGAGCCCACTCACCGAGCCCACACCCGCTCAGCGAGCCCACTCACCGAGTCCACTCACCGAGCCCACTCACCGGGCCCACACCCGCTCACCGAGCCCACTCACCGAGCCCACACCCGCTCACCGAGCCCACTCACCGAGCCCACTCACCGAGCCCACACCCGCACACCGAGCCCACTCACCGAGCCCACTCACCGAGCCCACTCACCAAGCCCACACCCACTCACCGAGCCCACTCACCGAGCCCACTCACCAAGCCCACACCCACTCACCGAGTCCACTCACCGAGCCCACTCACCGAGCCCACACCCGCTCACCGAGCCCACTCACCGAGCCCACACCCACTCACCGAGCCCACTCACCGAGCCCACACCCGCTCACTGAGCCCACTCGCCAAGCCCACTCACCAAGCCCACTCACCGAGCCCACACCCACTCACCGAGCCCACTCACCGAGCCCACACTCGCTCACTGAGCCCACTCACCAAGCCTACTCACGAAGCCCACACCCGCTCACCGAGCCCACTCACCGAGCCCACACCCGCTCACCGAGCCCACTCACGAAGCCCACACCCACTCACCGAGCCCACTCACCAAGCCCACACCCACTCACCGAGCCCACTCACCGAGTCCACTCACTGAGCCCACTCACCGAGCCCACACCCGCTCACCGAGCCCACTCACCGAGCCCAATCACCGAGTCCACTCACCGAGCCCACACCCGCTCACCGAGCCCACTCACCGAGCCCACACCCACTCACCGAGCCCTCTCACCGAGCCCACACCCGCTCACTGAGCCCACTCACCAAGCCCACTCACCAGGCCTGCTCACCGAGCCCACACCCACTTACCGAGCCCACTCACCGAGCCCACACCTACTCACCGAGCCCACTCACCGAGCCCACTCACCGAGCCCACTCACTGAGCCCACACCCGCTCACCGAGCCCACTCACCGAGCCCACTCACCGAGCCCACTCACCGAGCCCACACCCGCTCACCGAGCCCACTCACCAAGCCCACTCATCGAGCCCACTCACCAAGCCCACTCACCGAGCCCACTCACCGAGCCCACACCCGCTCACTGAGCCCACTCACCAAGCCCACTCACCAGGCCTGCTCACCGAGCCCACACCCACTTACCGAGCCCACTCACCGAGCCCACACCTACTCACCGAGCCCACTCACCGAGCCCACTCACCGAGCCAACTCACTGAGCCCACACCCGCTCACCGAGCCCACTCACCGAGCCCACTCACCGAGCCCACTCACCGAGCCCACACCCGCTCACCGAGCCCACTCACCAAGCCCACTCATCGAGCCCACTCACCAAGCCCACTCACCGAGCCCACTCACCGAGCCCACTCACTGAACCCACTCACCGAGTCCAGTCACCGAGCCCACACCCGCTCACTGAGCCCACTCACCGAGCCCACTCACCGAGTCCACACCCACTCACCGAGCCCACTCACCAAGCCCACTCACCGAGCCCACACCCACTCACCGAGCCCACTCACCGAGCCCACTCACCAAGCCCACACCCGCTCACCAAGCCCACTCACCGAGACCACGCCCACTCACCGAGCCCACTCACCGAGCCCACACCCGCTCACCGAGCCCACACCCGCTCACCGAGCCCACTCACCGAGCCCACTCACCGAGCCCATACCCACTCCCGAGCCCACACCCACTCACCGAGCCCACTCACCGAGCCGACACCCACTCACCGAGCCCACTCACCGAGCCCACTCACCGAGCCCATACCCACTCCCGAGCCCACACCCACTCACCGAGCCCACTCACCGAGCCCACACCCACTCACCGAGCCCACTCACCGAGCCCACTCACCGAGCCCACACCCACTCACCGAGCCCACTCACCGAGCCCACACCCACTCACCGAGCCCACTCACCGAGCCCACACCCACTCACTGAGTCCACTCACCGAGCCCACACCTGCTCACTGAGCCCACTCACCGAGCCCACTCACCGAGCCCACACCCACTCACTGAGTCCACTCACCGAGCCCACACCCACTCACCGAGCCCACTCACCGAGCCCACACCCACTCACCGAGCCCACTCACCGAGCCCACACCCACTCACTGAGTCCACTCACCGAGCCCACACCTGCTCACTGAGCCCACTCACCGAGTCCACTCATCGAGCCCACTCACCGAGCCCACACCCACTCACCGAGTCCACTCACCGAGCCCACTCACCGAGCCCACTCACCGAGCCCACTCACCGAGCCCACTCACCGAGCCCACACCCGCTCACTGAGCGCACTCACCGAGCCCACTCACCGAGCCCACTCACCGAGTCCACTCACCGAGCCCTCACCCGCTCACTGAGCCCACTCACCGAGCCCACACCCGCTCACCGAGCCCACTCACCGAGCCGACTCACCGAGCCCACACCCGCTCACCGAACCCACTCACCGAGCCCACTCACCGAGCCCACACCCGCTCACCGAGCCCACTCACCGAGCCCACTCACCAAGCCCACACCCACTCACTGAGCCCACTCACCGAGCCCACTCACCGAGCCCACACCCACTCACTGAGCCCACTCACCGAGCCCACACCCACTCACCGAGCCCACTCACCAAGCCCACTCACCGAGCCCACACCCACTCACCGAGCCCAAACCCACTCACCGAGCCCACTCACCGAGCCCACTCACCGAGCCCACACCCACTCACCGAGCCCACTCACCGAGCCCACACCCACTCACCGAGCCCACTCACCGAGCCCACACCCGCTCACCGAGCCCACACCCGCTCACGGAGCCGATACCCACTCACCGAGGCCACATCCGCTCACCGAGCCCACTCACCGAGCTCACACCCACTCACCGAGCCCACTCACCGAGCGCACACCCACTCACCGAGCCCACTCACCGAGCCCACTCACCGAGCCCACACCCACTCACCGAGCCCACTCACCGAGCCCACTCACCGAGCCCACACCCGCTCACCGAGCCCACTCACCGAGCCCACTCTCCGAGCCCACTCACCGAGCCCACACCCGCTCACCGAGCCCACTCACTGAGCCCACTCATCGAGCCCACTCACCAAGCCCACACCCACTCACCGAGCCCACTCACCAAGCCCACTCATCGAGCCCACTCACCAAGCCCACTCACCGAGTCCAGTCACCGAGCCCACACCCGCTCACCGAGCCCACTCACCGAGCCCACTCACCGAGTCCACACCCACTCACCGAGCCCACTCACCAAGCCCACTCACCGAGCCCACACCCACTCACCGAGCCCACTCACCGAGCCCACTCACCAAGCCCACACCCGCTCACCGAGCCCACTCACCGAGACCACACCCACTCACCGAGCCCACTCACCGAGCTCACACCCGCTCACCGAGCCCACACCCGCTCACCGAGCCCACACCCGCTCACCGAGCCCACTCACCGAGCCCACTCACCGGGTCCACTCACCGCGCCTACACCCACTCACCGAGCCCACTCACCGAGCCCACTCACCGAGCCCATACCCACTCCCGAGCCCACACCCAGTCACCGAGCCCACTCACTGAGCCCACTCGCCGAGCCCACACCCACTCACCGAGCCCACTCACCGAGCCCACACCCACTCACCGAGCCCACTCACCGAGCCCGCACCCACTCACCGAGCCCACTCACCGAGCCCACTCACCGAGCCCACTCACCGAGCCCACACCCGCTCACTGAGCGCACTCACCGAGCCCACTCACCGAGCCCACTCACCGAGTCCACTCACCGAGCCCTCACCCGCTCACTGAGCCCACTCACCGAGCCCACACCCGCTCACCGAGCCCACTCACCGAGCCGACTCACCGAGCCCACACCCGCTCACCGAACCCACTCACCGAGCCCACTCACCGAGCCCACACCCGCTCACCGAGCCCACTCACCGAGCCCACTCACCAAGCCCACACCCACTCACTGAGCCCACTCACCGAGCCCACTCACCGAGCCCACACCCACTCACTGAGCCCACTCACCGAGCCCACACCCACTCACCGAGCCCACTCACCAAGCCCACTCACCGAGCCCACACCCACTCACCGAGCCCAAACCCACTCACCGAGCCCACTCACCGAGCCCACTCACCGAGCCCACACCCACTCACCGAGCCCACTCACCGAGCCCACACCCACTCACCGAGCCCACTCACCGAGCCCACACCCGCTCACCGAGCCCACACCCGCTCACGGAGCCGATACCCACTCACCGAGGCCACATCCGCTCACCGAGCCCACTCACCGAGCTCACACCCACTCACCGAGCCCACTCACCGAGCGCACACCCACTCACCGAGCCCACTCACCGAGCCCACTCACCGAGCCCACACCCACTCACCGAGCCCACTCACCGAGCCCACTCACCGAGCCCACACCCGCTCACCGAGCCCACTCACCGAGCCCACTCTCCGAGCCCACTCACCGAGCCCACACCCGCTCACCGAGCCCACTCACTGAGCCCACTCATCGAGCCCACTCACCAAGCCCACACCCACTCACCGAGCCCACTCACCAAGCCCACTCATCGAGCCCACTCACCAAGCCCACTCACCGAGTCCAGTCACCGAGCCCACACCCGCTCACCGAGCCCACTCACCGAGCCCACTCACCGAGTCCACACCCACTCACCGAGCCCACTCACCAAGCCCACTCACCGAGCCCACACCCACTCACCGAGCCCACTCACCAAGCCCACACCCGCTCACCGAGCCCACTCACCGAGACCACACCCACTCACCGAGCCCACTCACCGAGCCCACACCCGCTCACCGAGCCCACACCCGCTCACCGAGCCCACACCCGCTCACCGAGCCCACTCACCGAGCCCACTCACCGGGTCCACTCACCGCGCCTACACCCACTCACCGAGCCCACTCACCGAGCCCATACCCACTCCCGAGCCCACACCCAGTCACCGAGCCCACTCACTGAGCCCACTCGCCGAGCCCACACCCACTCACCGAGCCCACTCACCGAGCCCACACCCACTCACCGAGCCCACTCACCGAGCGCGCACCCACTCACCGAGCCCACTCACCGAGTCCACACCCACTCACCGAGCCCACTCACCGAGCCCACACCCACTCACCGAGCCCACTCACCGAGCCCGCACCCACTCACCGAGCCCACTCACCGAGCCCACACCCACTCACCGAGCCCACACCTGCTCACTGAGCCCACTCACCGAGCCCACACCTGCTCACTGAGCCCACTCACCGAGTCCACTCATCGAGCCCACTCACCGAGCCCACACCCGCTCACCGAGCCCACTCACCGAGCCCACTCACCGAGCCCACTCACCGAGCCCACACCCGCTCACTGAGCGCACTCACCGAGCCCACTCACCGAGCCCACTCACCGAGTCCACTCACCGAGCCCACACCCGCTCACTGAGCCCACTCACCGAGCCCACACCCGCTCACCGAGCCCACTCACCGAGCCCACTCACCGAGCCCACACCCGCTCACCGAGCCCACTCACCGAGCCCACTCACGAAGCCCACTTACCAAGCCCACTCATCGAGCCCACTCACCGAGCCCACACCCACTCACCGAGCTCACTCACCGAGCCCACTCACCGAGCCCACACCCACTCACCGAGCCCACTCACCGAGCCCACACCCGCTCACTGAGCCCACTCACCGAGCCCACACCCGCTCACCGAGCCCACTCACCGAGCCCACACCCACTCACTGAGCCCACTCACCGAGCCCACACCCACTCACCGAGCCCACACCCACTCACCGAGCCCACTCACCGAGCCCACTCACCGAGCCCACACCCACTCACCGAGCCCAAACCCACTCACCGAGCCCACTCACCGAGCGCACACCCACTCACCCATCCCACTCACCGAGCCCACTCACCGAGCCCACACCCACTCACCGAGCCCACTCACCGAGCCCACACCCACTCACCGAGCCCACTCACCGAGCCCACACCCGCTCACCGAGCCCACACCCGCTCACGGAGCCGACACCCACTCACCGAGGCCACATCCGCTCACCGAGCCCACTCACCGAGCCCACACCCACTCACCGAGCCCACTCACCGAGCCCACACCCGCTCACCGAGCCCACACCCGCTCACCGAGCCCACTCGCCGAGCCCACTCACCGAGCCCACACCCGCTCACCGAACCCACACCCGCTCACCGAGCCCGCTCACCGAGCCCACACCCACTCACCGAGCCCACACCCGCTCACCGAGCCCACACCCGCTCACCGAGCCCACTCGCCGAGCCCACACCCGCTCACCGAGCCCACACCCGCTCACCGAGCCCACTCGCCGAGCCCACTCACCGAGCCCACACCCACTCACCGAGCCCACTCAGCAAGCCCACTCAGCGAGCCCGCTCACCGAACCCACACCCACTCACCGAGCCCACTCGCCGAGCCCACACCCACTCACCGAGCCCACTCGCTGAGCCCACACCCACTCACCGAGCCCACACCCACTCACCGAGCCCACTCACCGAGCCCGCTCACCGAGCCCACACCCACTCACTGAGCCCACTCAGCGAGCCCACACCCACTCACCGAGCCCACACCCACTCACCGAGCCCACTCACCGAGCCTACACCCACTCACCGAGCCCACTCACCGAGCCCACACCCGCTCACTGAGCCCACTCACCGAGCCCACTCACCGAGCCCACTCACCAAGCCTACACCCACTCACCAAGCCCACACCCGCTCACCGAGCCCACTCACCGAGCCTACACCCACTCACCGAGCCCACTCAGCGAGCCCACACCCACTCACCGAGCCCACTCAGTGAGCCCGCTGAAGGCACGGCCACCGATGGTGGGGCGATTATAATCAGGGATGCTCAAGAGGGCAGAATTAGAGGAGCGCAGATATCACGGGGGGTGGGGGGAGATGGTTGTGGGGCTGACGGAGATTAGAGAGATAGGAGGGGCGAGGCCATGGAGGGATTTGAAAACAAGGATAAGAATTTTAAAATCAAGGCGCTGCTTAACCAGGAGCCAATGTAGGTCAGCGAGCACAGGGGAGATGGTTGAACGGGACTCGGTGCGAGTTAGGACACGGGTCAGCGAGCACAGGGGAGATGGTTGAACGGGACTCGGTGCGAGTTAGGACACGGGTCAGCGAGCACAGGGGAGATGGCGAACGGGACTGCGTGTTAGGGCACGGGCAGCCGAGTTTGGGATGAGTTGAGGTTTACAGAGGGTGGAAGCTGGGAGGCCGGCCAGGAGCGCGTTGGAATGGCCGAGTCTGGAGGTTTTTGCCCAAAACTGTTTAGTTGAAGTTTTATATTGCACAAGGATTGTTGCCGTGCTCTTTCACTTCTTTAGTGAAGGAGTGGTTGGAGACTTCAGTTTCACATCCCTCCCAGTGTTGATTGATTGTGCTGAATCAGGTGAAACTGATCAGGCCCATTACTTTGTCTCAGTTTCTGTTCCTCTCTTTCTCCCACCCATACAAAGCCCATTCTCTTCCCTATACTGGTGATTGTAATACAGAATTGACCCAAAGTGACATTTCCCAGTCACCTGCCAGCGACAGGGGAATCACCTGGGCTGAATGGGAAGCTCTGTCCCCTCTGGGTACCCCCTCCTTCCACATTAGCAAAGAAAGACTTCCATTTCTACAGCGCCTTTCATGATTTCAGGACGTCCCAAAGCGCTTTACTGCAAATGAAGTACTTTTTGAAGTGTAGTCACTGTTGTAATGTAGGAAACGCGGCAGCCAATTTCTGCCCAGCAAGATCCCACAAACACCATGGAATCATAGAATGATACAGCACAGGAGGAGGCCATTCAGCCCATCGTTCCTGTGCCGGCTCCTTGAACGAGCTCTCCAATTAGTCCCACTCCCCCCCGCTCTTTCCCCAGAGCCCTGCACATTTTTTCTCAAGTATTTATCCAATTCCCTTGTGAAAGTTGTTATTGAAACTGCTTTCAGGCAGCGCGTTCCAGATCACAACAACTCGCTGTGGAAAAATACATTTCCTCCTGTCGCCTCTGGTTACCAACCCCCCTACCACTGGGAACAGTTTCACCTCATTTAATCTAGCAAAACCCTTCATGATTTTGAACACCTATCAAATCTCCTCTTAACCTTCTCTGCTCCAAGGTGAACAACCCCAGCTTCTCCAGTCTCTCCACGTAACTGAAGTCCCTCATCCCTGGAATCATTCTCGTAAATCTTTTCTGCACCCTCTCTAAAGCCTTCACATCCTTCCTAAAGTGTGATGCCCAGAATTGGACACAATACTCCAGTTGGGGCCAAACCAGTGTTTTATAAAGGTTCATCATAATTTCCACACTTCTATGCCGCTATTTATGAAGCCCAGGATCCCGTAAACTTTTTTAACTGCTTTCTCAACCTGTCCTGACACCTTCAGTGATTTGTATACATATACCCCCAGGTCTCTCTGTTCATGCACCCCCTTTAGGATTGTACCCTTTAGTTTATATTGCCTCTCCTCGTTCTTCCTACCAAAATGAATCACTTCACACTTTTCTGCGTTAAATTTCATCTGCCCATTCCACCAGCCTGTCTCTGTCCTCCTGAAGTCTGTTACTATCCTCCTCACTGTTTGCTACATTTCCGAGTTTCGTGCCATCTGCAAACTTTGAAATGATGCCCTGTATACCCAAGCCCAGATCATTAACATATATCAGAAAGAGCAGTGGTCCTAATACCGACCCCTGGGGGACACCACTGTAAACTTCACTCCAGTCTGAAAAACAACCTGAGCCAGTTTACTGAGAGTGTTTGGCTCTGATAGCTGACAGAGAAACACAGATTGAAACAGAATTGAAACTGGGTTCTCTCAGCAACACAGCTGATAGTACAACACACGCTCTCCATCTTCACTCACAGCCTCCAGCTGCCTGTATATGCAGGATTCCCAACTTACCACATTGGGAAACGGTGGGAAACGTCAGGAAGACATAAACAGGCTAGTAGAGTGGGCGGATAGATGGCAAATTCAATACGGTGATGGGGAGGTGGTTAATTTGGAAGGAGCAATAGGAGGCCACAGGCTCTGCCCACGTTCCTGATTTTCAGAAGGGAAGTGAAACAGAAAAAAGGATCTTACCCACGGGACTGAAAGCAACAGGCACAGAAAGTGTTGGGTAAACAGACTGAGCGTGCGACACAGAGGAGTGAGCAGGCGACAGAGAGGGACAGAGTGTGAGACACGGAGAGTGAGTGTGAGACACGGAGACTGAGTGAGTGTGAGACACAGAGAGTGAGTGTGAGACATGGAGAGTGAGTGTGAGACACGGAGAGTGAGTGTGAGACACGGAGAGTGAGTGTGAGACACGGAGAGTGAGTGTGAGACACGGAGAGTGAGTGTGAGACACGGAGAGTGAGTGTGAGACACGGAGAGTGAGTGTGAGACATGGAGAGAGTGAGTGTGAGACACGGAGAGTGAGTGTGAGACACGGAGAGTGAGTGTGAGACACGGAGAGTGAGTGTGAGACATGGAGAGTGAGTGTGAGACACGGAGAGTGAGTGTGAGACATGGAGAGAGTGAGTGTGAGACATGGAGAGTGAGTGTGAGACCTGGAGAGTGAGTGTGAGACACAGAGAGTGAGTGTGAGACACGGAAAGTGAGTGTGAGACATGGAGAGTGAGTGTGAGACACGGAGAGTGCGTGTGAGACATGGAGAGAGTGAGTGTGAGACATGGAGAGTGAGTGTGAGACACGGAGAGTGAGTGTGAGACACGGAGAGTGAGTGTGAGACCTGGAGAGTGAGTGTGAGACCTGGAGAGTGAGTGTGAGACACGGAGAGTGAGTGTGAGACACGGAGAGTGAGTGTGAGACACGGAGAGTGAGTGTGAGACATGGAGAGAGTGAGTGTGAGACACGGAGAGTGAGTGTGAGACATGGAGAGTGAGTGTGAGACACGGAGACTGAGTGTGAGACACGAAGACTGAGTGTGAGACACGGAGAGTGAGTGTGAGACACGGAGAGTGAGTGTGAGACACGGAGAGAGTGAGTGTGAGACACGGAGAGTGAGTGTGAGACACGGAGAGTGAGTGTGAGACATGGAGAGTGAGTGTGAGACACGGAGAGTGAGTGTGAGACACAGAGAGTGAGTGTGAGACACAGAGAGTGAGTGTGAGACACGGAGACTGAGTGTGAGACATGGAGAGAGTGAGTTTGAGACACGGAGAGTGAGTGTGAGACACGGAGAGAGTGAGTGTGGGACACGGAGAGAGAGTGTGAGACACGGAGAGTGAGTGTGAGACACAGAGAGTGAGTGTGAGACATGGAGAGAGTGAGTGTGAGACATGGAGAGTGAGTGTGAGACATGGAGAGAGTGAGTGTGAGACACGGAGAGTGAGTGTGAGACACAGAGAGAGTGAGTGTGAGACATGGAGAGGGAGTGTGAGACACGGAGAGTGAGTGTGAGACACAGAGAGTGAGTGTGAGACATGGAGAGAGTGAGTGTGAGACATGGAGAGTGAGTGTGAGACACGGAGAGTGAGTGTGAGACACGGAGAGTGAGTGTGAGACATGGAGAGTGAGTGTGAGACACGGAGAGTGAGTGTGAGACACAGAGAGTGAGTGTGAGACATGGCGAGAGCGAGAGTGAGACATGGAGAGTGAGTGTGAGACACGGAGACTGAGTGTGAGACATGGAGAGAGTGAGTGTGAGACATGGAGAGTGAGTGTGAGACACGGAGAGTGAGTGTGAGACACGGAGACTGAGTGTGAGACACGGAGAGTGAGTGTGAGACACAGACTGAGTGTGAGACACGGAGAGTGAGTGTGAGACACAGACTGAGTGTGAGACACGGAGAGTGAGTGTGAGACACGGAGAGTGAGTGTGAGACACGGAGAGTGAGTGTGAGACACGGAGAGTGAGTGTGAGACACAGACTGAGTGTGAGACATGGAGAGTGAGTGTGAGACACAGAGAGTGAGTGTGAGACACAGAGAGTGAGTGTGAGATACGGCCTGAGTGTGAGACACGGTCTGAGTGTGAGACACGGAGAGTGAGTGTGAGACACGGAGAGTGAGTGTGAGACACAGAGAGTGAGTGTAAGACATGGTCTGAGTGTGAGACACGGTCTGAGTGTGAGACACGGAGAATGAGTGTGAGACACGGAGAGTGAGTGTGAGACACAGAGAGTGAGTGTGAGACATGGAGCGAGTGAGTGTGAGACATGGAGAGTGAGTGTGAGACATGGAGAGTGAGTGTGAGACATGGAGAGTGTGAGACGCGGAGAGTGAGTGTGAGACACGGCGACTGAGTGTGAGACATGGAGAGTGTGAGTGTGAGACACGGAGAGTGAGTGTGAGACACGGAGAGTGAGTGTGAGACATGGAGAGTGAGTGTGAGACACGGAGAGTGAGTGTGAGACATGGAGAGTGAGTGTGAGACACGGAGAGTGAGTGTGAGACACAGACTGAGTGTGAGACACGGAGAGTGAGTGTGAGACACGGAGAGTGAGTGTGAGACACGGAGAGTGAGTGTGAGACACAGACTGAGTGTGAGACCTGGAGAGTGAGTGTGAGACACGGAGAGTGAGTGTGAGACTCGGACAGTGAGTGTGAGACACGGAGAGTGAGTGTGAGACACGGAGATAGTGAGTGTGAGACACAGAGAGTGAGTGTGAGACACAGACTGAGTGTGAGACCTGGAGAGTGAGTGTGAGACACGGAGAGTGACTGTGAGACACGGAGAGTGAGTGTGAGACACGGAGAGTGAGTGTGAGACACGGAGAGTGAGTGTGAGACATGGAGAGAGTGAGTGTGAGACACGGAGAGTGAGTGTGAGACATGGAGAGAGTGAGTGTGAGACACAGAGAGTGAGTGTGAGACATGGAGAGAGTGAGTGTCAGACATGGAGAGTGAGTGTGAGACATGGAGAGTGAGTGTGAGACATGGAGAGAGTGAGTGTGAGACACGGAGAGTGAGTGTGAGACACGGAGAGAGTGAGTGTGAGACATGGAGAGTGAGTGTGAGACACGGAGAGTGAGTGTGAGACACAGAGAGAATGAGTGTGAGTCATGGAGAGAGTGAGTGTGAGACATGGAGAGTGAGTGTGAGACACGGAGAGTGAGTGTGAGACACGGAGAGTGAGTGGGAGACACGGAGAGTGAGTGGGAGTCACAGAGAGTGAGTGTGAGACATGGAGAGAGTGAGTGTGAGACACGGAGAGTGAGTGTGAGACACGGAGAGTGAGTGTGAGACATGGCGAGAGTGAGTGTGAGACACGGAGAGTCAGTGTGAGACACGGAAAGTGAGTGTGAGACATGGAGAGTGAGTGTGAGACACAGAGAGTGAGTGTGAGACATGGAGAGAGTGAGTGTGAGACATGGAGAGTGAGTGTGAGACACGGAGAGTGAGTGTGAGACACGGAGTGTGAGTGTGAGACACGGAGAGTGAGTGTGAGACACGGAGAGAGTGAGTGTGAGACACGTAGCGTGAGTGTGAGACACAGAGAGTGAGTGTGAGACATGGAGAGAGTGAGTGTCAGACATGGAGAGTGAGTGTGAGACATGGAGAGTGAGTGTGAGACATGGAGAGAGTGAGTGTGAGACACGGAGAGTGAGTGTGAGACACGGAGAGAGTGAGTGTGAGACATGGAGAGTGAGTGTGAGACACAGAGAGTGAGTGTGAGACACAGAGAGAGTGAGTGTGAGTCATGGAGAGAGTGAGTGTGAGACATGGAGAGTGAGTGTGAGACACGGAGAGTGAGTGTGAGACACGGAGAGTGAGTGGGAGACACGGAGAGTGAGTGTGAGTCACGGAGAGTGAGTGTGAGACATGGAGAGAGTGAGTGTGAGACACGGAGAGTGAGTGTGAGACACGGAGAGTGAGTGTGAGACATGGCGAGAGTGAGTGTGAGACACGGAGAGTCAGTGTGAGACACGGAAAGTGAGTGTGAGACATGGAGAGTGAGTGTGAGACACAGAGAGCGAGTGTGAGACATGGAGAGAGTGAGTGTGAGACATGGAGAGTGAGTGTGAGACACGGAGAGTGAGTGTGAGACACGGAGTGTGAGTGTGAGACACGGAGAGTGAGTGTGAGACACGGAGAGAGTGAGTGTGAGACACGGAGACTGAGTGTGAGACATGGAGAGAGTGAGTGTGAGACACGGGGAGTGAGTGTGAGACACGTAGAGAGTGAGTGTGAGACACGGAGAGTGAGTGTGAGACACGGAGAGTGAGTGTGAGACACAGAGAGTGAGTGTGAGACATGGAGAGAGTGAGTGTGAGACACGGAGAGCGAGTGTGAGACACGGAGAGTGAGTGTGAGACACGGAGAGTGAGTGGGAGACATGGAGAGAGTGAGTGTGAGACACAGAGAGTGAGTGTGAGACACGGAGAGAGTGATTGTGAGACATGGAGAGTGAGTGTGAGACACGGAGAGTGAGTGTGAGACACAGAGAGTGAGTGTGAGACATGGAGAGAGTGAGGGTGAGACATGGAGAGTGAGTGTGAGACACAGACTGAGTGTGAGACCTGGAGAGTGAGTGTGAGACCTGGAGAGTGAGTGTGAGACACGGAGAGTGAGTGTGAGACCTGGAGAGTGAGTGTGAGACATGGAGAGAGTGAGTGTGAGACACGGAGAGTGAGTGTGAGACACGGAGAGTGAGTGTGAGACACAGAGAGTGAGTGTGAGACACGGAGAGTGAGTGTGAGACATGGAGAGAGTGAGTGTGAGACACAGAGAGTGAGTGTGAGACACGGAGAGAGTGAGTGTGAGACATGGAGAGTGAGTGTGAGACACGGAGAGTGAGTGTGAGACACGGAGAGTGAGTGTGAGACATGGAGACTGAGTGTGAGACATGGAGAGAGTGAGTGTGAGACACAGAGAGTGAGTGTGAGACACGGAGAGAGTGGGTGTGAGACATGGAGAGTGAGTGTGAGACAGGGAGAGTGAGTGTGAGACACAGAGAGTGAGTGTGAGACAGGGAGAGTGAGTGTGAGACACGGAGACTGAGTGAGACATGGAGAGAGTGAGTGTGAGACATGGAGAGTGAGTGTGAGACACGGAGAGTGAGTGTGAGACACAGAGAGTGAGTGTGAGACATGGAGAGAGTGAGTGTCAGACATGGAGAGTGAGTGTGAGACATGGAGAGTGAGTGTGAGACATGGAGAGAGTGAGTGTGAGACACGGAGAGTGAGTGTGAGACACGGAGAGAGTGAGTGTGAGACATGGAGAGTGAGTGTGAGACACGGAGAGTGAGTGTGAGACACAGAGAGAATGAGTGTGAGTCATGGAGAGAGTGAGTGTGAGACATGGAGAGTGAGTGTGAGACACGGAGAGTGAGTGTGAGACACGGAGAGTGAGTGGGAGACACGGAGAGTGAGTGGGAGTCACAGAGAGTGAGTGTGAGACATGGAGAGAGTGAGTGTGAGACACGGAGAGAGTGGGTGTGAGACATGGAGAGTGAGTGTGAGACAGGGAGAGTGAGTGTGAGACACAGAGAGTGAGTGTGAGACAGGGAGAGTGAGTGTGAGACACGGAGACTGAGTGAGACATGGAGAGAGTGAGTGTGAGACACGGAGAGTGAGTGTGAGACATGGAGAGAGTGAGTGTGAGACACAGAGAGTGAGTGTGAGACATGGAGAGAGTGAGTGTCAGACATGGAGAGTGAGTGTGAGACATGGAGAGTGAGTGTGAGACATGGAGAGAGTGAGTGTGAGACACGGAGAGTGAGTGTGAGACACGGAGAGAGTGAGTGTGAGACATGGAGAGTGAGTGTGAGACACGGAGAGTGAGTGTGAGACACAGAGAGAATGAGTGTGAGTCATGGAGAGAGTGAGTGTGAGACATGGAGAGTGAGTGTGAGACACGGAGAGTGAGTGTGAGACACGGAGAGTGAGTGGGAGACACGGAGAGTGAGTGGGAGTCACAGAGAGTGAGTGTGAGACATGGAGAGAGTGAGTGTGAGACACGGAGAGTGAGTGTGAGACACGGAGAGTGAGTGTGAGACATGGCGAGAGTGAGTGTGAGACACGGAGAGTCAGTGTGAGACACGGAAAGTGAGTGTGAGACATGGAGAGTGAGTGTGAGACACAGAGAGTGAGTGTGAGACATGGAGAGAGTGAGTGTGAGACATGGAGAGTGAGTGTGAGACACGGAGAGTGAGTGTGAGACACGGAGTGTGAGTGTGAGACACGGAGAGTGAGTGTGAGACACGGAGAGAGTGAGTGTGAGACACGTAGCGTGAGTGTGAGACACAGAGAGTGAGTGTGAGACATGGAGAGAGTGAGTGTCAGACATGGAGAGTGAGTGTGAGACATGGAGAGTGAGTGTGAGACATGGAGAGAGTGAGTGTGAGACACGGAGAGTGAGTGTGAGACACGGAGAGAGTGAGTGTGAGACATGGAGAGTGAGTGTGAGACACGGAGAGTGAGTGTGAGACACAGAGAGAGTGAGTGTGAGTCATGGAGAGAGTGAGTGTGAGACACGGAGAGTGAGTGTGAGACACGGAGAGTGAGTGTGAGACACGGAGAGTGAGTGTGAGTCACGGAGAGTGAGTGTGAGACATGGAGAGAGTGAGTGTGAGACACGGAGAGTGAGTGTGAGACACGGAGAGTGAGTGTGAGACATGGCGAGAGTGAGTGTGAGACACGGAGAGTCAGTGTGAGACACGGAAAGTGAGTGTGAGACATGGAGAGTGAGTGTGAGACACAGAGAGCGAGTGTGAGACATGGAGAGAGTGAGTGTGAGACATGGAGAGTGAGTGTGAGACACGGAGAGTGAGTGTGAGACACGGAGTGTGAGTGTGAGACACGGAGAGTGAGTGTGAGACACGGAGAGAGTGAGTGTGAGACACGGAGACTGAGTGTGAGACATGGAGAGAGTGAGTGTGAGACACGGGGAGTGAGTGTGAGACACGTAGAGAGTGAGTGTGAGACACGGAGAGTGAGTGTGAGACACGGAGAGTGAGTGTGAGACACAGAGAGTGTCACATAACACTAAAAAGTAACCCAGAGGTCCTCTACGTTGACTATACCACACACAAAGGGATTAAGACGAAGAACAACCTCATATTCTACACCGACTCCATTCCCTCATGGAAGGAGACTTTACAAAAATACTACGCATACGTCTCCAGCGAAGGTATTGGCAGTGGAGGCAGACTGAAAATATGTAAAGATGGAAATCTAGATAAAGATGACCCCCTGCTAACCATAAGCTACTACAACAAAAAAGGAAAGATCATGATACAGGGGAATGTAGAAAGTCTGGACTCCTTCGAAAAGGAATTCCCCCAGCTGAAAACTAAGGCAGACACAAATAGGACCAATGGACAGGAGGCAAAAGAGAATCGAACAGAGGATGATGAGAGCCAAGCGGAGGAAGAAGGAGAGAGTCCAGCAGAGACACACACCTCCCTGACCATCTCCACCCCCCCCACACCTCTCAACGCAAACAAACTGCTGAAAGAGAGTCTGTCCAAACTAGAACTCGAATTCAACGAATACAGAGAAACACAGACCAAGAACTGGACGGAGGAATTCAAACAGCTGAAAACGGAAAACGAGTCCACCATCCACAATCTGAGAAAGACCGTAGAGGAACAAATAAATAAGATCCAAGAACTCCATACCCAACTAAACAAAATGACGGAGGCCGTAGAAAGGCTCAGCAGGCAACACAAACCTCTTAAGGTCCAAAAAACAACACACACAAGGACACAGAACCCGTCGGATGCCACCCCACACGAGGACACACCGAAAGCCACAAACCCCGCTCCTGCCACACAGCTCACCACAGAAACCCAGCCAACAACCAGCCCTCAGTCGAGTCCTGCCCAGACTACCGCTACCCAGTCCTCACACACAGGGACGCAGAACCCGTCAGATGCCCCCCCACACGAGGACACACCGAAAGCCTCAAACCCCGCTCCTGCCACACAACATATCCCAGAAACCCAGCCAACAACCAGCCATCAGTCGAGTCCTGCCCAGACTACTGCTACCCAGTCTGAAAAACCAGCCCCTCAGGCGGTCCTGCTGACCGACTCCAACGGAAAGTTTCTGGACCCCCAGAGGCTGTTCCCAGGTCATCAAGTCCTGAAAAAATGGTGCAGCAACACAGAACATGCAATGAAGATCCTGAACAAAGAATCCCTTGGAAGCCCCAAATGGCTTGTGATCCACACAGGCACAAACGACCTACGCACCCTACGGGAAGGCACCGCTAGGGCGGTGAGCAGGATGGCGGAAAAGGCCAGCAAGGAATTCCCCGAGGCGCGGATCGTGATCTCCACACTACTGCCCAGAAAGGACACCCCAGCCTATATAATCCACAACACCAACAGGGAGATCGACACGAGATGTTCTGTCTTCCCCAACGTCTACCTGGCCCATCATCCAAACATCAACACAAGGGACCTCTATGACGAAATACATCTACTCAAACAGCGGATGTGGGTCTTTGCAAAAAACCTCATAAACACTGCCAAAAGACGCAGCCCTCCCACCCCCTCTACCATTGGGAGCCGTAACCCAAACAGGACCACCAATGTCCCCCACCCCCCTTTACAAAACCAACAACAGAACCCAAGACCCCCCTCTAGACCACAGACTGTAGACCAAGAACTGAGAAAGATCATGACGATGCTGAACAGCCTGATAGAAAGCCGGAGAAATTATTAATATTGTTATTTATCATTATCATTATTGTTATCTTATCAGTATTATTACTACTATTAGATAGATATATGTGCATGCCTCATGAAATTTATACTAAATCATCATTTAGCATTATAGAAAATAGTGTTTCCACACTCATCCCACAAAATAGGTCCATTTTATTTCGTTTTATTGAACTATATAAATGCGTTCTTTCCACATAAGCTGCTGGAATATCCAGGGCCTCCGCTCCTCAACTTTTGGGATGAAGAGTACAGACCCTGAATTCCTAAAAGCTATAAAAGACATTGATATAATTGTGTTAACAGAAACATGGTGCCAAAAGGACATGCCGACCCACTGTCCCCCAATGTACCATGAAATTATTGTGCCTTCAGTAAAGAACATTAAGACACGCAAGGGCAGAACCTCCGGGGGAATCCTGGTGTGGTATAAAGGAGAACTGAACAAACACATCTCACCGATAAAACAGGGAAAATCACACGTATGGCTAAAATTAGATAAAAATATAGGAATAGAAAAAAACGATGTTTACTTATGTGCGATCTACATACCTCCAATAGAATCGCCATATTTTGAAGA
Source organism: Somniosus microcephalus (assembly GCF_052327205.1). NCBI lineage: Eukaryota > Metazoa > Chordata > Chondrichthyes > Squaliformes > Somniosidae > Somniosus > Somniosus microcephalus. The sequence goes on along the minus strand of NC_140988.1, from coordinate 389,477,149 downwards.
GGAGATATTTGACACTCTCCACATGGAAATCAGCCATTTCCAGGCCCAAGGAAAGGTGCTACTATGTGGGGACCTAAATGCAAGGACAGGATGTGAACCTGACTTCATAGACCCACAGGGCAACAACCATGTGTTTGGCCAGACCCCTCTATATGTCACACCAGCCATCGCAAACCGAAACAACCTCGATTGTGAAATAAATAAAAGCGGTAGGGAGGTAGTGCAACTCTGCCGAGCCTTAGGCCTGTACATAGTTAACGGTAGGTTCAGAGGGGACTCCTTAGGGAGACTCACATATTCCTCAACTCTTGGGTCTAGTGTGGTGGATTATACAATCACTGACCTGGACCCCTGCGATATCAACGCATTCACTGTCAGGCAGCAATCCCCCCTCTCAGACCATAACCAAATAAATGTGTACCTTAAACTTTCTGCCCAAACTACAGACACAAAAAAGGAACCCAGTAAGCTACATAAAATAAACCAGACATACAGATGGGCCCCAGACAGTGGAGATAAATTCATCACAGCACTAAATTCACCTGATCTCAAAAGTAAAATTTCAAAATTTAAAGAAAATCTATATGAGATCACCAGAGATGGGGTAAACATGGCCATAGAGGATATAAATATGATCTTTCATGAGGCAGCTGTAAAAGCCGACCTCGTGAAACAGAAGAGGAAGAGTCACAAAAGACAAAATAAAAATAAGAAATGGTTTGACCACGAATGCAAAAATGCCAGAAAAGACCTGAGAAAAATATCAAACCAAAAGCATCGCCAACCAAACAATCCGGACCTACGTACTAGATACAATGAAACCCTCAAAAGATATAAACACACCATTAGGAACAAAACACAAAACTATACCCACAAAATACTAGAAGAAATTGAAAACTCCACCAACCCAAAACAATTCTGGGAAATGTGGAATAACCTGAGTACAACACAATTGCAAGCATTACCAATCCAAGATGGCGACATCTGGAGAACACATTTTGAAAACCTCTACAAAGACATCCCAATAAACGAAACAAACCCAAGTCAACATCAGGTCACAGAAAAACTCCACACATTAGAAGCAACAATCAAAGACAACCAAAACCCTCTAGACTCCCCAATCACATGGAAAGAAATGGCCACAAAAACAAAATCTCTCCACCTAAAGAAAGCCTGTGGCCCAGACAACATCAAAAATGAAATGCTCAAGTTCAGCAATATGGAGATGCAGGGTGCGGTACTCAAATTATTCAACATCATATTACGTTCAGGCTGTTTTCCCGATATCTGGTGCCAAGGACTAATCTCCCCCATATATAAAAGCGGAAACAAATCAGACCCAAATAACTACCGCGGCATCTGTGTCAACAGTTGTCTAGGGAAGTTATTCTGCAGTATTCTAAATAGTAGATTACTTGATTTTCTTAACAAACATAATATCCTCAGAAAAAACCAAATAGGCTTTCTTCCAAAACACCGCACCGCCGACCATATCTATACCCTTCACACCCTCATTGAAAAACATATACACCAAACAAAAAATGGGAAAATATTCGCCTGTTTCATCGACTTCAAGAAAGCCTTTGACTCTATATGGCACGAAGGGCTCTATTATAAACTTCTTCAATGTGGAATAGGGGGCAAAGTCTATGACCTTATTAAATCAATGTATCTGAAAAACAAATGCGGGGTCAAAATTGGAGACAAACGCACCGATTTCTTCACCCAGAGAAGAGGCGTCCGGCAGGGCTGCAATTTGAGCCCGACCCTGTTCAACATATACATAAATGAATTAGCAGACATGCTGGAGCAAAGCGAGTCACCAGGTCTCCGTCTCCTAGATGGAGAAGTGAAATCCCTGTTCTATGCGGACGACCTGGTTCTGCTGTCTCCCACAGAACAGGGATTACAGCAACAACTAGACCTACTCGACAAATACTGCCAAAATTGGGCTCTAACAGTAAATCTAAAGAAAACCAACATCATGATTTTTCAAAAAAGGCCCAGATGTCAGGAAAACAAATACCAGTTTACCCTCAGTGATACCACTATAGGACACACTATGAGCTACACCTACCTTGGTCTAACTATTACAGCATCAGGGAGCTTCAGCATAGCAGTGAATGCACTAAAAGAAAAAGCCCGAAGAGCCCTATATGCAATAAAAAGAAAATTCTACAACATCCAAATCCCAATCAAAATCTGGCTCAAAATATTTGACAGCATAATCCTGCCCATTGCACTGTACGGTAGTGAAGTATGGGGCCCGCTAAATCACCAAAGCTACACTAAATGGGAAAAACATACAATAGAAGCCCTACATGCAGAATTCTGCCGAAGCATCCTTCGCACCCAAAGGAAAACGCCAACAAATGCATGCAGAGCCGAACTAGGCAGATACCCACTGATAATAAACATCCAAAAACGAGCACTAAACTTCCTAAATCACCTCAAATCTAGCTCCCCAGACACCCTTCATTTCAAAGCCTTTCAGACCCAAGAGCTAAACCCAGAAAAGAGTCCCCTGAGTCAGCTGCTACGGAAACTAAGTACTCAGCCGGACCCTGACCAGCCCCAGACCAACACAGCCGCCCAAACACCAATCCGAGTGAACCAAATCATTAAAAAATGCAAAGAAACCTACCTGGAACATTGGAACAAAATAACCGAAAGCCAAAGCAGATTAGAATGTTACCGGGCCCTAAAAAGAGAATATAAACTGGCAGACTACCTCACGACCATCAGAGACACAAAACAGAGACAGACCCTCACCAGGTACAGACTAAGCGACCACCAACTGGAAATTGAAAAAGGCAGATACAAGAAATCCTGGCAGCCTAGAGAGAATAGAATATGCGATCAATGTCTGGCTGGCGAGGTTGAAACAGAAATGCATTTCCTCCTAAAATGCGAAAAATTCAACACATCAAGAAACATATTATTCAACAAGCTAAGCCAAACAACCCCAGATTTCAAGGAATTGGATGATCTGTCAAAATTGAGATTAGTCCTAGGAGAAGGAGACAGACCATACCTTGGGGCCAAATATGTAACAACATGTCACAACCTGAGGACTGTTTAAAATTAAGACTGTTTAAAATTAATATTGAACGTACCAAATGAAGTACAAAGACTGTTTAAAATTAATATTGTTTAAAAGTAATATTGTATGTACCCAACAAATGTCAAATCGATTGACACCTACAGAATGTTGGAAAACTGTACCTTTTTGCTATGTAAGCTTTGGCAATATGGTTCTCTGTAAACTTTCATGCCAATAAAGCATTTTAATTGGAAATTGGAATTGGAGTGTGAGACATGGAGAGAGTGAGTGTGAGACACGGAGAGCGAGTGTGAGACACGGAGAGTGAGTGTGAGACACGGAGAGTGAGTGGGAGACATGGAGAGAGTGAGTGTGAGACACAGAGAGTGAGTGTGAGACACGGAGAGAGTGATTGTGAGACATGGAGAGTGAGTGTGAGACACGGAGAGTGAGTGTGAGACACAGAGAGTGAGTGTGAGACATGGAGAGAGTGAGGGTGAGACATGGAGAGTGAGTGTGAGACACAGACTGAGTGTGAGACCTGGAGAGTGAGTGTGAGACCTGGAGAGTGAGTGTGAGACACGGAGAGTGAGTGTGAGACCTGGAGAGTGAGTGTGAGACATGGAGAGAGTGAGTGTGAGACACGGAGAGTGAGTGTGAGACACGGAGAGTGAGTGTGAGACACAGAGAGTGAGTGTGAGACACGGAGAGTGAGTGTGAGACATGGAGAGAGTGAGTGTGAGACACAGAGAGTGAGTGTGAGACACGGAGAGAGTGAGTGTGAGACATGGAGAGTGAGTGTGAGACACGGAGAGTGAGTGTGAGACACGGAGAGTGAGTGTGAGACATGGAGACTGAGTGTGAGACATGGAGAGAGTGAGTGTGAGACACAGAGAGTGAGTGTGAGACACGGAGAGAGTGGGTGTGAGACATGGAGAGTGAGTGTGAGACAGGGAGAGTGAGTGTGAGACACAGAGAGTGAGTGTGAGACAGGGAGAGTGAGTGTGAGACACGGAGACTGAGTGAGACATGGAGAGAGTGAGTGTGAGACATGGAGAGTGAGTGTGAGACACGGAGAGTGAGTGTGAGACACGGAGAGTGAGTGTGAGACATGGAGAGTGAGTGTGAGACACAGAGAGAGTGTGAGACACAGACTGAGTGTGAGACATGGAGAGTGAGTGTGAGACACGGAGAGTGAGTGTGAGACACGGAGAGTGAGTGTGAGTCACGGAGACTGAGTGTGAGACATGGAGAGAGTGAGTGTGAGACACAGAGAGTGAGTGTGAGACACGGAGAGAGTGAGTGTGAGACATGGAGAGTGAGTGTGAGACACGGAGAGTGAGTGTGAGACACAGAGAGTGAGTGTGAGACATGGAGAGAGTGAGTGTGAGACATGGAGAGTGAGTGTGAGACACAGAGACTGAGTGTGAGACATGGAGAGAGTGAGTGTGAGACACGGAGAGTGAGTGTGAGACACGGAGAGTGAGTGTGAGGCACAGACTGAGTATGAGACATGGAGAGTGAGTGTGAGACACAGACTGAGTGTGAGACACGGAGAGTGAGTGTGAGACACGGAGAGTGAGTGTGAGACACGGAGAGTGAGTGTGAGACACGGTCTGAGTGTGAGACACGGAGAGTGAGTGTGAGACATGGAGAGAGTGAGTGTGAGACACAGACTGAGTGTGAGACATGGAGAGTGAGTGTGAGACACAGAGAGTGAGTGTGAGACAGAGAGAGAGAGTGTCAGACACGGTCTGAGTGTGAGACACGGTCTGAGTGTGAGACACGGAGAGTGAGTGTGAGACACGGAGAGTGAGTGTGAGACACAGACTGAGTGTGAGACACGAAGAGTGAGTGTGAGACACAGAGAGTGAGTGTGAGACACAGAGAGTGAGTGTAAGACACGGTCTGAGTGTGAGACACGGTCTGAGTGTGAGACACGGAGAATGAGTGTGAGACACGGAGAGTGATTGTGAGACACAGAGAGTGAGTGTGAGACATGGAGAGAGTGAGTGTGAGACATGGAGAGTGAGTGTGAGACATGGAGAGTGAGTGTGAGACATGGAGAGTGTGAGACACGGAGAGTGAGTGTGAGACACGGCGAGTGAGTGTGAGACATGGAGAGTGTGAGTGTGAGACACGGAGAGTGAGTGTGAGACACGGAGAGTGAGTGTGAGACATGGAGAGTGAGTGTGAGACATGGAGAGTGAGTGTGAGACACGGAGAGTGAGTGTGAGACACGGAGAGTGAGTGTGAGACATGGAGAGTGAGTGTGAGGCACGGAGAGTGAGTGTGAGACACAGACTGAGTGTGAGACACGGAGAGTGAGTGTGAGACACGGAGAGTGAGTGTGAGACACAGACTGTGTGTGAGACCTGGAGAGTGAGTGTGAGACACGGAGAGTGAGTGTGAGACACGGAGAGTGAGTGTGAGACCAGGAGAGTGAGTGTGAGACAAGGAGAGTGAGTGTGAGACACGGAGAGTGAGTGTGAGTCACGGAGAGTGAGTGTGAGACACGGAGAGAGTGAGTGTGAGACCTGGAGAGTGAGTGTGAGACACGGAGAGTGAGTGTGACACCTGGAGAGAGTGAGTGTGAGTCACGGAGAGTGAGTGTGAGACACGGAGAGAGTGAGTGTGAGACATGGAGAGTGAGTGTGAGACACGGAGAGTGAGTGTGAGACACAGAGAGTGAGTGTGAGACATGGAGAGAGTGAGTGTGAGTCATGGAGAGTGAGTGTGAGACACGGAGACTGAGTGTGAGACATGGAGAGAGTGAGTGTGAGACATGGAGAGTGAGTGTGAGACACGGAGAGTGAGTGTGAGACACGGAGAGTGAGTGTGAGACACGGAGAGTGAGTGTGAGACACAGAGTGAGTGTGAGACACAGACTGAGTGTGAGACACGGAGAGTGAGTGCGAGACACGGTCTGAGTGTGAGACACGGAGAGTGAGTGTGAGACATGGAGAGAGTGAGTTTGAGACACAGACTGAGTGTGAGACATGGAGAGTGAGTGTGAGACACAGAGAGTGAGTGTGAGACACAGAGAGTGAGTGTGAGACACGGTCTGAGTGTGAGACACGGTCTGAGTGTGAGACACGGACAGTGAGTGTGAGACACGGAGAGTGAGTGTGAGACACAGACTGAGTGTGAGACACAGACTGAGTGTGAGACACGGAGAGTGAGTGTGAGACACAGAGAGTGAGTGTGAGACACAGAGAGTGAGTGTGAGACATGGAGAGAGTGAGTGTGAGACATGGAGAGTGACTGTGAGACATGGAGAGTGATGGTGAGACATGGAGAGTGTGAGACACGGAGAGTGAGTGTGAGACACGGCGAGTGAGTGTGAGAGCTGGAGAGTGTGAGTGCGAGACCTGGAGAGTGTGAGTGTGAGACATGGAGAGTGACTGTGAGACATGGAGAGTGATGGTGAGACATGGAGAGTGTGAGACACGGAGAGTGAGTGTGAGACACGGCGAGTGAGTGTGAGAGCTGGAGAGTGTGAGTGCGAGACCTGGAGAGTGTGAGTGCGAGACACGGAGAGTGAGTGTGAGACACGGAGAGTGAGTGTGAGACATGGAGAGAGAGTGTGAGACACAGAGAGTGAGTGTGAGACACAGAGAGTGAGTGTGAGACACGGAGAGTGAGTGCGAGACACAGACTGAGTGTGAGACCTGGAGAGTGAGTGTGAGACACGGAGAGTGAGTGTGAGACCCGGAGAGTGAGTGTGAGACATGGAGAGAGTGAGTGTGAGACACGGAGAGTGAGTGTGAGACACGGAGAGTGAGTGTGAGACACAGAGAGTGAGTGTGAGACACGGAGAGTGAGTGTGAGACATGGAGAGTGAGTGTGAGACATGGAGAGAGTGAGTGTGAGACACATAGAGTGAGTGTGAGACACGGAGAGAGTGAGTGTGAGACATGGAGAGTGAGTGTGAGACACGGAGAGTGAGTGTGAGACACGGAGAGTGAGTGTGAGACATGGAGACTGAGTGTGAGACATGGAGAGAGTGAGTGTGAGACACAGAGAGTGAGTGTGAGACACGGAGAGAGTGGGTGTGAGACATGGAGAGTGAGTGTGAGACAGGGAGAGTGAGTGGGAGACATGGAGAGAGTGAGTGTGAGACACAGAGAGTGAGTGTGAGACACGGAGAGAGTGATTGTGAGACATGGAGAGTGAGTGTGAGACACGGAGAGTGAGTGTGAGACACAGAGAGTGAGTGTGAGACATGGAGAGAGTGAGTGTGAGACATGGAGAGTGAGTGTGAGACACAGACTGAGTGTGAGACCTGGAGAGTGAGTGTGAGACATGGAGAGTGAGTGTGAGACACGGAGAGTGAGTGTGAGACACGGAGAGTGAGTGTGAGACACGGAGAGTGAGTGTGAGACACAGAGTGAGTGTGAGACACAGACTGAGTGTGAGACACGGAGAGTGAGTGTGAGACACGGAGAGTGAGTGTGAGACACGGAGAGTGAGTGCGAGACACGGTCTGAGTGTGAGACACGGAGAGTGAGTGTGAGACATGGAGAGAGTGAGTTTGAGACACAGACTGAGTGTGAGACATGGAGAGTGAGTGTGAGACACAGAGAGTGAGTGTGAGACACAGAGAGTGAGTGTGAGACACGGTCTGAGTGTGAGACACGGTCTGAGTGTGAGACACGGACAGTGAGTGTGAGACACGGAGAGTGAGTGTGAGACACAGACTGAGTGTGAGACACAGACTGAGTGTGAGACACGGAGAGTGAGTGTGAGACACAGAGAGTGAGTGTGAGACACAGAGAGTGAGTGTAAGACACGGTCTGAGCGTGAGACACGGTCTGAGTGTGAGACACGGAGAATGAGTGTGAGACACGGAGAGTGAGTGTGAGACACAGAGAGTGAGTGTGAGACATGGAGAGAGTGAGTGTGAGACATGGAGAGTGACTGTGAGACATGGAGAGTGATGGTGAGACATGGAGAGTGTGAGACACGGAGAGTGAGTGTGAGACACGGCGAGTGAGTGTGAGAGCTGGAGAGTGTGAGTGCGAGACCTGGAGAGTGTGAGTGCGAGACACGGAGAGTGAGTGTGAGACACGGAGAGTGAGAGTGAGACATGGAGAGAGAGTGTGAGACACAGAGAGTGAGTGTGAGACACAGAGAGTGAGTGTGAGACACGGAGAGTGAGTGCGAGACACAGACTGAGTGTGAGACCTGGAGAGTGAGTGTGAGACACGGAGAGTGAGTGTGAGACCTGGAGAGTGAGTGTGAGACATGGAGAGAGTGAGTGTGAGACACGGAGAGTGAGTGTGAGACACGGAGAGTGAGTGTGAGACACAGAGAGTGAGTGTGAGACACGGAGAGTGAGTGTGAGACACGGAGAGTGAGTGTGAGACATGGAGAGAGTGAGTGTGAGACACAGAGAGTGAGTGTGAGACACGGAGAGAGTGAGTGTGAGACATGGAGAGTGAGTGTGAGACACGGAGAGTGAGTGTGAGACACGGAGAGTGAGTGTGAGACATGGAGACTGAGTGTGAGACATGGAGAGAGTGAGTGTGAGACACAGAGAGTGAGTGTGAGACACGGAGAGAGTGATTGTGAGACATGGAGAGTGAGTGTGAGACACGGAGAGTGAGTGTGAGACACAGAGAGTGAGTGTGAGACATGGAGAGAGTGAGTGTGAGACACGGAGAGTGAGTGGGAGACATGGAGAGAGTGAGTGTGAGACATGGAGAGAGTGAGTGTGAGACACGGAAAGTGAGTGTGAGACATGGAGAGAGTGAGTGTGAGACACGGAGAGTGAGTGTGAGGCACGGAGAGTGAGTGAGACATGGAGAGAGTGAGTGTGAGACACGGAGAGTGAGTGTGAGACATGGAGAGAGTGAGTGTGAGACATGGAGAGAGTGAGTGTGAGACACGGAAAGTGAGTGTGAGACATGGAGAGAGTGAGTGTGAGACACGGAGAGTGAGTGTGAGACATGAGAGTGAGTGTGAGACACGGAGAGAGTCAGTGTGAGACACGGCGAGTGAGTGTGAGACATGAGAGTGAGTGTGAGACATGAAGAGTGAGTGTGAGACATGGAGAGTGTGAGTGTGAGATACGGAGAGTGAGTGTGAGACACGGAGAGTGAGTGTGAGACATGGAGAGTGAGTGTGAGACACAGAGAGTGAGTGTGAGACATGGAGAGAGTGAGTGTGAGACATGGAGAGTGACTGTGAGACATGGAGAGTGATGGTGAGACATGGAGAGTGTGAGACACGGAGAGTGAGTGTGAGACACGGCGAGTGAGTGTGAGACCTGGAGAGTGTGAGTGCGAGACACGGAGAGTGAGTGTGAGACACGGAGAGTAAGTGTGAGACATGGAGAGTGAGTGTGAGACAAAGAGAGTGAGTGTGAGACACAGAGAGTGAGTGTGAGACACAGAGAGTGAGTGTAAGACACGGTTTGAGCGTGAGACACGGTCTGAGTGTGAGACACGGAGAATGAGTGTGAGACACGGAGAGTGAGTGTGAGACACAGAGAGTGAGTGTGAGACATGGAGAGAGTGAGTGTGAGACATGGAGAGTGACTGTGAGACATGGAGAGTGATGGTGAGACATGGAGAGTGTGAGACACAGAGAGTGAGTGTGAGACACGGCGAGTGAGTGTGAGACATGGAGAGTGTGAGTGTGAGACATGGAGAGAGTGAGTGTGAGACATGGGGAGAGTGAGTGTGAGACACGGAGAGTGAGTGTGAGACACAGACTGAGTGTGAGACCTGGAGAGTGAGTGTGAGTCCTGGAGAGTGAGTGTGAGACACGGAGAGTGAGTGTGAGACCTGGAGAGTGAGTGTGAGACACGGAGAGTGAGTGTGAGACACGGAGAGTGAGTGTGAGACATGGAGAGAGTGAGTGTGAGACACGGAGAGTGAGTGTGAGACATGGAGAGAGTGAGTGTGAGACATGGAGAGTGAGTGTGAGACATGGAGAGTGAGTGTGAGACATGGAGAGAGTGAGTGTGAGACACGGAGAGTGAGTGTGAGACATGGAGAGAGTGAGTGTGAGACATGGAGAGAGTGAGTGTGAGACACGGAAAGTGAGTGTGAGACATGGAGAGAGTGAGTGTGAGACACGGAGAGTGAGTGTGAGACACAGACTGAGTGTGAGACCTGGAGAGTGAGTGTGAGACACGAAGAGTGAGACATGAGAGTGAGTGTGAGACACGGAGAGAGTCAGTGTGAGACACGGCGAGTGAGTGTGAGACACGGAGAGTGAGTGTGAGACATGGAGAGTGAGTGTGAGACATGGAGAGTGTGAGTGTGAGATACGGAGAGTGAGTGTGAGACACGGAGAGTGAGTGTGAGACATGGAGAGTGAGTGTGAGGCACGGAGAGTGAGTGTGAGACACGGAGAGTGAGTGTGAGACACGGAGTGAATGAGTGTGAGACAGAGAGTGAGTGTGAGACACGGCCTGAGTGTGAGACACAGAGAGTGAGTGTGTGACACGGTCTGAGTGTGAGACACAGAGAGTGAGTGTGAGACACGGAGAGTGAGTGAGACACGGAGAGTGAGTGTGAGACACAGAGTGAGTGTGAGACATGAAGAGTGAGTGTGAGACATGGAGAGTGAGTGTGAGACATGGAGAGTGAGTGTGAGACCTGGAGAGTGAGTGTGAGGCACGGAGAGTGAGTGTGAGACCTGGAGAGTGAGTGTGAGACACGGAGAGTGAGTGTGAGACACGGAGAGTGAGTGTGAGACATGGAGAGAGTGAGTGTGAGTCACGGAGAGTGAGTGTGAGACACGGAGAGAGTGAGTGTGAGACACAGAGAGTGAGTGTGAGACACGGAGAGTGAGTGTGAGACATGGAGAGAGTGAGTGTGAGAGATGGAGAGAGTGAGTGTGAGACCTGGAGAGTGAGTGTGAGACACGGAGAGTGAGTGTGAGACCTGGAGAGTGAGTGTGAGACACGGAGAGTGAGTGTGAGACACGGAGAGTGAGTGTGAGACATGGAGAGAGTGAGTGTGAGAAACGGAGAGTGAGTGTGAGACATGGAGAGAGTGAGTGTGGGACACAGAGAGTGAGTGTGAGACATGGAGAGAGTGAGTGTGAGACATGGAGAGTGAGTGTGAGACATGGAGAGTGAGTGTGAGAGATGGAGAGAGTGATTGTGAGACACGGAGAGTGAGTGTGAGACATGGAGAGAGTGAGTGTGAGACATGGAGAGAGTGAGTGTGAGACATGGAGAGAGTGAGTGTGAGACATGGAGAGAGTGAGTGTGAGACACGGAGAGTGAGTGTGAGACACAGACTGAGTGTGAGACCTGGAGAGTGAGTGTGAGTCCTGGAGAGTGAGTGTGAGACACGGAGAGTGAGTGTGAGACCTGGAGAGTGAGTGTGAGACACGGAGAGTGAGTGTGAGACACGGAGAGTGAGTGTGAGACATGGAGAGAGTGAGTGTGAGACACGGAGAGTGAGTGTGAGACACGGAGAGTGAGTGTGAGACACAGACTGAGTGTGAGACCTGGAGAGTGAGTGTGAGACACGGAGAGTGAGTGTGAGACATGAGAGTGAGTGTGAGACACGGAGAGAGTCAGTGTGAGACACGGCGAGTGAGTGTGAGACACGGAGAGTGAGTGTGAGACCTGGAGAGTGAGTGTGAGACCTGGAGAGTGAGTGTGAGACACGGAGAGTGAGTGTGAGACACGGAGAGTGAGTGTGAGACATGGAGAGAGTGAGTGTGAGACACGGAGAGTGAGTGTGAGGCATGGAGAGAGTGAGTGTGGGACACAGAGAGTGAGTGTGAGACACGGAGAGTGAGTGTGAAACACGGAGAATGAGTGTGAGACACAGACTGAGTGTGAGACACAGACTGAGTGTGAGACACAGAGAGTGAGTGTGAGACACAGAGAGTGAATGTGAGACACAGAGAGTGAGTGTAAGACACGGTCTGAGCGTGAGACACGGTCTGAGTGTGAGACACGGAGAATGAGTGTGAGACACGGAGAGTGAGTGTGAGACACATAGAGTGAGTGTGAGACATGGAGAGAGTGAGTGTGAGACATGGAGAGTGACTGTGAGACATGGAGAGTGATGGTGAGACATGGAGAGTGTGAGACACAGAGAGTGAGTGTGAGACACGGCGAGTGAGTGTGTGACCTGGAGAGTGTGAGTGCGAGACACGGAGAGTGAGTGTGAGACACGGAGAGTGAGTGTGAGACACAGAATGAGTGTGAGACCTGGAGAGTGAGTGTGAGACCTGGAGAGTGAGTGTGAGACACGGAGAGTGAGTGTGAGACCTGGAGAGTGAGTGTGAGACACGGAGAGTGAGTGTGAGACACGGAGAGTGAGTGTGAGACATGGAGAGAGTGAGTGTGAGACATGGAGAGAGTGAGTGTGAGACACGGAGAGTGAGTGTGAGACATGGAGAGAGTGAGTGTGGGACACAGAGAGTGAGTGTGAGACATGGAGAGAGTGAGTGTGAGACATGGAGAGTGAGTGTGAGACATGGAGAGTGAGTGTGAGACATGGAGAGAGTGAGTGTGAGACACGGAGAGTGAGTGTGAGACATGGAGAGAGTGAGTGTGAGACATGGAGAGAGTGAGTGTGAGACATGGAGAGAGTGAGTGTGAGACATGGAGAGAGTGAGTGTGAGACACGGAGAGTGAGTGTGAGACATGGAGAGAGTGAGTGTGAGACATGGAGAGAGTGAGTGTGAGACATGGAGAGAGTGAGTGTGAGACATGGAGAGAGTGAGTGTGAGACACAGAGAGTGAGTGTGAGACACAGACTGAGTGTGAGACCTGGAGAGTGAGTGTGAGTCCTGGAGAGTGAGTGTGAGACACGGAGAGTGAGTGTGAGACCTGGAGAGTGAGTGTGAGACACGGAGAGTGAGTGTGAGACACGGAGAGTGAGTGTGAGACATGGAGAGAGTGAGTGTGAGACACGGAGAGTGAGTGTGAGACATGGAGAGAGTGAGTGTGAGACATGGAGAGTGAGTGTGAGACATGGAGAGTGAGTGTGAGACATGGAGAGAGTGAGAGTGAGACACGGAGAGTGAGTGTGAGACATGGAGAGAGTGAGTGTGAGACATGGAGAGAGTGAGTGTGAGACACGGAAAGTGAGTGTGAGACATGGAGAGAGTGAGTGTGAGACACGGAGAGTGAGTGTGAGACACAGACTGAGTGTGAGACCTGGAGAGTGAGTGTGAGACACGGAGAGTGAGTGTGAGACATGAGAGTGAGTGTGAGACACGGAGAGAGTCAGTGTGAGACACGGCGAGTGAGTGTGAGACACGGAGAGTGAGTGTGAGACATGGAGAGTGAGTGTGAGACACGGAGAGTGTGAGTGTGAGATACGGAGAGTGAGTGTGAGACACGGAGAGTGAGTGTGAGACATGGAGAGTGAGTGTGAGGCACGGAGAGTGAGTGTGAGACATGGAGAGTGAGTGTGAGACACGGAGTGAATGAGTGTGAGACAGAGAGTGAGTGTGAGACACGGCCTGAGTGTGAGACACAGAGAGTGAGTGTGTGACACGGTCTGAGTGTGAGACACAGAGAGTGAGTGTGAGACACGGAGAGTGAGTGAGACACGGAGAGTGAGTGTGAGACACAGAGTGAGTGTGAGACATGGAGAGTGAGTGTGAGACATGGAGAGTGAGTGTGAGACATGGAGAGTGAGTGTGAGACCTGGAGAGTGAGTGTGAGGCACGGAGAGTGAGTGTGAGACCTGGAGAGTGAGTGTGAGACACGGAGAGTGAGTGAGAGACACGGAGAGTGAGTGTGAGACATGGAGAGAGTGAGTGTGAGACACGGAGAGTGAGTGTGAGACACGGAGAGAGTGAGTGTGAGACACAGAGAGTGAGTGTGAGACACGGAGAGTGAGTGTGAGACATGGAGAGAGTGAGTGTGAGAGATGGAGAGAGTGAGTGTGAGACCTGGAGAGTGAGTGTGAGACACGGAGAGTGAGTGTGAGACCTGGAGAGTGAGTGTGAGACACGGAGAGTGAGTGTGAGACACGGAGAGTGAGTGTGAGACATGGAGAGAGTGAGTGTGAGACACGGAGAGTGAGTGTGAGACATGGAGAGAGTGAGTGTGGGACACAGAGAGTGAGTGTGAGACATGGAGAGAGTGGGTGTGAGACATGGAGAGTGAGTGTGAGACATGGAGAGTGAGTGTGAGACATGGGGAGAGTGAGTGTGAGACACGGAGAGTGAGTGTGAGACATGGAGAGAGTGAGTGTGAGACATGGAGAGAGTGAGTGTGAGACACGGAAAGTGAGTGTGAGACATGGAGAGAGTGAGTGTGAGACACGGAGAGTGAGTGTGAGACACAGACTGAGTGTGAGACCTGGAGAGTGAGTGTGAGACCTGGAGAGTGAGTGTGAGACACGGAGAGTGAGTGTGAGACCTGGAAAGTGAGTGTGAGACCTGGAGAGTGAGTGTGAGACACGGAGAGTGAGTGTGAGACACGGAGAGTGAGTGTGAGACATGGAGAGAGTGAGTGTGAGACACGGTGAGTGAGTGTGAGACATGGAGAGAGTGAGTGTGGGACACAGAGAGTGAGTGTGAGACATGGAGAGAGTGAGTGTGAGACATGGAGAGTGAGTGTGAGACATGGAGAGTGAGTGTGAGACAAGGAGAGAGTGAGTGTGAGACCTGGAGAGTGAGTGTGAGACATGGAGAGAGTGAGTGTGAGACATGGAGAGAGTGAGTGTGAGACACGGAAAGTGAGTGTGAGACATGGAGAGAGTGAGTGTGAGACACGGAGAGTGAGTGTGAGACACAGACTGAGTGTGAGACCTGGAGAGTGAGTGTGAGACACGGAGAGTGAGTGTGAGACATGAGAGTGAGTGTGAGACACGGAGAGAGTCAGTGTGAGACACGGCGAGTGAGTGTGAGACACGGAGAGTGAGTGTGAGACATGGAGAGTGAGTGTGAGACATGGAGAGTGTGAGTGTGAGATACGGAGAGTGAGTGTGAGACACGGAGAGTGAGTGTGAGACATGGAGAGTGAGTGTGAGGCACGGAGAGTGAGTGTGAGACACGGAGAGTGAGTGTGAGACATGGAGAGAGTGAGTGTGGGACACAGAGAGTGAGTGTGAGACATGGAGAGAGTGAGTGTGAGACATGGAGAGTGAGTGTGAGACATGGAGAGTGAGTGTGAGACATGGAGAGAGTGAGTGTGAGACACGGAGAGTGAGTGTGAGACATGGAGAGAGTGAGTGTGAGACATGGAGAGAGTGAGTGTGAGACATGGAGAGAGCGAGTGTGAGACATGGAGAGAGTGAGTGTGAGACACGGAGAGTGAGTGTGAGACACAGACTGAGTGTGAGACCTGGAGAGTGAGTGTGAGTCCTGGAGAGTGAGTGTGAGACACGGAGAGTGAGTGTGAGACCTGGAGAGTGAGTGTGAGACACGGAGAGTGAGTGTGAGACACGGAGAGTGAGTGTGAGACATGGAGAGAGTGAGTGTGAGACACGGAGAGTGAGTGTGAGACATGGAGAGAGTGAGTGTGAGACATGGAGAGTGAGTGTGAGACATGGAGAGTGAGTGTGAGACATGGAGAGAGTGAGTGTGAGACACGGAGAGTGAGTGTGAGACATGGAGAGAGTGAGTGTGAGACATGGAGAGAGTGAGTGTGAGACACGGAAAGTGAGTGTGAGACATGGAGAGAGTGAGTGTGAGACACGGAGAGTGAGTGTGAGACACAGACTGAGTGTGAGACCTGGAGAGTGAGTGTGAGACACGGAGAGTGAGTGTGAGACATGAGAGTGAGTGTGAGACACGGAGAGAGTCAGTGTGAGACACGGCGAGTGAGTGTGAGACACGGAGAGTGAGTGTGAGACATGGAGAGTGAGTGTGAGACATGGAGAGTGTGAGTGTGAGATACGGAGAGTGAGTGTGAGACACGGAGAGTGAGTGTGAGACATGGAGAGTGAGTGTGAGGCACGGAGAGTGAGTGTGAGACACGGAGAGTGAGTGTGAGACACGGAGTGAATGAGTGTGAGACAGAGAGTGAGTGTGAGACACGGCCTGAGTGTGAGACACAGAGAGTGAGTGTGTGACACGGTCTGAGTGTGAGACACAGAGAGTGAGTGTGAGACACGGAGAGTGAGTGAGACACGGAGAGTGAGTGTGAGACACAGAGTGAGTGTGAGACATGAAGAGTGAGTGTGAGACATGGAGAGTGAGTGTGAGACATGGAGAGTGAGTGTGAGACCTGGAGAGTGAGTGTGAGGCACGGAGAGTGAGTGTGAGACCTGGAGAGTGAGTGTGAGACACGGAGAGTGAGTGTGAGACACGGAGAGTGAGTGTGAGACATGGAGAGAGTGAGTGTGAGTCACGGAGAGTGAGTGTGAGACACGGAGAGAGTGAGTGTGAGACACAGAGAGTGAGTGTGAGACACGGAGAGTGAGTGTGAGACATGGAGAGAGTGAGTGTGAGAGATGGAGAGAGTGAGTGTGAGACCTGGAGAGTGAGTGTGAGACACGGAGAGTGAGTGTGAGACCTGGAGAGTGAGTGTGAGACACGGAGAGTGAGTGTGAGACACGGAGAGTGAGTGTGAGACATGGAGAGAGTGAGTGTGAGACACGGAGAGTGAGTGTGAGACATGGAGAGAGTGAGTGTGGGACACAGAGAAGTGAGTGTGAGACATGGAGAGAGTGAGTGTGAGACATGGAGAGTGAGTGTGAGACATGGAGAGTGAGTGTGAGACATGGAGAGAGTGAGTGTGAGACACGGAGAGTGAGTGTGAGACATGGAGAGAGTGAGTGTGAGACATGGAGAGAGTGAGTGTGAGACATGGAGAGAGTGAGTGTGAGACACGGAGAGTGAGTGTGAGACACAGACTGAGTGTGAGACCTGGAGAGTGAGTGTGAGTCCTGGAGAGTGAGTGTGAGACACGGAGAGTGAGTGTGAGACCTGGAGAGTGAGTGTGAGACACGGAGAGTGAGTGTGAGACACGGAGAGTGAGTGTGAGACATGGAGAGAGTGAGTGTGAGACACGGAGAGTGAGTGTGAGACACGGAGAGTGAGTGTGAGACACGGAAAGTGAGTGTGAGACATGGAGAGAGTGAGTGTGAGACACGGAGAGTGAGTGTGAGACACAGACTGAGTGTGAGACCTGGAGAGTGAGTGTGAGACCTGGAGAGTGAGTGTGAGACACGGAGAGTGAGTGTGAGACCTGGAGAGTGAGTGTGAGACCTGGAGAGTGAGTGTGAGACACGGAGAGTGAGTGTGAGACACGGAGAGTGAGTGTGAGACATGGAGAGAGTGAGTGTGAGACACGGAGAGTGAGTGTGAGGCATGGAGAGAGTGAGTGTGGGACACAGAGAGTGAGTGTGAGACACGGAGAGTGAGTGTGAAACACGGAGAATGAGTGTGAGACACAGACTGAGTGTGAGACACAGACTGAGTGTGAGACACGGAGAGTGAGTGTGAGAAACAGAGAGTGAATGTGAGACACAGAGAGTGAGTGTAAGACACGGTCTGAGCGTGAGACACGGTCTGAGTATGAGACACGGAGAATGAGTGTGAGACACGGAGAGTGAGTGTGAGACACAGAGAGTGAGTGTGAGACATGGAGAGAGTGAGTGTGAGACATGGAGAGTGACTGTGAGACATCGAGAGTGATGGTGAGACATGGAGAGTGTGAGACACAGAGAGTGAGTGTGAGACACGGCGAGTGAGTGTGTGACCTGGAGAGTGTGAGTGCGAGACACGGAGAGTGAGTGTGAGACACGGAGAGTGAGTGTGAGACACAGAATGAGTGTGAGACCTGGAGAGTGAGTGTGAGACCTGGAGAGTGAGTGTGAGACACGGAGAGTGAGTGTGAGACCTGGAGAGTGAGTGTGAGACACGGAGAGTGAGTGTGAGACACGGAGAGTGAGTGTGAGACATGGAGAGAGTGAGTGTGGGACACAGAGAGTGAGTGTGAGACATGGAGAGAGTGAGTGTGAGACATGGAGAGTGAGTGTGAGACATGGAGAGTGAGTGTGAGACATGGAGAGAGTGAGTGTGAGACACGGAGAGTGAGTGTGAGACATGGAGAGAGTGAGTGTGAGACATGGAGAGAGTGAGTGTGAGACATGGAGAGAGTGAGTGTGAGACATGGAGAGAGTGAGTGTGAGACATGGAGAGAGTGAGTGTGAGACACGGAAAGTGAGTGTGAGACATGGAGAGAGTGAGTGTGAGACACGGAGAGTGAGTGTGAGACACAGACTGAGTGTGAGACCTGGAGAGTGAGTGTGAGACACGGAGAGTGAGTGTGAGACATGAGAGTGAGTGTGAGACACGGAGAGAGTCAGTGTGAGACACGGCGAGTGAGTGTGAGACACGGAGAGTGAGTGTGAGACATGGAGAGTGAGTGTGAGACATGGAGAGTGTGAGTGTGAGATACGGAGAGTGAGTGTGAGACACGGAGAGTGAGTGTGAGACATGGAGAGTGAGTGTGAGGCACGGAGAGTGAGTGTGAGACACGGAGAGTGAGTGTGAGACACGGAGTGAATGAGTGTGAGACAGAGAGTGAGTGTGAGACACGGCCTGAGTGTGAGACACAGAGAGTGAGTGTGTGACACGGTCTGAGTGTGAGACACAGAGAGTGAGTGTGAGACACGGAGAGTGAGTGAGACACGGAGAGTGAGTGTGAGACACAGAGTGAGTGTGAGACATGAAGAGTGAGTGTGAGACATGGAGAGTGAGTGTGAGACATGGAGAGTGAGTGTGAGACCTGGAGAGTGAGTGTGAGGCACGGAGAGTGAGTGTGAGACCTGGAGAGTGAGTGTGAGACACGGAGAGTGAGTGTGAGACACGGAGAGTGAGTGTGAGACATGGAGAGAGTGAGTGTGAGTCACGGAGAGTGAGTGTGAGACACGGAGAGAGTGAGTGTGAGACACAGAGAGTGAGTGTGAGACACGGAGAGTGAGTGTGAGACATGGAGAGAGTGAGTGTGAGAGATGGAGAGAGTGAGTGTGAGACCTGGAGAGTGAGTGTGAGACACGGAGAGTGAGTGTGAGACCTGGAGAGTGAGTGTGAGACACGGAGAGTGAGTGTGAGACACGGAGAGTGAGTGTGAGACATGGAGAGAGTGAGTGTGAGACACGGAGAGTGAGTGTGAGACATGGAGAGAGTGAGTGTGGGACACAGAGAAGTGAGTGTGAGACATGGAGAGAGTGAGTGTGAGACATGGAGAGTGAGTGTGAGACATGGAGAGTGAGTGTGAGACATGGAGAGAGTGAGTGTGAGACACGGAGAGTGAGTGTGAGACATGGAGAGAGTGAGTGTGAGACATGGAGAGAGTGAGTGTGAGACATGGAGAGAGTGAGTGTGAGACACGGAGAGTGAGTGTGAGACACAGACTGAGTGTGAGACCTGGAGAGTGAGTGTGAGTCCTGGAGAGTGAGTGTGAGACACGGAGAGTGAGTGTGAGACCTGGAGAGTGAGTGTGAGACACGGAGAGTGAGTGTGAGACACGGAGAGTGAGTGTGAGACATGGAGAGAGTGAGTGTGAGACACGGAGAGTGAGTGTGAGACACGGAGAGTGAGTGTGAGACACGGAAAGTGAGTGTGAGACATGGAGAGAGTGAGTGTGAGACACGGAGAGTGAGTGTGAGACACAGACTGAGTGTGAGACCTGGAGAGTGAGTGTGAGACCTGGAGAGTGAGTGTGAGACACGGAGAGTGAGTGTGAGACCTGGAGAGTGAGTGTGAGACCTGGAGAGTGAGTGTGAGACACGGAGAGTGAGTGTGAGACACGGAGAGTGAGTGTGAGACATGGAGAGAGTGAGTGTGAGACACGGAGAGTGAGTGTGAGGCATGGAGAGAGTGAGTGTGGGACACAGAGAGTGAGTGTGAGACACGGAGAGTGAGTGTGAAACACGGAGAATGAGTGTGAGACACAGACTGAGTGTGAGACACAGACTGAGTGTGAGACACGGAGAGTGAGTGTGAGAAACAGAGAGTGAATGTGAGACACAGAGAGTGAGTGTAAGACACGGTCTGAGCGTGAGACACGGTCTGAGTATGAGACACGGAGAATGAGTGTGAGACACGGAGAGTGAGTGTGAGACACAGAGAGTGAGTGTGAGACATGGAGAGAGTGAGTGTGAGACATGGAGAGTGACTGTGAGACATCGAGAGTGATGGTGAGACATGGAGAGTGTGAGACACAGAGAGTGAGTGTGAGACACGGCGAGTGAGTGTGTGACCTGGAGAGTGTGAGTGCGAGACACGGAGAGTGAGTGTGAGACACGGAGAGTGAGTGTGAGACACAGAATGAGTGTGAGACCTGGAGAGTGAGTGTGAGACCTGGAGAGTGAGTGTGAGACACGGAGAGTGAGTGTGAGACCTGGAGAGTGAGTGTGAGACACGGAGAGTGAGTGTGAGACACGGAGAGTGAGTGTGAGACATGGAGAGAGTGAGTGTGGGACACAGAGAGTGAGTGTGAGACATGGAGAGAGTGAGTGTGAGACATGGAGAGTGAGTGTGAGACATGGAGAGTGAGTGTGAGACATGGAGAGAGTGAGTGTGAGACACGGAGAGTGAGTGTGAGACATGGAGAGAGTGAGTGTGAGACATGGAGAGAGTGAGTGTGAGACATGGAGAGAGTGAGTGTGAGACATGGAGAGAGTGAGTGTGAGACACGGAGAGTGAGTGTGAGACACAGACTGAGTGTGAGACCTGGAGAGTGAGTGTGAGTCCTGGAGAGTGAGTGTGAGACACGGAGAGTGAGTGTGAGACCTGGAGAGTGAGTGTGAGACACGGAGAGTGAGTGTGAGACACGGAGAGTGAGTGTGAGACATGGAGAGAGTGAGTGTGAGACACGGAGAGTGAGTGTGAGACATGGAGAGAGTGAGTGTGAGACATGGAGAGTGAGTGTGAGACATGGAGAGTGAGTGTGAGACATGGAGAGAGTGAGTGTGAGACACGGAGAGTGAGTGTGAGACATGGAGAGAGTGAGTGTGAGACATGGAGAGAGTGAGTGTGAGACACGGAAAGTGAGTGTGAGACATGGAGAGAGTGAGTGTGAGACACGGAGAGTGAGTGTGAGACACAGACTGAGTGTGAGACCTGGAGAGTGAGTGTGAGACACAGAGAGTGAGTGTGAGACATGAGAGTGAGTGTGAGACATGGAGAGAGTCAGTGTGAGACACGGCGAGTGAGTGTGAGACACGGAGAGTGAGTGTGAGACATGGAGAGTGAGTGTGAGACACGGAGAGTGTGAGTGTGAGATACGGAGAGTGAGTGTGAGACACGGAGAGTGAGTGTGAGACATGGAGAGTGAGTGTGAGGCACGGAGAGTGAGTGTGAGACATGGAGAGTGAGTGTGAGACACGGAGTGAATGAGTGTGAGACAGAGAGTGAGTGTGAGACACGGCCTGAGTGTGAGACACAGAGAGTGAGTGTGTGACACGGTCTGAGTGTGAGACACAGAGAGTGAGTGTGAGACACGGAGAGTGAGTGAGACACGGAGAGTGAGTGTGAGACACAGAGTGAGTGTGAGACATGGAGAGTGAGTGTGAGACATGGAGAGTGAGTGTGAGACATGGAGAGTGAGTGTGAGACCTGGAGAGTGAGTGTGAGGCACGGAGAGTGAGTGTGAGACCTGGAGAGTGAGTGTGAGACACGGAGAGTGAGTGAGAGACACGGAGAGTGAGTGTGAGACATGGAGAGAGTGAGTGTGAGACACGGAGAGTGAGTGTGAGACACGGAGAGAGTGAGTGTGAGACACAGAGAGTGAGTGTGAGACACGGAGAGTGAGTGTGAGACATGGAGAGAGTGAGTGTGAGAGATGGAGAGAGTGAGTGTGAGACCTGGAGAGTGAGTGTGAGACACGGAGAGTGAGTGTGAGACCTGGAGAGTGAGTGTGAGACACGGAGAGTGAGTGTGAGACACGGAGAGTGAGTGTGAGACATGGAGAGAGTGAGTGTGAGACACGGAGAGTGAGTGTGAGACATGGAGAGAGTGAGTGTGGGACACAGAGAGTGAGTGTGAGACATGGAGAGAGTGAGTGTGAGACATGGAGAGTGAGTGTGAGACATGGAGAGTGAGTGTGAGACATGGGGAGAGTGAGTGTGAGACACGGAGAGTGAGTGTGAGACATGGAGAGAGTGAGTGTGAGACATGGAGAGAGTGAGTGTGAGACACGGAAAGTGAGTGTGGGACATGGAGAGAGTGAGTGTGAGACACGGAGAGTGAGTGTGAGACACAGACTGAGTGTGAGACCTGGAGAGTGAGTGTGAGACCTGGAGAGTGAGTGTGAGACACGGAGAGTGAGTGTGAGACCTGGAGAGTGAGTGTGAGACCTGGAGAGTGAGTGTGAGACACGGAGAGTGAGTGTGAGACACGGAGAGTGAGTGTGAGACATGGAGAGAGTGAGTGTGAGACACGGTGAGTGAGTGTGAGACATGGAGAGAGTGAGTGTGGGACACAGAGAGTGAGTGTGAGACATGGAGAGAGTGAGTGTGAGACATGGAGAGAGTGAGTGTGAGACATGGAGAGTGAGTGTGAGACATGGAGAGTGAGTGTGAGACATGGAGAGAGTGAGTGTGAGACATGGAGAGTGAGTGTGAGACATGGAGAGAGTGAGTGTGAGACATGGAGAGAGTGAGTGTGAGACACGGAAAGTGAGTGTGAGACATGGAGAGAGTGAGTGTGAGACACGGAGAGTGAGTGTGAGACACAGACTGAGTGTGAGACCTGGAGAGTGAGTGTGAGACACGGAGAGTGAGTGTGAGACATGAGAGTGAGTGTGAGACACGGAGAGAGTCAGTGTGAGACACGGCGAGTGAGTGTGAGACACGGAGAGTGAGTGTGAGACATGGAGAGTGAGTGTGAGACATGGAGAGTGTGAGTGTGAGATACGGAGAGTGAGTGTGAGACACGGAGAGTGAGTGTGAGACATGGAGAGTGAGTGTGAGGCACGGAGAGTGAGTGTGAGACACAGAGAGTGAGTGTGAGACACGGAGTGAATGAGTGTGAGACAGAGAGTGAGTGTGAGACACGGTCTGAGTGTGAGACACAGAGAGTGAGTGTGTGACACGGTCTGAGTGTGAGACACAGAGAGTGAGTGTGAGACACGGAGAGTGAGTGAGACACGGAGAGTGAGTGTGAGACACAGAGTGAGTGTGAGACATGGAGAGTGAGTGTGAGACATGGAGAGTGAGTGTGAGACATGGAGAATGAGTGTGAGACACAGAGTGAGTGTGAGACACAGAGTGAGTGAGACACAGAGCGTGATTGTGACACAGCGAGTGAGTGTAGGACACGGAGAGTGAGTGTGAGACACAGAGAGAGTGAGTGTGAGACATGGAGAGAGTGAGTGTGAGACACGACGAGAGAGAGTGTGAGACACAGAGTGAGTGTGAGACATGGGGAGTGAGTGTGAGACACGGGGAGTGAGTGTGAGACACAGAGAGAGTGAGCGTGAGACACGGAGAGAGTGAGTGTGAGACACGGAGAGCGAGTGTGAGACACAGAGTGAGTGTGAGACACGGGGAGTGAGTGTGAGACACGGAGAGTGAATGTGAGACAGAGAGTGAGTGTGAGACACGGAGAGTGAGTGTGAGACACAGTCTGAGTGTGAGACACAGAGAGTGAGTGTGAGACACGGAGAGAGTGAGTGTGAGAAACGGAGAGAGTGAGTGTGAGACACAGAGATTGAGTGTGAGACACGGAGTGAATGAATGTGAGACACAGAGAGTGAGTGTGAGACACGGTTTGAGTGTGAGACACGGAGAGTGAGTGTGAGACACAGAGAGTGAGTGTGAGACACGGAGAGAGTGAGTGTGAGAAACGGAGAGAGTGAGTGTGAGACACAGAGATTGAGTGTGAGACACGGAGTGAATGAGTGTGAGACACAGAGAGTGAGTGTGTGACACGGTCTGAGTGTGAGACACAGAGAGTGAGTGTGAGACACAGAGAGTGAGTGTGAGACACGGTCTGAGTGTGAGACACAGAGAGTGAGTGTGAGGCACGGTCTGAGTGTGAGACACAGAGAGTGAGTGTGAGACACAGAGAGTGAGTGTGAGACACAGAGAGTGAGTGTGAGACACGGTCTGAGTGTGAGACACAGAGAGTGAGTGTGAGACACGGAGAGTGAGTGTGAGACACGGAGAGTGAGTGTGAGACACAGAGAGTGAGTGTGAGACGCGGTCTAAGTGTGAGACACAGAGAGTGAGTGTGAGACACGGAGAGTGAGTGTAAGACGCGGTCTGAGTGTGAGACACGGTCTGAGTGTGAGACACGGAGAGTGAGTGTGAGACACAGAGAGTGAGTGTGAGACACGGTCGGAGTGTGAGACACGGAGAGTGAGTGTGAGACGCGGTCTGAGTGTGAGACACAGAGAGTGAGTGTGAGACAAGGAGAGTGAGTGTGAGACACGGAGAGTGAGTGTGAGACACGGTCTGAGTGTGAGACACGGAGAGTGAGTGTGAGACACGGAGAGTGAGTGTGAGACACGGTCTGAGTGTGAGACACGGTCTGAGTGTGAGACACGGAGAGTGAGTGTGAGACACGGAGAGAGTGAGTGTGAGACATGGAGAGAGTGAGTGTGAGACACGGAAAGTGAGTGTGAGACATGGAGAGAGTGAGTGTGAGACACGGAGAGTGAGTGTGAGACACAGACTGAGTGTGAGACCTGGAGAGTGAGTGTGAGACACGGAGAGTGAGTGTGAGACATGAGAGTGAGTGTGAGACACGGAGAGAGTCAGTGTGAGACACGGCGAGTGAGTGTGAGACACGGAGAGTGAGTGTGAGACATGGAGAGTGAGTGTGAGACATGGAGAGTGTGAGTGTGAGATACGGAGAGTGAGTGTGAGACACGGAGAGTGAGTGTGAGACATGGAGAGTGAGTGTGAGGCACGGAGAGTGAGTGTGAGACACGGAGAGTGAGTGTGAGACATGGAGAGAGTGAGTGTGGGACACAGAGAGTGAGTGTGAGACATGGAGAGAGTGAGTGTGAGACATGGAGAGTGAGTGTGAGACATGGAGAGTGAGTGTGAGACATGGAGAGAGTGAGTGTGAGACACGGAGAGTGAGTGTGAGACATGGAGAGAGTGAGTGTGAGACATGGAGAGAGTGAGTGTGAGACATGGAGAGAGCGAGTGTGAGACATGGAGAGAGTGAGTGTGAGACACGGAGAGTGAGTGTGAGACACAGACTGAGTGTGAGACCTGGAGAGTGAGTGTGAGTCCTGGAGAGTGAGTGTGAGACACGGAGAGTGAGTGTGAGACCTGGAGAGTGAGTGTGAGACACGGAGAGTGAGTGTGAGACACGGAGAGTGAGTGTGAGACATGGAGAGAGTGAGTGTGAGACACGGAGAGTGAGTGTGAGACATGGAGAGAGTGAGTGTGAGACATGGAGAGTGAGTGTGAGACATGGAGAGTGAGTGTGAGACATGGAGAGAGTGAGTGTGAGACACGGAGAGTGAGTGTGAGACATGGAGAGAGTGAGTGTGAGACATGGAGAGAGTGAGTGTGAGACACGGAAAGTGAGTGTGAGACATGGAGAGAGTGAGTGTGAGACACGGAGAGTGAGTGTGAGACACAGACTGAGTGTGAGACCTGGAGAGTGAGTGTGAGACACGGAGAGTGAGTGTGAGACATGAGAGTGAGTGTGAGACACGGAGAGAGTCAGTGTGAGACACGGCGAGTGAGTGTGAGACACGGAGAGTGAGTGTGAGACATGGAGAGTGAGTGTGAGACATGGAGAGTGTGAGTGTGAGATACGGAGAGTGAGTGTGAGACACGGAGAGTGAGTGTGAGACATGGAGAGTGAGTGTGAGGCACGGAGAGTGAGTGTGAGACACGGAGAGTGAGTGTGAGACACGGAGTGAATGAGTGTGAGACAGAGAGTGAGTGTGAGACACGGCCTGAGTGTGAGACACAGAGAGTGAGTGTGTGACACGGTCTGAGTGTGAGACACAGAGAGTGAGTGTGAGACACGGAGAGTGAGTGAGACACGGAGAGTGAGTGTGAGACACAGAGTGAGTGTGAGACATGAAGAGTGAGTGTGAGACATGGAGAGTGAGTGTGAGACATGGAGAGTGAGTGTGAGACCTGGAGAGTGAGTGTGAGGCACGGAGAGTGAGTGTGAGACCTGGAGAGTGAGTGTGAGACACGGAGAGTGAGTGTGAGACACGGAGAGTGAGTGTGAGACATGGAGAGAGTGAGTGTGAGTCACGGAGAGTGAGTGTGAGACACGGAGAGAGTGAGTGTGAGACACAGAGAGTGAGTGTGAGACACGGAGAGTGAGTGTGAGACATGGAGAGAGTGAGTGTGAGAGATGGAGAGAGTGAGTGTGAGACCTGGAGAGTGAGTGTGAGACACGGAGAGTGAGTGTGAGACCTGGAGAGTGAGTGTGAGACACGGAGAGTGAGTGTGAGACACGGAGAGTGAGTGTGAGACATGGAGAGAGTGAGTGTGAGACACGGAGAGTGAGTGTGAGACATGGAGAGAGTGAGTGTGGGACACAGAGAAGTGAGTGTGAGACATGGAGAGAGTGAGTGTGAGACATGGAGAGTGAGTGTGAGACATGGAGAGTGAGTGTGAGACATGGAGAGAGTGAGTGTGAGACACGGAGAGTGAGTGTGAGACATGGAGAGAGTGAGTGTGAGACATGGAGAGAGTGAGTGTGAGACATGGAGAGAGTGAGTGTGAGACACGGAGAGTGAGTGTGAGACACAGACTGAGTGTGAGACCTGGAGAGTGAGTGTGAGTCCTGGAGAGTGAGTGTGAGACACGGAGAGTGAGTGTGAGACCTGGAGAGTGAGTGTGAGACACGGAGAGTGAGTGTGAGACACGGAGAGTGAGTGTGAGACATGGAGAGAGTGAGTGTGAGACACGGAGAGTGAGTGTGAGACACGGAGAGTGAGTGTGAGACACGGAAAGTGAGTGTGAGACATGGAGAGAGTGAGTGTGAGACACGGAGAGTGAGTGTGAGACACAGACTGAGTGTGAGACCTGGAGAGTGAGTGTGAGACCTGGAGAGTGAGTGTGAGACACGGAGAGTGAGTGTGAGACCTGGAGAGTGAGTGTGAGACCTGGAGAGTGAGTGTGAGACACGGAGAGTGAGTGTGAGACACGGAGAGTGAGTGTGAGACATGGAGAGAGTGAGTGTGAGACACGGAGAGTGAGTGTGAGGCATGGAGAGAGTGAGTGTGGGACACAGAGAGTGAGTGTGAGACACGGAGAGTGAGTGTGAAACACGGAGAATGAGTGTGAGACACAGACTGAGTGTGAGACACAGACTGAGTGTGAGACACGGAGAGTGAGTGTGAGAAACAGAGAGTGAATGTGAGACACAGAGAGTGAGTGTAAGACACGGTCTGAGCGTGAGACACGGTCTGAGTATGAGACACGGAGAATGAGTGTGAGACACGGAGAGTGAGTGTGAGACACAGAGAGTGAGTGTGAGACATGGAGAGAGTGAGTGTGAGACATGGAGAGTGACTGTGAGACATCGAGAGTGATGGTGAGACATGGAGAGTGTGAGACACAGAGAGTGAGTGTGAGACACGGCGAGTGAGTGTGTGACCTGGAGAGTGTGAGTGCGAGACACGGAGAGTGAGTGTGAGACACGGAGAGTGAGTGTGAGACACAGAATGAGTGTGAGACCTGGAGAGTGAGTGTGAGACCTGGAGAGTGAGTGTGAGACACGGAGAGTGAGTGTGAGACCTGGAGAGTGAGTGTGAGACACGGAGAGTGAGTGTGAGACACGGAGAGTGAGTGTGAGACATGGAGAGAGTGAGTGTGGGACACAGAGAGTGAGTGTGAGACATGGAGAGAGTGAGTGTGAGACATGGAGAGTGAGTGTGAGACATGGAGAGTGAGTGTGAGACATGGAGAGAGTGAGTGTGAGACACGGAGAGTGAGTGTGAGACATGGAGAGAGTGAGTGTGAGACATGGAGAGAGTGAGTGTGAGACATGGAGAGAGTGAGTGTGAGACATGGCGAGAGTGAGTGTGAGACACGGAGAGTGAGTGTGAGACACAGACTGAGTGTGAGACCTGGAGAGTGAGTGTGAGTCCTGGAGAGTGAGTGTGAGACACGGAGAGTGAGTGTGAGACCTGGAGAGTGAGTGTGAGACACGGAGAGTGAGTGTGAGACACGGAGAGTGAGTGTGAGACATGGAGAGAGTGAGTGTGAGACACGGAGAGTGAGTGTGAGACATGGAGAGAGTGAGTGTGAGACATGGAGAGTGAGTGTGAGACATGGAGAGTGAGTGTGAGACATGGAGAGAGTGAGTGTGAGACACGGAGAGTGAGTGTGAGACATGGAGAGAGTGAGTGTGAGACATGGAGAGAGTGAGTGTGAGACACGGAAAGTGAGTGTGAGACATGGAGAGAGTGAGTGTGAGACACGGAGAGTGAGTGTGAGACACAGACTGAGTGTGAGACCTGGAGAGTGAGTGTGAGACACAGAGAGTGAGTGTGAGACATGAGAGTGAGTGTGAGACATGGAGAGAGTCAGTGTGAGACACGGCGAGTGAGTGTGAGACACGGAGAGTGAGTGTGAGACATGGAGAGTGAGTGTGAGACACGGAGAGTGTGAGTGTGAGATACGGAGAGTGAGTGTGAGACACGGAGAGTGAGTGTGAGACATGGAGAGTGAGTGTGAGGCACGGAGAGTGAGTGTGAGACATGGAGAGTGAGTGTGAGACACGGAGTGAATGAGTGTGAGACAGAGAGTGAGTGTGAGACACGGCCTGAGTGTGAGACACAGAGAGTGAGTGTGTGACACGGTCTGAGTGTGAGACACAGAGAGTGAGTGTGAGACACGGAGAGTGAGTGAGACACGGAGAGTGAGTGTGAGACACAGAGTGAGTGTGAGACATGGAGAGTGAGTGTGAGACATGGAGAGTGAGTGTGAGACATGGAGAGTGAGTGTGAGACCTGGAGAGTGAGTGTGAGGCACGGAGAGTGAGTGTGAGACCTGGAGAGTGAGTGTGAGACACGGAGAGTGAGTGAGAGACACGGAGAGTGAGTGTGAGACATGGAGAGAGTGAGTGTGAGACACGGAGAGTGAGTGTGAGACACGGAGAGAGTGAGTGTGAGACACAGAGAGTGAGTGTGAGACACGGAGAGTGAGTGTGAGACATGGAGAGAGTGAGTGTGAGAGATGGAGAGAGTGAGTGTGAGACCTGGAGAGTGAGTGTGAGACACGGAGAGTGAGTGTGAGACCTGGAGAGTGAGTGTGAGACACGGAGAGTGAGTGTGAGACACGGAGAGTGAGTGTGAGACATGGAGAGAGTGAGTGTGAGACACGGAGAGTGAGTGTGAGACATGGAGAGAGTGAGTGTGGGACACAGAGAGTGAGTGTGAGACATGGAGAGAGTGAGTGTGAGACATGGAGAGTGAGTGTGAGACATGGAGAGTGAGTGTGAGACATGGGGAGAGTGAGTGTGAGACACGGAGAGTGAGTGTGAGACATGGAGAGAGTGAGTGTGAGACATGGAGAGAGTGAGTGTGAGACACGGAAAGTGAGTGTGGGACATGGAGAGAGTGAGTGTGAGACACGGAGAGTGAGTGTGAGACACAGACTGAGTGTGAGACCTGGAGAGTGAGTGTGAGACCTGGAGAGTGAGTGTGAGACACGGAGAGTGAGTGTGAGACCTGGAGAGTGAGTGTGAGACCTGGAGAGTGAGTGTGAGACACGGAGAGTGAGTGTGAGACACGGAGAGTGAGTGTGAGACATGGAGAGAGTGAGTGTGAGACACGGTGAGTGAGTGTGAGACATGGAGAGAGTGAGTGTGGGACACAGAGAGTGAGTGTGAGACATGGAGAGAGTGAGTGTGAGACATGGAGAGAGTGAGTGTGAGACATGGAGAGTGAGTGTGAGACATGGAGAGTGAGTGTGAGACATGGAGAGAGTGAGTGTGAGACATGGAGAGTGAGTGTGAGACATGGAGAGAGTGAGTGTGAGACATGGAGAGAGTGAGTGTGAGACACGGAAAGTGAGTGTGAGACATGGAGAGAGTGAGTGTGAGACACGGAGAGTGAGTGTGAGACACAGACTGAGTGTGAGACCTGGAGAGTGAGTGTGAGACACGGAGAGTGAGTGTGAGACATGAGAGTGAGTGTGAGACACGGAGAGAGTCAGTGTGAGACACGGCGAGTGAGTGTGAGACACGGAGAGTGAGTGTGAGACATGGAGAGTGAGTGTGAGACATGGAGAGTGTGAGTGTGAGATACGGAGAGTGAGTGTGAGACACGGAGAGTGAGTGTGAGACATGGAGAGTGAGTGTGAGGCACGGAGAGTGAGTGTGAGACACAGAGAGTGAGTGTGAGACACGGAGTGAATGAGTGTGAGACAGAGAGTGAGTGTGAGACACGGTCTGAGTGTGAGACACAGAGAGTGAGTGTGTGACACGGTCTGAGTGTGAGACACAGAGAGTGAGTGTGAGACACGGAGAGTGAGTGAGACACGGAGAGTGAGTGTGAGACACAGAGTGAGTGTGAGACATGGAGAGTGAGTGTGAGACATGGAGAGTGAGTGTGAGACATGGAGAATGAGTGTGAGACACAGAGTGAGTGTGAGACACAGAGTGAGTGAGACACAGAGCGTGATTGTGACACAGCGAGTGAGTGTAGGACACGGAGAGTGAGTGTGAGACACAGAGAGAGTGAGTGTGAGACATGGAGAGAGTGAGTGTGAGACACGACGAGAGAGAGTGTGAGACACAGAGTGAGTGTGAGACATGGGGAGTGAGTGTGAGACACGGGGAGTGAGTGTGAGACACAGAGAGAGTGAGCGTGAGACACGGAGAGAGTGAGTGTGAGACACGGAGAGCGAGTGTGAGACACAGAGTGAGTGTGAGACACGGGGAGTGAGTGTGAGACACGGAGAGTGAATGTGAGACAGAGAGTGAGTGTGAGACACGGAGAGTGAGTCTGAGACACAGTCTGAGTGTGAGACACAGAGAGTGAGTGTGAGACACGGAGAGAGTGAGTGTGAGAAACGGAGAGAGTGAGTGTGAGACACAGAGATTGAGTGTGAGACACGGAGTGAATGAATGTGAGACACAGAGAGTGAGTGTGAGACACGGTTTGAGTGTGAGACACGGAGAGTGAGTGTGAGACACAGAGAGTGAGTGTGAGACACGGAGAGAGTGAGTGTGAGAAACGGAGAGAGTGAGTGTGAGACACAGAGATTGAGTGTGAGACACGGAGTGAATGAGTGTGAGACACAGAGAGTGAGTGTGTGACACGGTCTGAGTGTGAGACACAGAGAGTGAGTGTGAGACACAGAGAGTGAGTGTGAGACACGGTCTGAGTGTGAGACACAGAGAGTGAGTGTGAGGCACGGTCTGAGTGTGAGACACAGAGAGTGAGTGTGAGACACAGAGAGTGAGTGTGAGACACAGAGAGTGAGTGTGAGACACGGTCTGAGTGTGAGACACAGAGAGTGAGTGTGAGACACGGAGAGTGAGTGTGAGACACGGAGAGTGAGTGTGAGACACAGAGAGTGAGTGTGAGACGCGGTCTAAGTGTGAGACACAGAGAGTGAGTGTGAGACACGGAGAGTGAGTGTAAGACGCGGTCTGAGTGTGAGACACGGTCTGAGTGTGAGACACGGAGAGTGAGTGTGAGACACAGAGAGTGAGTGTGAGACACGGTCGGAGTGTGAGACACGGAGAGTGAGTGTGAGACGCGGTCTGAGTGTGAGACACAGAGAGTGAGTGTGAGACAAGGAGAGTGAGTGTGAGACACGGAGAGTGAGTGTGAGACACGGTCTGAGTGTGAGACACGGAGAGTGAGTGTGAGACACGGAGAGTGAGTGTGAGACACGGTCTGAGTGTGAGACACGGTCTGAGTGTGAGACACGGAGAGTGAGTGTGAGACACGGAGAGTGAGTGTGAGACACGGAGAGTGAGTGTGAGACACGGAGAGTGAGTGTGAGACACAGACTGAGTGTGAGACACGGAGAGTGAGTGTGAGACACGGAGAGTGAGTGTGAGACACAGACTGAGTGTGAGACACGGAGAGTGAGTGTGAGACACGGAGAGTGAGTGTGAGACACGGAGAGTGAGTGTGAGACACAGACTGAGTGTGAGACACGGAGAGTGAGTGTGAGACACGGAGAGTGAGTGTGAGACACGGAGAGTGAGTGTGAGACACAGAGAGTGAGTGTGAGACACGGTCTGAGTGTGAGACACGGTCTGAGTGTGAGACACGGAGAGTGAGTGTGAGACACGGAGAATGAGTGTGAGACACAGACTGAGTGTGAGACACAGACTGAGTGTGAGACACGGAGAGTGAGTGTGAGACACAGAGAGTGAATGTGAGACACAGAGAGTGAGTGTAAGACACGGTCTGAGCGTGAGACACGGTCTGAGTGTGAGACACGGAGAATGAGTGTGAGACACGGAGAGTGAGTGTGAGACACAGAGAGTGAGTGTGAGACATGGAGAGAGTGAGTGTGAGACATGGAGAGTGACTGTGAGACATGGAGAGTGATGGTGAGACATGGAGAGTGTGAGACACGGAGAGTGAGTGTGAGACACGGCGAGTGAGTGTGTGACCTGGAGAGTGTGAGTGCGAGACACGGAGAGTGAGTGTGAGACACGGAGAGTGAGTGTGAGACACAGACTGAGTGTGAGACCTGGAGAGTGAGTGTGAGACCTGGAGAGTGAGTGTGAAACACGGAGAGTGAGTGTGAGACCTGGAGAGTGAGTGTGAGACACGGAGAGTGAGTGTGAGACACGGAGAGTGAGTGTGAGACATGGAGAGAGTGAGTGTGAGACATGGAGAGAGTGAGTGTGAGACATGGAGAGTGAGTGTGAGACATGGAGAGTGAGTGTGAGACATGGAGAGAGTGAGTGTGAGACACGGAGAGTGAGTGTGAGACATGGAGAGAGTGAGTGTGAGACATGGAGAGAGTGAGTGTGAGACATGGAGAGAGTGAGTGTGAGACATGGAGAGAGTGAGTGTGCGACACAGAGAGTGAGTGTGAGACACAGACTGAGTGTGAGACCTGGAGAGTGAGTGTGAGACCTGGAGAGTGAGTGTGAGACCTGGAGAGTGAGTGTGAGACATGGAAAGTGAGTGTGAGACACGGAGAGTGAGTGTGAGACACGGAGAGTGAGTGTGAGACATGGAGAGAGTGAGTGTGAGACACGGAGAGTGAGTGAGACATGGAGAGAGTGAGTGTGAGACATGGAGAGTGAGTGTGAGACATGGAGAGTGAGTGTGAGACATGGAGAGTGAGTGTGAGACATGGAGAGAGTGAGTGTGAGACACGGAGAGTGAGTGTGAGACATGGAGAGAGTGAGTGTGAGACATGGAGAGAGTGAGTGTGAGACACGGAAAGTGAGTGTGAGACATGGAGAGAGTGAGTGTGAGACACGGAGAGTGAGTGTGAGACACAGACTGAGTGTGAGACCTGGAGAGTGAGTGTGAGACACGGAGAGTGAGTGTGAGACACGGAGAGTGAGTGTGAGACATGGAGAGAGTCAGTGTGAGACACGGCGAGTGAGTGTGAGACACGGAGAGTGAGTGTGAGACATGGAGAGTGAGTGTGAGACATGGAGAGTGTGAGTGTGAGATACGGAGAGTGAGTGTGAGACACGGAGAGTGAGTGTGAGACATGGAGAGTGAGTGTGAGGCACGGAGAGTGAGTGTGAGGCACGGAGAGTGAGTGTGAGACACGGAGAGTGAGTGTGAGACACGGAGTGAATGAGTGTGAGACAGAGAGTGAGTGTGAGACACGGCCTGAGTGTGAGACACAGAGAGTGAGTGTGTGACACGGTCTGAGTGTGAGACACAGAGATTGAGTGTGAGACACAGAGAGTGAGTGTGAGACACGGAGAGTGAGTGAGACACGGAGAGTGAGTGTGAGACACAGAGTGAGTGTGAGACATGGAGAGTGAGTGTGAGACATGGAGAGTGAGTGTGAGACAAGGAGAGTGAGTGTGAGACACGGAGAGAGAGTGTGAGACACAGAGTGAGTGTGAGACACGGGGAGTGAGTGTGAGACACGGGGAGTGAGTGTGAGACACAGAGAGAGTGAGCGTGAAACACGGAGAGAGTGAGTGTGAGACACGGAGAGCGAGTGTGAGACACAGAGTGAGTGTGAGACACAGAGAGTGAGTGTGTGACACGGTCTGAGTGTGAGACACAGAGAGTGAGTGTGAGACACGGAGAGTGAGTGAGACACGGAGAGTGAGTGTGAGACACAGAGTGAGTGTGAGACATGGAGAGTGAGTGTGAGACATGGAGAGTGAGTGTGAGACATGGAGAGTGAGTGTGAGACATGGAGAGTGAGTGTGAGACACGGAGAGTGAGTGTGAGACACGGAGGGTGAGTGTGAGACATGGAGAGAGTGAGTGTGAGACACGGAGAGTGAGTGTGAGACACGGAGAGAGTGAGTGTGAGACACAGAGAGTGAGTGTGAGACACGGAGAGTGAGTGTGAGACATGGAGAGAGTGAGTGTGAGAGATGGAGAGAGTGAGTGTGAGACCTGGAGAGTGAGTGTGAGACACGGAGAGTGAGTGTGAGACCTGGAGAGTGAGTGTGAGACACGGAGAGTGAGTGTGAGACACAGAGAGTGAGTGTGAGACATGGAGAGAGTGAGTGTGAGACACGGAGAGTGAGTGTGAGACATGGAGAGAGTGAGTGTGGGAAACAGAGAGTGAGTGTGAGACATGGAGAGAGTGAGTGTGAGACATGGAGAGTGAGTGTGAGACATGGAGAGTGAGTGTGAGACATGGAGAGTGAGTGTGAGACATGGAGAGTGAGTGTGAGACATGGAGAGAGTGAGTGTGAGACACGGAGAGTGAGTGTGAGACATGGAGAGAGTGAGTGTGAGACATGGAGAGAGTGAGTGTGAGACACGGAAAGTGAGTGTGAGACATGGAGAGAGTGAGTGTGAGACACGGAGAGTGCGTGTGAGACACAGACTGAGTGTGAGACCTGGAGAGTGAGTGTGAGACCTGGAGAGTGAGTGTGAGACCTGGAGAGTGAGTGTGAGACCTGGAGAGTGAGTGTGAGACACGGAGAGTGAGTGTGAGACCTGGAGAGTGAGTGTGAGACACGGAGAGTGAGTGTGAGACACGGAGAGTGAGTGTGAGACACGGAGAGTGAGTGTGAGACATGGAGAGAGTGAGTGTGAGACACGGAGAGTGAGTGTGAGACATGGAGAGAGTGAGTGTGGGACACAGAGAGTGAGTGTGAGACATGGAGAGAGTGAGTGTGAGACATGGAGAGTGAGTGTGAGACATGGAGAGTGAGTGTGAGACATGGAGAGAGTGAGTGTGAGACACGGAGAGTGAGTGTGAGACATGGAGAGAGTGAGTGTGAGACATGGAGAGAGTGAGTGTGAGACACGGAAAGTGAGTGTGAGACATGGAGAGAGTGAGTGTGAGACACGGAGAGTGAGTGTGAGACACAGACTGAGTGTGAGACCTGGAGAGTGAGTGTGAGACATGGAGAGTGAGTGTGAGACATGAGAGTGAGTGTGAGACACGGAGAGAGTCAGTGTGAGACACGGCGAGTGAGTGTGAGACACGGAGAGTGAGTGTGAGACATGGAGAGTGAGTGTGAGACATGGAGAGTGTGAGTGTGAGATACGGAGAGTGAGTGTGAGACACGGAGAGTGAGTGTGAGACACGGAGAGTGAGTGTGAGGCACGGAGAGTGAGTGTGAGACACGGAGAGTGAGTGTGAGACACGGAGTGAATGAGTGTGAGACAGAGATTGAGTGTGAGACACGGTCTGAGTGTGAGACACAGAGAGTGAGTGTGTGACACGGTCTGAGTGTGAGACACAGAGAGTGAGTGTGAGACACGGAGAGTGAGTGAGACACGGAGAGTGAGTGTGAGACACAGTGAGTGTGAGACATGGAGAGTGAGTGTGAGACATGGAGAGTGAGTGTGAGACATGGAGAATGAGTGTGAGACACAGAGTGAGTGTGAGACACAGAGTGAGTGAGACACAGAGCGTGATTGTGACACAGCGAGTGAGTGTAGGACACGGAGAGTGAGTGTGAGACACAGAGAGAGTGAGTGTGAGACATGGAGAGAGTGAGTGTGAGACACGACGAGAGAGAGTGTGAGACACAGAGTGAGTGTGAGACACGGGGAGTGAGTGTGAGACACGGGGAGTGAGTGTGAGACACAGAGAGAGTGAGCGTGAGACACGGAGAGAGTGAGTGTGAGACACGGAGAGCGAGTGTGAGACACAGAGTGAGTGTGAGACACGGGGAGTGAGTGTGAGACACGGAGAGTGAATGTGAGACACAGAGAGTGAGTGTGAGACACGGAGAGTGAGTGTGAGACACAGTCTGAGTGTGAGACACAGAGAGTGAGTGTGAGACACGGAGAGAGTGAGTGTGAGAAACGGAGAGAGTGAGTGTGAGACACAGAGATTGAGTGTGAGACACGGAGTGAATGAATGTGAGACACAGAGAGTGAGTGTGAGACACGGTTTGAGTGTGAGACACAGAGAGTGAGTATGAGACACAGAGAGTGAGTGTGAGACACGGAGAGAGTGAGTGTGAGAAACGGAGAGAGTGAGTGTGAGACACAGAGATTGAGTGTGAGACACGGAGTGAATGAGTGTGAGACACAGAGAGTGAGTGTGTGACACGGTCTGAGTGTGAGACACAGAGAGTGAGTGTGAGACACAGAGAGTGAGTGTGAGACACGGTCTGAGTGTGAGACACAGAGAGTGAGTGTGAGGCACGGTCTGAGTGTGAGACACAGAGAGTGAGTGTGAGACACGGTCTGAGTGTGAGACACAGAGAGTGAGTGTGAGACACAGAGAGTGAGTGTGAGACACGGTCTGAGTGTGAGACACAGAGAGTGAGTGTGAGACACGGTCTGAGTATGAGACACAGAGAATGAGTGTGAGACACAGAGAGTGAGTGTGAGACACGGTCTGAGTGTGAGACACAGAGAGTGAGTGTGAGACACGGAGAGTGAGTGTGAGACACGGAGAGTGAGTGTGAGACACAGAGAGTGAGTGTGAGACGCGGTCTAAGTGTGAGACACAGAGAGTGAGTGTGAGACACAGAGAGTGAGTGTGAGACGTGGTCTAAGTGTGAGACACAGAGAGTGAGTGTGAGACACAGAGAGTGAGTGTGAGACACGGAGAGTGAGTGTGAGACACGGTCTGAGTGTGAGACTGATGTGCCTTCAATAACCACAAAACTAGAAGTTACAGACTTTAACAAGTTGGCTTTTAATCACTAAGATCAGAGCTAACATCTCAACACACTGACTGGCTCACAGGAAATGAGTCATACAGATCCTGGGATCGTTAAGTAAGAGAAGTCAGGGGCGGAGCCAAGAGCCAAGACCTAGAACCTTCCAGGTTCGTCAGGGAAGAGGAAGTGAAACTGTACACCGTGTGGGGGAGGGTAATACAGGCAAGACAAACAGGTTTCATTACAGAGACACGGAGAGTGAGTGTAAGACGCGGTCTGAGTGTGAGACACAGAGAGTGAGTGTGAGACACGGTCTGAGTGTGAGACACGGAGAGTGAGTGTGAGACACAGAGAGTGAGTGTGAGACACGGTCGGAGTGTGAGACACGGAGAGTGAGTGTGAGACGCGGTCTGAGTGTGAGACACAGAGAGTGAGTGTGAGACACGGTCTGAGTGTGAGACGCGGTCTGAGTGTGAGACACAGAGAGTGAGTGTGAGACACGGAGAGTGAGTGTGAGACACGGAGAGTGAGTGTGAGACGCGGACTGAGTGTGAGACGCGGTCTGAGTGTGAGACACAGAGAGTGAGTGTGAGACACGGTCTGAGTGTGCCAGGAGCAGGCTGTGACCTACAGGCTGTTTGTGTTTCAGGCTGTATCGGGATATTCACGTTCCGGGACCATGAAGTGTGATCTCTCTGCTCTGGGGTTAATGTTTCTCTTGCTGAAACTGAATGAAGGTAAGATCCCTGTCTAACTTTCCTTAAAATATCCCTTAAAACTGCCGCACTGTCCCAACATTCCCACGGGAACCATCCCATCGTATAATACCTCCCCTCCAGCCAGGAGTCACGTTGCTGGGATACACGGACAACAGGAGTTGGAGTCAGCACCTGTGCTCCCGGATCAGATCATAGTGTCATGGAATGGTTACAGCACAGGAGGAGGCCATTCGGCCCGTCAAGCCCGTGCCGCTCTCTGCAAGAGCCCTTCAGCTAGTCCCACTCCCCCGCCCTTTCCCCGGAGCCCTGCAAATTTTTTTCCTTCAGGTACTTATCCAACTCCCTTTTGAAAGCCATGATTGAATCTGCCTCCACCACCCTCTCAGGCAGTGCATTCCAGATCATAACCACTCGCTGCGTAAAAAAGTTTTTCCTCATGTCGCTTTTGTTCTGCCAATCACCTTAAATCTGTGCCTCCGGCCCTCGACCCAATGGGAACAGTTTCTCTCTACTCTGTCCAGACCCCTCATGATTTTGAACACCTCTATCAATTCCCCTCTCAATCTTCTCTGCTCCAAGGAGAACAACCCCAGCTTCTCCAGTCTATCCACGTAACTGAAGTCCCTCATCCCTGGGACCATTCTCGTAAATCTCCTCTGCACCCTCGCTAAGGTCTTCACATCCTTCCTAAAGTGCGGTGCCCAGAATTGGACACAATACTCCAGTTGGGGCCGAACCAGTGTTTTATAAAGGTTCATCATAATTTCCACACTTTTGTACTCTATGGCCTGGAAATTCAGTGGGCTGCGCCACCAGTTAGCGCCCAGAGAGGGCACTTAGTGGCTTTAGCGCCACTGGCCATGCCTCCCGCGAAATTTAGCGGGGCATTAATGGCGGCGTTAGCCTGTTGCGCTGTGTCGCCACTGATGACGTCATCGGTGTGCGCAGCGCCCCGAACGCGATATTGGGTCGCGCCCCCCCCCCGTAGCGCCGGTCGCAAATCGCGACCAGTTCATGGGGCCTACCTGTGGCGGTAGTGGCGCAAATTAAGGTGGAGGTGCGGGGCGGCCATTTTTTTCAGTGGCCGCCTGCCAGCACTTCATCGCGCTGCCGTCCCCGGCCTCCTGATCCCCCCCCACCCCGGGCAGTGCCGGCTGTGTCCCGAGAGCCCGGCACTTCTCCTCGGTGCCGGGCTCTTTTGCCGGCACTCGCGATCGGTCATCGCGCTGGTGCAGGGCCCTCCCCTTTAAGAAGGGGAGGAAGGCCTGCAGTACCGCAGCGCGCCATGCTGCAGCGTGTGGCGCTGCGATATTCAGTTTGAATGTCCCAAGAGTGACACGGGGAGCCTCGAGCAGCGCCCCGCGTCCCTCTTGGGGCGCTCAAACTGAATATCGGGCTGGCGCTCCCGGCTCCGCCCGGAGCGGTAATTCTGGCACCCAGGCGAGCTTGGCGCAAATTTCTAGGCCTATGCCTCTATTTATGAAGCCCAGGATCCCGTAAACTTTTTTAACCGCTTTCTCAACCTGCCCTGCCACCTTCAATGATTTGTGCACATATACCCCAGGTCTCTCTGTTCATGCACCCACTTTAGAATTGTACCATTTAGTTTATATTGCCTCTCCTCGTTCTTCCTACCAAAATGTATCACTTCACACTTTTCTGCGTTAAATTTCATCTGCCACGTGTCCGCCTGTTTCACCAGCCTGTCTGTGTCTTCCTGAAGTCGATCACTCTCCTCCTCACTGTTCACTATACTTCCAAGTTTTGTGTCATCTGCAGATTTTGAAATTGTGCCCTGTACACCCACGTCCAAGTCATTAATATATATCAAGAAAAGCAGTGGTCCTAGAACCGACCCCTGGGGAACACCACTGTATACCCTCCTCCAGTCTGATAAACAACCGTTCACCACCACTCTCTGTTTCCTGTCACTGAGCCAATTCCATATCCATGCTGCCACTGTCCCTTTTATTTGCTGGTAAGTCTATTATGTGGCACTTTATCAAACGCCTTTTGGAAATCCATGTACACCACGTCAACCGCATTGCCCTCATCAACCCTCTCTGTTACCTCATCAAAAAATTCCATCAAGTTAGTTAAACATGATTTGCCTTTAACAAATCCGTGCTGACTTTCATTAATTAATCCACTTGTCCAAGTGACTGTTAACTTTGTCCCTGATTATTGTTTCTAAAAGTTTCCCCATTACCGAGGTTAAACTGACTGGCCTGTAGTTGCTGGGTTTATCCTTACACCGTTTTTTGAACAAGGGTGTAGCATTTGCAATTCTCCAGTCCTCTGGCATCACCCCAGTATCGAAGGAAGATTGGAAGATTATGGCCAGTACCTCCGCGATTTCCACCTTAACTTCCCTCAGCATCCTAGGATGCATCCCATCCAGCCCTGGTGATTTATCTACTTTAAGTACAGCCAGGATTTCTAGTATCTCCTCTTTATCAATTTTTATTCTATCAAGTATCTCCACTACCTCCTCTTTCACTATGACTTTGGCAGAATCTTCTTCCTTGGTGAAGACAGATGCAAAGTACTCATTTAGTACCTCAGCCATGGCCTCTGCCTCCATGCGTTGATCTCCATTTTGGTCCCTAATCGGCCCCACCCCTCCTCTTACTACCCGTTTACTATTTATATGCCGATAGAAGGCTTTTGGATTCCCTTTTATGTTCGCTGCCATTCTATTCTCCTACTCTCTCTTTGTCCCGCTTATTTTCTTTTTCACTTCCCCTCTGAACTTTCTTTATTCAGCCTGGTTCTCACTTGTATTTTCAACCTGATATCTGTCATACACCCCCTTTTTCTGCTTCATCTAACTCTCTATCTCTTTCATCATCCAGGGAGCTCTGACTTTAGTTGCCCTACCTTTCCCCCTTATGGGAATGTACAATTTTTACAATTTAAATCGCTTTATTGGCATGATAAGTTACATCTTATGTTGCCAAAGCATCAAAATACATTTATGGTTTAGCACATAAACGCAGTTCTATTCATACAGTGTATAAACAGGTATATCCCTGAGTGTATAAATATACATTCGCATTGTTTATATATATTTTTTTCTTAGTTTACTGGTTGTCCCTCTGTTCATGGCAAGCTGTAACATAGTGCGCCGCCAGTGTTATACAGCTTCTCTCCTCTCCCAGTAGGAATGGGAGTTTTTGGTTGTCATTCAGATTTCTGAAATCAGGGCATATTTGTGAGAATTTTTGGTAGAAATTCTCCCTGATGCCCTGATATTTTCCACAAGCTGTGAGGAAGTGCATCTCTGTCTCCACCACTCCCTGACTGCAGTGAGAGCATATCCTGTCCTCTCTTGGCAGCCTGGTCTGCCTGTGTCTGCCTTTTTCGATCGCTAGGCTATGTTCGCTAAGTCTGTACCTTGTCAAGGTTCTTCTCAGTTTGTTATCCTTTACCATGGTCAGGTAATCAGCTATGTTGTATTGTCTGTTTAGGGCCAAGTAGCAATTGAGTTTGCTTTGGGTTTTTGTTGTTTCTGCCCAATATGTCAGATATTTTTCCTTTTGCTTAGCGACGATTGTGTTGGGTCGAATTCTTTGTGTTACCCTGTCACTGTCCTGGGGCTGGTTATTGTTAGTATTGTTAGTAGTTACTTCACTGAGTCCCAGTACTAATTGACTGAGGGTATTCTTCTTTATGGTCAGCTCTTGGCATTTCAGGGCGTCGTAGTGATAGCATTGGGGATTGCTCATTTGTAGGTGATTCCAAAATTTGGTGGCTCTTTTTTGGATAGTGATTATTAATGGATATTGGCCTAGTTCCGCCCTGCATGCATTGTTTACTGTTTTCCTTTGAGTCCGGAGGATACTTTTACAGAATTCTGCATGTAGGATCTCAATTGGGTGTTTGTCCCATTTTGCAAATTCTTGTTGAGTTAGCGGTCCCCATACCTCACTGCCATAGAGTGCAATTGGTTCAATTACTGATTTGAAAATTTTGAGCCAAATGCTAATTGGGATTTCTATTTGGATTGATTTTTTGATGGCATAGAAAGCCCTTCTTGCTTTCTCTTTCAGTTCATTCACAGCCAGTTTGAAGTTTCCCGTAGAACTGATTTTTAAGCCCAAGTATGTGTAGTTAGTGGTTTGTTCAATTTTGGTTGTTCCTACTGTGAAATTTATTTTGGGTCCCTGATGTTTGGATCTTTGCTGGAACACAAGGACTTTGGTTTTTTGGGGATTTATTGTCAGGGCCCAAGTCTGGCAGTACGACTCCAGCAGGTCCAGGTTTTGCTGTAGCCCCTCTTTAGTAGGTGACAGCAGAACCAGGTCGTCTGCATAGAGGAGGAATTTAACCTTGGATTCATATAGGGTGAGGCCGGGTGCTGTAGATTGTTCAAGTAGTTTTGCCAATCCATTAATGTAAATATTAAAGAGTGTCGGTGAGATTGGCGAGCCCTGCGTCACCCCCCACCCCTGTGGGAAGTATTTTGTTTGTTTGTCTCCAATTTTAACTGCACATTTGTTGTTTGTATACATTGATTTAATTACATCATATGTTTTCCCTCCTACCCCACTTTCGATAAGTTTCAGGAATAAACCGTCATGCCAGATGGAGTCGAAAGCCTTCTGGAAATCTACAAAGCATGCGTAGATTTTGCTTTTGTTATTGTGAACGTGTTTGTCAATTAGGGTCTGTAGGGTGAAGATATGATCGGATGTTCTATAGTTTGGCAGGAATCCAATTTGGCTTTTACTCAAGACATTGTGCTCCTCAAGGAAGTTTATAAGTCTTTTGTTTATGATG
Organism: Somniosus microcephalus; assembly: GCF_052327205.1. Classification (NCBI taxonomy): domain Eukaryota; kingdom Metazoa; phylum Chordata; class Chondrichthyes; order Squaliformes; family Somniosidae; genus Somniosus; species Somniosus microcephalus. The sequence goes on along the minus strand of NC_140988.1, from coordinate 389,434,517 downwards.
CTACAGAATACCTTCCCCAGGTTACTGTTTACACAGATGCCTCGATAGTTGTTTGGGTCGATTTTGTCCCCACTTTTGTATATGGGCGTTATGAGTCCTTTGTTCCAGATATCAGGGAAATAACCGACACTCAGAACCAAGTTGAAGAGTTTTAGGATAGCCAGTTTCATTTTGTTGTCTGTGTGTTTAATCATCTCGTTTAGTATGCCATCTGTCCCGCAGGCTTTTCCTGGTCGCAGGTCCTTGAGTTTTTCAAGAAGTTCTTTTTCTGTTATTATGGCGTCCAGCGGGTTTTGGTTATCTTTTATGGCCATTTCTAGCTTTTCCAGTTTTTTGCATATTTGGTGTTGCTCTGGTCTTAGTGTTTTTTTCTGGTATAATTTTTCAAAGTGGTTTACCCATGTGTCCCCATTTTGAATGGCCAAATCGTCGTGTTGTTTTTTGTGTAGTGTTTTCAAGTTTTCCCAGAAACAATTGGAATCAATGGATTCCTCCATGGAGCTGAGTGTATTCTTAATATATTGCTCTTTTTTGGTTCTGAGTGTGTTTCTGTATTGTGTTAGTGTCTGACAATAAGTAAGGCGTAGTTCCTCGTTTTCTGGATGTCTGTGTTTTTGGTTTGATATTTTTCTAAGTTTTTTCCTCATGTTATGGCAATCTCGGTCAAACCATTTTTCATAGTTTTTTGTTTTGGGTTTGTTCTTGCGAGCTTTCAAGTTTGCATTTGTTGCCAAATTATCAAAAATATTGTTTAGTTTACTAACTGCCCGGTTTACGCCTTCTTTATTGTGAGTGTATATGTTATCCAGAAAGGTGTCTAAGAGAGCTTGAGTTGATGCATTGCTAATTGTTTTCTGGTATTTTTCCGTGTCGTTTTTGGCCCATCTGTACGATTTTTTGGTGTTGTACAGTTTACTGGGTTGTGTTTCTATGTTGTTTGTTTCTGTCTTTTTGAGGAACATAGTAATTTGACTGTGATCTGACAGTGTTGTTTGTGGTTTGACTGTGAATGCTCTGAAAGAGGATGGGTCTAAGTCTGTAATCATATAGTCTACTGTGCTGCAGCCAAGAGGTGAGCAATAGGTCGATCTTCCTAGGAGGTCTCCTATGAACCTACCATTGACAATGTACAGACCCAGGTTTCGACAGAGCTGTAGTAGCTGTTTTCCGTTGGTATTTGACTGCTTGTCGCAGTTATGCCTGTATGGAAGGGAAGGGATGTCAAAGTGGTTATTCCCGAAAACATAATTGTTTCCCTGATTATTGGTGAAGTCTGGTTCTTCGCCCGTTCTTGAATTGAGGTCCCCACAGATCAACACGTTCCCCTGGGCCTGGTATTGGATAATTTCCCCCTCCATGTTGGAGAAGGTGTCCTCTTTAAAGTACGGGGAATCGATTGGAGGGATATAAAGTGCGCAAATGTAAACATCTTGGGTGTTTGAGATAATCTCCCTCTCAAGTTTGAGCCACATATGGTTTTCGCCCTTTTTTATAAATTTGATGTAATTCTTAAGTTCTGTTTTAAACCAGATCAGTATGCCTCCGGAGTCTCTGCCTTGGGTTACACTTGGTAATTTATTGGAGGGCACCACCAGCTCAGTGTACCCTTGGGGACAGCCAGTGTGTCCTTTTCCTTTATACCAAGTTTCCTGTAAAATGATAATATCTAGGTCTTTAGTTTCATCTATGAACTCTGGGGTCCTACTTTTCACTTCTCGCAGTGAAGAGCGTAGACCTTGGATATTCCAGGTCGAAATATATAAGGATTTCATGTTAAGTTTGATCTTTTACTATGATAGGTTAAAGAGTGGTACGTGTTTGTCGTGTCTAAGTGTGGGAAAAAAAAGATCACATCAGTTGTCTACAAAAGTTAATACAATTTGGTTACAGTTCTTTCTATTAATTAGTCCTTGATCCATAAGGCGGAAGTAGATGCTGCTGCACATCTGCTTATTGTCTCTTAATGGATTGTTTCTGTCTGAGGTATTGCGTACGTCCTGTGCATCTCTCCCTCTGTCTGGCTGGGAGCAGTCCTATTCCCCTGTGGGACAGGAGTGGTGCAGGTCTGACATTGTTGTTTTGCATGGGGATCCTCTCTGGTCTCGGTTGGTGTGTTGGTGGTCCTTGTAGTGTTCCTGATATGTACCCCGCTGATCTCTGGTGGTCGGGGGGGGGTCCTCTTGGAGTCTGGGTATGGACCCGGTTAAAAGCGACGTCCTTCAGGGCTTTAGCAAGGATCGATATTCTTTGCCTTTGGATGTGGACGTGGTCGTAAAGACATTCCTCATCGAGGGTGGGGTGTTGGGCCAGGTGTACGTTGTGGTTTGATTCGCAGTCTCTTGCTATGCTGGCATTTATCTCATGAATTGTGTTGTTGTTGAAGTCTGTTCTCGGCAATATTGTGGAAACAGTGATTCTAGTGTTTGGAAATGTACTGCTTGCTTTCCTAATCATTGCTCTGAGCGATGTTGCTACTTCTTTCTGTTGGGTCTTTAGGTCATTTGTGCCCGTGTGTATTATTATGTGTTGGGGGGAGCCTAATCTGGCTTTGGTCAGCCATCCCATGGCTCTGTTTGTTGTTGGGCACCAGATCTTTTCTACTTTACTTCTAGGGAATAGCTTTTTCTCCCATAGAAATTTCCCATTTGAGTCTATGAGTATTACGACGTCAGCCTTGTTTGTGTTTACTGTCTGGTGGCTTTCGCTTGGACTCATAGTGTGTGTGCTGGGCTGGGGTGTCTGGTGTGTGCGTATCTCTTGTGAGCAGCTCGCTTGTGGTTCCACGGTGGTGGGGGAAGATTGCGAATCAGTATGCTGGTCGCTCTGTGTGGCACCCCTTGTATTGTGTGTCTGTTGCTTTTGTTCCGTGTGGGAGTGCAGCCGTTCCGTCCGGCTCTGTCTTGTCTTATCTCTAGCCTCTGGTTGCTGGTCTAATGGTGTTTTCTCTCCTCTATGGCTCTCTTCTTTTTCCTGCAGCTCTTTCACCTGATTCCTAAGTAGATTCACCTGGTTCTCAAGTAGCTTCAGCTCTCTCTTGTGTCTCTCCCTCTCCTGATTTTGATTGTCATTCATTTTGAGGAAGTCCTCTCTAAGTTTAACCATCTCTATCTCTAATTGATTAAATTTATCTTTTGGTTGTATCTGGCTGTGTGATCCCGGGGTATGTGTCTGGTCGGCCCTGGTAGGCTCACTCACTTCCTGGCTAGGCTGGTCGGCCCTGGAGGGCTCACTCACTTCCTGGCTATGCTGCTCTTCTCTTGGTGAGCTGGGAATGGTAGGGGGACTATGTGTGGCTTCCTCCCTGGTAGTTATGCTGGTGTTTGTCAGTTGTATCGTGTGGCTGTGGTTCCCCGGGGTTAGTGTCTGGTTTGAACTGTGTGGCTCGTTCACCTCCTGACCAGGCAGATTTTCTCCTGGTAAGTTGTCAATGTTGGGGGGAGTGCGGGCCACTCTGGGGCTGTTCCTTCCCCCCTTAGTTAATTTTTTCAGTGTCCTGAAGGCCGTTGCAAATTTGTCGAGGTTGCCTTGCACTAATATTGTCCCGGTATTGTACGCGTTGACCGTCGTAGTTGAACTGTCTCCTGGTGTGTTAATTTTCATTATGGACCCATTTGCGGTATTTTCTAGCTTAACATTGGTATAGTGTGATTTTATTGCTGTGATCCAAGCCACTGGCTGATCTGAGTAGAAAATGAGGTTACTTTTTGTCCCATTGTTGTAACAGTCAGCAAAAAGTGTTTCTGGTTTTTCTCTCATCTGCTCATGCTTGATCGCTTTTATAGCTTTTTTTGCAGTGTTGGGGGGAATCTGGAAGCGGGGCTGTTGTGGATCTTCTGATTCGCTCATTTTTGGTAAAGTATTGTTGATCTTAGAATAAGCTTTTCTGGGGCCCCGGGTTTGGTGTTTCCCTCTCCCTGTTCGCGAGCTTTCCCGGTCCCCCTCTCCGACCCCGTGGTCCCTGGGCCTCGGCTTCTGGGTTCACCCTTCTCAGGTCTGGGTCTGTGAGCCGCTGTTTCCCGGTGCCTTCGGGCTGTTCCCCTCCCCCTCAGAGGTCTCTGTGCCTCTGTCTCGGCCTGGCTCCTCGGGCCTTTCCCTGGCTTCAGTCTCCCTCCCTGGGCCCTGTACTCACAGTCTTGGTTTGCTTCTGGAAGCCTTCTGGTTGCTCCCCTTCTCCTCAGAGGTCTCTGGGCCTGGCTCCTCGGGCCTTTCCCGGGCTTTCTAGCCCAGCCGCCGCTCGGGTTGTGCCTCGTTCGCCGTTCGGGTGCTGGACTGCGGTCGTCGCTCGGGTGCTGGACTGCGGCCGTCGCTCGGGTGCTGGACTGCGGTCGTCGCTCGGGTGCTGGACTGCGGCCGCCGATCGGGCCGTGTCTCGTTCGCCGCTCGGGCTCCCCGAGTCACCTCGTTCCGGCTGCCGCTGCGTCTCCGTGCGGCCTCCCCGATTCGCCTCGTTTCCCGAAGCGGCCTCCCCGAGTCTCCTCGCTCCGGCTGCCGCTGCGTCTCCGTGCGGCCTTCGCGCCTCGGTTCCCGATGCGGCCGAGTCACCTTGCTTCTGCTGCTGCTGTGGCCCCGTTTGTTTTTTTTTTTCCCTTATTTCTTTTTTTTTTCTTTGGCTTTTTTTTTCTAGTTTCCTCTGGTTTTTTTTCCTTTGGTGGTCTTTTCCTTCCTTACTTAATCTAGACTAAACTAAACTTAAACTTAACTAAACAAACTAAACTAACTTAACTAGAACTAAATTTAACTTTAAAACCTTTTTAAACTTGAAATGAACCTTTTTTTTCCCCACTTTAAACACTAAAAACACTAAAAATTCAGCAGCCCATCTTCAGCGTGTGTATTCACTCTGTCTGGCTGTCTGGCTGTACCTTGACTGTACCCGAACCATCGCCTCTTTAAAGGCAGCCCATTGTTCAATTACAGTTTTGCCTGCCAATCTTTGATTCCAATTTACCCGGGCCAGGTCCATTCTCAACTCACTGAAATTGGACTTCCTCCAATTAAGTTGTTTTACTCCAGATTGCTCCCTGTCCTTTTCCATAGATAGTCTAAACCTTATGATACTATGATCACTGTTCCCTACATGTTCCCCGACTGACACTTGCTCCACTTGACCCATCTCATTCCCCAGAACCTGATCCAGCAATGCCTCCTCCCTTGTTGGGCTGGAAACATACAAGAAAGTTCTCCTGAACACACTTCAGAAATTCTTCCCCCTCTCTGCCCTTTACACTATTACTATCCCAGTCTATATTAGGATAGTTGAAGTCCCCCATTATCACTACTCTATAGTTCCTGCACCTCTCTGTAATTTTTCTGCAAATTTGCTCCTCTATATCCTTCCCACTAGTTGGTGGTCTATAGAATACACCCAGTAGTTTAATGGCACCACTATTATTTCTCACCTCTAACCAGATAGATTCTGTGCTTGACCCCTCCAGGACATCCTCTCTCTCCAGCACTGTAATATTCTCCTTAACCAATGCTGCTACCCCACCTCCTTTCTTTCCTTCCCTATCTTTCCTGAACACCCTATATCCAGGAATATTTAGTACCCAATCCTCTCCTTTTTTGAGCCGTGACATCATATTCCCATGTGTCTATTCGCGCCTGCAGCTCACTTACCTTGTTTACCACATTCCGTGCATTCACACACATGCACTGTAAGCCAATCTTAGACCTTCTTGTATTCTTTTAGTCTGACCCCACCTAATATCTTACTATTTCTTACTCTATTGCTATCTGTCTCTCCCAATCCTTTATGCACCTTGTTTCTCCTTTCTAATGTTACATCCTGGTTCCCACCCTCCTGCCAAATTAGTTTAAACCCTCCCCAACAGCACTAGCAAAGCCCCCACGAGGATATTGGTTCCGGCCCCGTTGAGGTACAACCCATCTGGCCTGTACAGGTCTCACCTCCCCAGAACTGGCCCCAAAGACCCAGGAATCTAAAGCCCTCCCTCCTGCACCATCTCTCCAGCCACGCTTTCATCTGCTCTATCCTCTTATTTCCATAATCACTAGCTCGTGGCACCGGGAGTAATCCAGAGATTACTACCTTTGTGGACATGCTTTTTAATCTCTTTCCTAGCTCCCTAAAATCTGACTGCGGGACCTCATCCCTTTTTCTACCTATGTCGTTGGTACCGATATGGACCACGACCTCTGGCTGTTCACCCTCCCCCTTCAGAATGTCCTGCAGCCACTCAGTGACATCCTTGACTCTGGTACCAAGGAGGCAACATACCATCCTGGAGTCACGTCTGCGGCTGCAGAACCGCCTATCTTTCTTGCTCCTGGTCTGGTCCGGGATCAGATGCTCCTGGTCTGGTCTGGGATCAGGTCCTCCTGGTCTGGTCTTGGATCAGATGCTCCTGGTCTGGTCTGGGATCAGATTCTCCTGGTCTGGTCTGGGATCAGATGCTCCTGGTCTGGTCTGGGATCAGATGCTCCTGGTCTGGTTGGGATCAGATTCTCCTGGTCTGGTCTGGGATCAGATGCTCCTGGTCTGGTCTTGGATCAGATGCTCCTGGTCTGGTCTGGGATCAGATGCTCCTGGTCTGGTCTGGGTCAGATGCTCCTGATCTGGTCTGGGATCAGGTGCTCCTGGGCTGGTCTGGATCAGATGCTCCTGGTCTGGCCTGGGATCAGATGCTCCTGGTCTGGTCTGGGATCAGATGCTCCTGGTCTGGTCTGGGATCAGATGCTCCTGGTCTGGTCTGGGATCAGATGCTCCTGGTCTGGTCTGGGATCAGGTGCTCCTGGTCTGGTCTGGATCAGATGCTCCTGGTCTGGTCTGGGATCAGATGCTCCTGGTCTGGTCTGGGATCAGATGCTCCTGGTCTGGTCTGGATCAGGTGCTCCTGGTCTGGTCTGGGATCAGGTGCTCCTGGTCTGGTCTGGATCAGGTGCTCCTGGTCTGGTCTGGGATCAGATGCTCCTGGTCTGGTCTGGGATCAGATGCTCCTGGTCTGGGATCAGATGCTCCTGGTCTGGTTGGGATCAGATTCTCCTGGTCTGGTCCAGTAATGGGGAGAGGGGTCCTGAGCCTGCCCTTACATGTGATGTGCTTCTTTCCCCAGGGGTGGAGTATGGAAAGCTGAGACTGTCTGGCGGCCAGTTGCCCAGTGAGGGTCGAGTGGAAGTTTACTACAATGGAGAGTGGGGGACGGTGTGTGATGATAACTGGGACATCACTGACGCTCATGTTGTTTGTCGCAGTCTTGGATACATCAACGCAACAGAGGCTGTGACCGGAGGGGTATTCGGATCAGGTTGGTGAACAGAGTGAAGGGGCCATTAAACCTGGAATTACGGTGTAAGATTCCATTGTACAAACTCACATGTCCCCAGCCAACTCCCCCTCAGAGAAATTCATTTCAACAATGTCGTACAGTCTGAAGAGCAAGTTCCTTCATTCATTGAAGGTTCCAAACACCCTGTTCATACAATCACACAAAACACGAAATCCCGCGGATGCTGGAAATCTGAAATAGAAACAGAAAATTCTGGAAATACTCAGCAGGTCAGGGAGCATCCATGGAGAGAGAAACAGAGTTAATGTTTCAGGTCGATGACCCTTCGTCAGAACTAGAGTAAAACTCATTGACCTGAAATGTTAACTCTGGCCCGGATTTTGCGGTCAGTGGCAAAGGAATGGCAGTCGCCATTCACCTCACAGTCAGCTGCTCACAGACTTTTCGCGGGATTTGGGGTGGGGTATATTTGGGGGTGGGATATATTTGGGGTGGGGGGTATATTTGGGGGTATATTTGGGATCGTGGGGGGTATATTTGGGGGTGGGATATATTGGGGTGGGGTGTATATTTGGGGGTGGGGGGTATATTTCGGGGTGGGGGGTATATTTGGGGTGTGGGGTATATTTGGGCGTGGGGGGTATATTTGGGGGTGGGGGATATATTTGGGGGTGGGGGGTATATCTGGGGGTGGGATATATGGGGGTGGGGGGTATATTTGGGGTTTGGTGTATATTTGGGGTTTGGGTATATTTGGGGTTTGGCATCTATTTGGGGTGTGGGTATATTTGGACTGTGGGGTATATTTGGGGTGTGGGGTATATTTTGGGTTTGCTGTATATTTGGGGTCTGGGGTATATTTGGGGTTTGGGTATATTTGGGGTGTGGCTTATATGGGGTTTGATGTATATTTGGGGTGTGGGGTATATTTGGGGTGTGGGGTATATTTGGGGTGCGGGGTATATTTGAGGTTGGGGCTATATTTGGGTTTGGGGTATATTTGGGGTGTGGCTTATATTTGGGGTGTGGCTTATATTTGGGGTGTGGGGTATATTTGGGGTTTGGTGTATATTTGGGGTTTGGGTATATTTGGGGTGCGGGGTATATTTGGGGTGCGGGGTATATTTGAGGTTGGGGCTATATTTGGGTTTGGGGTATATTTGGGGTGCGGGGTATAGAAACATAGAAACATAGAAGATAGGAGCAGGAGTAGGCCATTCGGCCCTTCGAGCCTGCTCCGCCATTCAACGAGATCATGGCTGATCATCCAAACCCTAGCACCTGGTCCCTACACCGACAGCCATCCCACCCAAGCCCTATCCCCGTAACCCCACGTATTTAATCCCCCCTAACACTAAGGGCCAATTTTTATCATGGCCAATCAACCTAACCCGCACATCTTTGGACTGTGGGAGGAAACCGGAGCACCCGGAGAAAACCCACGCAAACACGGGGAGAATGTGCAAACTCCACACAGACAGTCACCCGAGGCCAGATTTGAACCCGGGTCCCTGGCGCTGTGAAGCAACAGTGCTAACCACTATGCCACCGTGCTATAGGCTGGGGCTACATTTGGGTTTGGGGTATATTTGGGGTTTAGGGTATATTTGGGGTGTTGGCTATATTTGGGGTGCGGGGTATATTTGGGGTGCGGGGTATATTTGGGGTTTGGTGTATATTTGGGGTGTGGGGTATATTTGGGGTGTGGGTATACTTGGGGTGTGGGGTATATTTGGGGTTTATTTGGGGTGTGGGGTATATTTGGGGTGTGGGTATATTTGGGGTTTGGGGTTTATTTGGGGTATATTTGGAGTGTGGGGTATAGTTGGGGTTTGGGGTTTATTTGGGGTGTGGGGTATATTTGGGGTGCGGGGTATATTTGGGGTCTGGTGTATATTTGGGGTGTGGGGTATATTTTGGATGCGGGGTATATTGGGGTTTTGGGTACATTTGGGGTTTGGGGCATATTTGGGGTGTGGGGTATATTTGGAGTGTGGGGTATATTTAGGGTTTGGGGTATATTTGGGGTGTGGGGTATATTTGGGGTGTGGGGTATATTTGGGGTGTGGGGTATATTTGGGGTGTGGGGTATATTTGGGGTGTGGGGTATATTTGGGGTGTGGGGTATACTTGGGGTGTGGGGTATACTTGGGGTGTGGGGTATATTTGGGGTTGGGGTATATTTGGGGTGTGGGGTATATTTGGGGTTTGGGAGTATTTGGGGTTGGGGTATATTTGGGATTGGGGTATATTTGGGGTTTGGGGAATATTTGGGGTTTGGTGTCTATTTGGGGTGTGGGGTATATTTGGGGTGTGGGGTATATTTGGGATGCGGGTATTTTTGGGGTGTGGGGTATATTTGGGGTTTGGGGTAAATTTGCGGTGTGGGGTATATTTGGGGTGTTGGGTATATTTGGGGTGCCGGATATATTTGGGGTTTGGGGTATATTTGGGATGTGGGGTATATTTGGGGATTGGGGTATAAATTTGGTGTGTAGGGTATATTTGCGGTGTTGGGGTATATTTGGGGTGTGGGGTATATTTGGAAGGCGTGGTATATTTGGGGTGTGGGATATATTTGGGGTTGGGTTATATTTGGGGTGTGGGGTATATTTGGGGTGTGGGGTATATTTGGGGTGTGGGGTATATTTGGGGTGTGGGTATATTTGGGGTGTGCGGTATATTTGGGGTGTGCGGTATATTTGGGGTTTGGGGTATATTTGGGGTGTGGGGTATATTTGGGGTGTGGGTATTTTGGGGGTTTGGGGTATATTTTGGGTTTGGTGTGTGGGGTATATTTGGGGTTTGGAGTATATTTGGGGTTGGTATATTTGGGATGTGGGGTATATTTGGGGTGTGGGGTATATTTGGGGTGTGGGGTTTATTTGGTGTTTGGAGTATATTTGGAGTTGGGGTATATTTGGAGGGTGGTGTATATTTGGGGTGTGGGGTATATTTGGGGATTGTGGTGTAAATTTGGTGTGTGGGGTATATTTGCGGTGTTGGGGTATATTTGGGGTGTGGGGTATATTTGGAGGGCGTGGTATATTTGGGGGGTGGGGTATATTTGGGGTTGGGTTATATTTGGGGTGTGGGGTATATTTGGGGTGTGGGGTATATTTGGGGTGTGGGGATATTTGGGGTTTGGGGTATATTTGGGGTGTGGGGTATATTTGGGGTGTGGGTATATTTGGGGTTTGGGGTATATTTGGGGTTTGGGGTATATTTGGGGTGTGGGGTATATTTGGGGTTTGGAGTATATTTGGGGTTGGGATATATTTGGGTTGTGGGGTATATTTGGGGTGTGGGGTATATTTGGGGTTAGGGTATATTTGGGATGTGGGGTATATTTAGGTTGTGGGGTATAGTTGGGGTTTGGGCTTTGTTTGGGGTATATTTGGGGTGCGGGGTATGTTTGGGGTATATTTTGCATTTGGGGTATATTTGGTGTTTGGTGTCTATTTGGGGTGTGGGGTATATCCAGGGTGGGGGTATATGCGGGGTGGGGGTATATGCGGGGTGGGGGAATATCTGGGGTGGGGGTATATCTGCGGTGGGGGTGTATCCTGGGTGGGTGTATATCTGGGGTACGGGGTATATCTGGGGTGGGGGTATATCCGGGGTGGGGGTATATCCAGGGTGGGGGTATATCTGGGGTGGGGGTATATCCGGGGTAGGGGTATATGCGGGGTGGGGGTATATGCGGGGTGGGGGTATATCTTGGGTGGGGGTATATCCAAAAAAGAGCCACCAAATTTTGGAATCACCTACAAATGAGCAATCCCCAATGCTATCACTACGACGCCCTGAAATGCCAAGAGCTGACCATAAAGAAGAATACCCTCAGTCAATTAGTCCTGGGACTCAGTGAAGTAACTACTAACAATACTAACAATAACCAGCCCCAGGACAGTGACAGGGTAACACAAAGAATTCGACCCAACACAATCGTCGCTAAGCAAAAGGAAAAATATCTGACATATTGGGCAGAAACAACAAAAACCCAAAGCAAACTCAATTGCTACTTGGCCCTAAACAGACAATACAACATAGCTGATTACCTGACCATGGTAAAGGATAACAAACTGAGAAGAACCTTGACAAGGTACAGACTTAGCGAACATAGCCTAGCGATCGAAAAAGGCAGACACAGGCAGACCAGGCTGCCAAGAGAGGACAGGATATGCTCTCACTGCAGTCAGGGAGTGGTGGAGACAGAGATGCACTTCCTCACAGCTTGTGGAAAATATCAGGGCATCAGGGAGAATTTCTACCAAAAATTCTCACAAATATGCCCTGATTTCAGAAATCTGAATGACAACCAAAAACTCCCATTCCTACTGGGAGAGGAGAGAAGCTGTATAACACTGGCGGCGCACTATGTTACAGCTTGCCATGAACAGAGGGACAACCAGTAAACTAAGAAAAAAATATATATAGACAATGCGAATGTATGTTTATACACTCAGGGATATACCTGTTTATACACTGTATGAATAGAACTGCGTTTATGTGCTAAACCATAAATGTATTTTGATGCTTTGGCAACATAAGATGTGACTTATCATGCCAATAAAGCGATTTAAATTGTAAATTGTATATCTGTGGTGGGGGTATATCCTGGGTGGGTGTATATCTGGGGCACGGGGTATATCTGGGGTGGGGGTATATCTGGGGTGGGGGTATATCTGGGGCGCGGGGGGTATATCTGGGGCACGGGGTATATCTGGGATGGGGGGTATATCTGGGGGTATATCTTGCGGGCGGGGGTATATCTGGGGTTGGGGTATATCTGGGGTTGGGGTATATCTGGGGTGGAGTTATATCTGGGGTGGGGGTATATCTGGGGTGTGGGTATATCTGGGGTGGGGGTATATCTAGGGTGCGGTGTATATCGGGTGGGGGTATATCTGGGGTGTGGGGTATATCTGGGGTCGGGGTATATCTGTGGTGGGGGTATATCTGGGACACGGGGTATATCTGGGGAGCGGGGTATATCTGGGGTGGGGGTATATCTGGAGTGGGGGTATATCTGGGGTGGGGGTATATCTGGGGAGTGGGGTATATCTGGGGTGGTGATATATCTGGGGTGGGGGTATATCTGGGGTGGGGGTATATCTGGGGCGCGGGGTATATCTGGGGTCGGTGTATATCTGGGGCACGGGGTATATCTGGGGTGGGGGTATATCTGGGATGGGGGAATATCTGGGGTGGGGGTACATCTGGGGTGGGGTTATATCTAGGGCGCGGGGTATATCTGGGGTGGGGGTATATCTGGGGTGGGGGTATATCTGGGGTGGGGGTATATCTGGGGTGGGGGTATATCTGGGGTGGGGGTATATCTGGGGTGGGGGTATATCTGGGGTGGGGGTATATCTGGGGCGCGGGGTATATCTGGGGCGCGGGGTATATCTGGGGTGGGGGTATATCTGGGATGGGGGAATATCGGGTGGGGGTACATCTGGGGTGGGGTTATATCTAGGGCGCGGGGTATATCTGGGGTGGGGTATATATGGGGTGCGGGGTAAATCTTGGGTGGGGGTATATCTTGGGTGGGGTATATTTTGGTTGGTGGTGTATCTGGGGTGGGGGTATATCTGGGGTGGGGGGAATATCTGCGGTGGGGGTATATCTGGGTTGGGGTATATCTGTGTTGGGGGAATATCTGGGTCGGAGGGTATATCTGGGGCGCGGGTATATCTGGGGTGAGGGTAATATCTGGTGGGGTATATCTTGGGTGGGGGTATATCTGGGGTGGGGTATATCTCGGGTGGCGGTATATCTGCGACATGGGGTATATCTGGGGTTGGTGTATATCTGAGGTGGGGGGTATATCTGGGGTGGGGGGTATATCTGGGGTAGGTGTATATCTGGGGTGGGGGTATATCTGGGGTGGGGGGTATATCTGGGGTAGGTGTATATCTGAGGTGGGGGTATATCTGGGGTGGGGTTCTATCTGGGGTGCGGTTCTATCTGGGGTGGGTGTATATCTGGGACGTGGGGTATATCTGGGTTGGGGGTGTATCTGGGGTGAGGGTATATCTGGGGTGGGGGTATATCTGGGGTGAGGGTGTATCTGGGGTCGGTGTATATCTGGGGTCGGTGTATATCTGGGGTCGGTGTATATCTGGGGTCGGTGTATATCTGGGGTGGGGGTATATCTGGGGAATATCTGGGGTGGGGGTATATCTGGGGTGGGGGTATATCTGGGGTGGGGGTTATATCTAGGGCGCGGGGTATATCTGGGGTGGGGGTATATCTGGGGTGGGGGTTATATCTAGGGCGCGGGGTATATCTGGGGCGCGGGGTATATCTGGGGTGCGGGGTAAATCTTGGGTGGGGGTAAATCTTGGGTGGGGGTATATCTTGGGTGGGGGTATATCTTGGGTGGGGGTATATCTTGGGTGGGGGTATATCTTGGGTGGGGGTATATCTTGGGTGGGGGTATATCTTGGGAGGGGGTATATCTGGGGTGGGGGTATATCTGGGGTGGGGGGTATATCTGTGGTGGGGGTATATCTGGGGTGGGGTATATCTGGGGTTTCTGGTATATCTGGGTCGGGGGGAATATCTGGGGTGGGGTATATCTGGGACACGGTATATCTGGGGTGGGGGTATATCTGGGGTGGGGGGTATATCTGGGGTAGGTGTATATCTGGGGTGGGGTTCTACCTGGGGTGGGGTTCTACCTGGGGTGGGGTTCTATCTGGGGTGGGTGTATATCTGGGACGCGGGGTATATCTGGGTTGGGGGTGTATCTGGGGTGAGGGTATATCTGGGGAGGGGGTGTATCTGGGGTGAGGGTATATCTGGGGTGGGGGTATATCTGGGGAGGGGGTGTATCTGGGGTGAGGGTATATCTGGGGTGGGGGTATATCTGGGGAGCGGGGTATATCTGGGGTGGTGGTATATCTGGGGTGGGGGTATATCTGGGGTCGGTGTATATCTGGGCCACGGGGCATATCTGCGGTGGGGGTATATCTGGGGTGGGGGAATATCTGGGGTGGGGGTATATCTGGGGTGCGGGGTAAATCTTGGATGGGGGTATATTTTGGGTGGGGGTATATCTGGGGTGGGGGTATATCTGGGGTGGGGGTTTATCTGTGGTTGGGGGCATATCTGGGGTGGGGCTATATCTGGGGTGGGGGCTATATCTGGGGTGGGGGTATATCTGGAGTGGGGGTATACCTGGGGTGGGTATATCTGGGGTGGGGGTATATCTGGGGTGCGGGGAATATCTGGGGTGGGGGTATATCTGGGGCGCGGGGTATATCTGGGGCACGGGGGTATATCTGGGGTGTGGGTATATCTGGGGTGGGGGTATATCTGGGGCGCAGGGTATATCTGGCGCAGGGTATATCTGGGGCGCGGGGTATATCTGGGGTGCAAGGTGCATCTGGTGCGCGGGGTATATCTGGTGCACGGGGTATATCTGAGGTGGGGGTATATCTGGGGTGGGTGACATCCCTTCCCTTCCATACAGGCATAACTGCGACAAGCAGTCAAATACCAACGGTAAACAGCTACTACAGCTCTGTCGAAACCTGGGTCTGTACATTGTCAGTGGTAGGTTCATAGGAGACCTCCTAGGAAGATCGACCTACTGCTCACCTCTTGGCTGCAGCACAGTAGACTATATGATTACAGACTTGGACCCATCCTCTTTCAGAGCATTCACAGTCAAACTACAAACAACACTGTCAGATCACAGCCAAATTACTATGTTTCTCAAAAAGACAGAAACAAACAACATAGAAACACAACCCAGTAAACTGTACAACACCAAAAAATCGTACAGATGGGCCAAAAAGGACACGGAAAAATACCAGAAAACAATTAGCAATGCATCAACTCAAGCTCTCTTAGACACCTTTCTGGATAACATATACACTCACAATAAAGAAGGCGTAAACCGGGCAGTTAGTAAACTAAACAATATTTTTGATAATTTGGCAACAAATGCAAACTTGAAAGCTCGCAAGAACAAACCCAAAACAAAAAACTATGAAAAATGGTTTGACCATGATTGCCATAACATGAGGAAAAAACTTAGAAAACTATCAAACCAAAAACACAGACATCCAGAAAACGAGGAATTACGCCTTACTTATTGTCAGACGCTAACACAATACAGAAACACACTCAGGACCAAAAAAGAGCAATTTATTAAGAATACACTCAGCTCCATGGAGGAATCCATTGAGTCGAATTGTTTCTGGGACAACTTGAAAACACTACACAAAAAACAACACGACGATTTGTCCATTCAAAATGGGGACACATGGGTAAACCACTTTGAAAAATTATACCAGAAAAACACACTAAGACCAGAGCAACACCAAATACGCAAAAAACTAGAAAAGCTTGAAATGGCCATAAAAGATAACCAAAACCCGCTAGACGCCATAATAACAGAAAAAGAACTTCTTGAAAAACTCAAGGACCTGCGACCAGGAAAAGCTTGCGGGACAGACGGCATACTAAACGAGATGATTAAACACGCAGACGACAAACTGAAACTGGCTATCCTAAAACTCTTCAACTTGGTTCTGAGTGTCGGTTATTTCCCTGACATCTGGAACAAAGGACTCATAACACCCATATACAAAAGTGGGGACAAAATCGACCCAAACAACTATCGAGGCATCTGTGTAAACAGTAACCTGGGGAAGGTATTCTGTAGCAACATAAACAAAAGACTTATAAACTTCCTTGAAGAGCACAATGTCTTGAGTAAAAGCCAAATTGGATTCCTGCCAAACTATAGAACATCCGATCATATCTTCACCCTACAGACCCTAATTGACAAACACGTTCACCATGACAAAAGCAAAATCTACGCATGCTTTGTAGATTTCCAGAAGGCTTTCGACTCCATCTGGCATGACGGTTTATTCCTGAAACTTATCGAAAGCGGGGTAGGAGGGAAAACATATGATGTAATTAAATCAATGTATACAAACAATAAATGTGCAGTTAAAATTGGAGACAAACAAACAAAATACTTCCCACAGGGGCGGGGGGTGACGCAGGGCTCGCCAATCTCACTGACACTCTTTAATATTTACATTAATGGATTGGCAAAACTACTTGAACAATCTACAGCACCCGGCCTCACCCTATATGAATCCAAGGTTAAATTCCTCCTCTATGCCGACGACCTGGTTCTGCTGTCACCAACTAAGGAGGGTCTACAGCAGAATCTGGACCTGCTGGAGTCGTACTGCCAGACTTGGGCCCTGACAAATCCCCAAAAAACCAAAGTCCTTGTGTTCCAGCAAAGATCCAAACAACATGGACCCACAATAAATTTCACAGTAGGAACAACCAAAATTGAACAAACCACTCACTACACATACTTGGGCTTAAAAATCAGTTCTACGGGAAACTTCAAACTGGCTGTGAATGAACTGAAAGAGAAAGCAAGAAGGGCTTTCTATGCCATCAAAAAATCAATCCAAATAGAAATCCCAATTAGCATTTGGCTCAAAATTTTCAAATCAGTAATTGAACCAATTGCACTCTATGGCAGTGAGGTCTGGGGACCACTAACACAACAAGATTTTGCAAAATGGGACAAACACCCAATTGAGATCCTACATGCGGAATTCTGTAAAAGTATCCTCCGGACTCAAAGGAAAACAGTAAACAACGCATGCAGGGCGGAACTAGGCCAATACCCATTAATAATCACTATCCAAAAAAGAGCCACCAAATTTTGGAATCACCTACAAATGAGCAACCCCCAATGCTATCACTACGACGCCCTGAAATGCCAAGAGCTGACCATAAAGAAGAATACCCTCAGTCAACTAGTCCTGGGACTCAATAAAGTAACTAATAACAATACTAACAATAACCAGTCCCAGGACAGTGACAGGGTAACACAAAGAATTCGACCCAACACAATCGTCGCTAAGCAAAAGGAAAAATATCTGTCATATTGGGCAGAAACAACAAAAACCCAAAGCAAACTCAATTGCTACTTGGCCCTAAACAGACAATACAACATAGCTGATTACCTGACCATGGTAAAGGATAACAAACTGAGAAGAACCTTGACAAGGTACAGACTTAGCGAACATAGCCTAGCGATCGAAAAAGGCAGACACAGGCAGACCAGGCTGCCAAGATAAGACAGGATATGCTCTCACTGCAGTCAGGGAGTAGTTGAGACAGAGATGCA